>NC_058519.1:180980914-181283944 GCF_904849725.1 Hordeum vulgare subsp. vulgare | reverse complement strand
ATTGGATACACTCTTGATGATCTTAAGGGCATTAGTCCTACTCTGTGCCAGCACAAGATTAAAATTGATCCTGATTTCAAACTAGTTGCTGATCATCAAAGGAGATTAAATCCTAAGATGAAAGAAGTAGTGAGCAAAGAAATACTAAAGCTCCTGGAAGCAGGTATCATCTATCTTGTTGCTCATAGTGATTGGGTGAGTCCGGTGCATTGCATCCCTAAGAAGGGAGGCATTACCGTTGTCCCTAATGATAAGGATGAATTGATCTCACAGAGGATTATTACTGGCTATAGGATGGTGATCGATTTTAGGAAATTGAATAAATCCACTAGGAAAGATCATGTAGCGACCCGACCTGAAACGGCCAAGCCTCTAGTGTTTCCGTTCCATCCCAAGATCATGCTGGTACACACACAGTAAATCAATGTATATATCAAGAGTTCAATCACACAGCTTTATTAATCAAAATCTCATATCGAGTACTTTCTTACAATAATGAATTACAATAAAGTGGCTGAAGGCCAACTCATGAGATAACTAACGAAGTTTAGCGGAAGCTGCAAAACTAGACGAGTCCATGTGACTCGAGGGCATATCACCGAGCGTGTCCATCCACTTCAGGGTATTTGAAGACCGGATGATCAACACATGGTCTTTCAACGGGTCCCTGTGATCCCCTGTCGGTGCCCATCCAATCCTACAGTTCTTCTACATCTGCTAGCACCGCCTATCCAGAGTCACCATGTTGTCCAACCAAGCCAGAGCCCATAATGGCTTGTGGTTGTGCAGGTAAGCTTTGGGTCTTGAAGCCTCCGTCCATCTCTTCGAGCCTGGGTGAAGCTTTCCGCAAGATGTCATGGCGCTTCCCCATGCATCCCGGGTTTTCCACTGGTTTTTCCAGGGAGCCCATCTTAACCGTCCTTCACCCAGAGTTGCATTGCATCAGAGGTCTTGAAAAGTCTTGACTTAACCGGTCTTGATTATTAAATTTTTCTTGCATCACTCGTGATAGACTCTCAACCAAAACCCCGTCTACTTAAGCATAGCAAAATAGAATGCGTCATCCCGGGCCAAGTAACAAGGTTGTTGGGTGCCTACCACATGATTCTACGTCAAGAACCATAATTTCCAAGTTCCTACTTTGCATGCAATTGGGTGTAGAAAGGTAGAACTACAATGCATAAAACATAGGTAATACATGATCAAATGACTTGCCTTGCTTATAGTTGTCGTGCTCAAACGCTTCTAGGTAGAAAGCTTCGCACTCCGGGTGATATATCGATACAAACAAAATACACACAATAAGCACTACAATCACTAACAAACAAAATAAAATCTTTAACACCTAAACACTATAGCACAAAGTGAAGAAATTCACTTAACATAACCAAAACAGAATCTGTTTTTGGTAAACCCCAAGTAAAAATATTTAAAAAACATTGAAACTTAAACTACTGAAATATATGATCACTAGGAAATAGCAGCAAAAAGAATTAAATTAAAATATGTTTTTAAGCTCCCAAAATAAGCAAAACAAGATTTAAACTAAATCTGTTCTAATTCAAATTTTGAAATTTCAAACATAGGCAAATAATATGTTTTCGGAAACTACAGGAAAATTTTGATCTACTGCAAAACGATTCAACTCCATTGGAGTACTAGAATAAAAGTTATAAAGAAAACAAAATTGAAACTGTCTCTGTTTTTAAAACTAAAAAAGAAAAAAGAAAAGCTATACTAGTGAACAGGGGGGTACGTGGCAACTCCTGATTGGTCAGGGTGTGTGTGATGCTGAGGCTAACTAGCCAACGGCCGCATATTAAGTAAAAGTCTCCGACTAAAACTTAAGTGGAGAAAAACCGTTTCGGTTTTTGTCTGAAAACCGAAGAGTTATTTCGTTCTAATCTACTATGTTGAACTTCAATCGGCCGGCTAAGGGAGGTGGGGGGTTGCTCACGGGGGGGGGGGGGGGCTGCCGGTGCTTCTTCTCCGGCGAGGCCGAGGCGAGGTGGAGGTTGGGGCGGCGGTTTCCGACGTGCTCCGGCATGTCCGAGGGGTTGGGGAGGCGGCGGCGGAGCTCCCGCGGCGAATGATGGCAGCGGCGAGGCGAGGCGTGGCCGATGGTGAGCATGGGAGGGCTCGGGAGCTTCGGCCGGCTCGGCGAGCTCCGACGAGGTGGCAAGGTGGCGTGAAGGGTGAGGGGCTCGGGCTGGGGAGGGGAACGGGGAGCGGTGGCGAGGGGGGTCTTTTATAGGGGGAGAGGAGGCTCGGGAGGGCACGTGGAGGGAGATCCGGGGAGGATCGGGGCGGTGGTTTCCGGCGTGCTCCGGCGTGTCTGAGGGGTTGGGGAGGCGGTGGTGGAGCTCCCGTGGCGAATGGTGGCGGCGGCGAGGCGAGGCATGGCCGGGGGTGAGCAGGGGATGGCTCGGCGACGGGGAAGGAAAGGGAGAGGGAGGAAGGAAGGGGGTGACCGGGGGCTGATTTGGTCGGCCAAGGGGGTCCCGCCTAGCAGAGAGAGAGAGAGGTGAGGCCGAGGTCGGTGGCTGCTTCCCTTCCCCGGCAACGGCGCCAGAAAAGAGCTGTTTCTAGTTTCTCAACAATTAGCAATTGTCTTGCAATGGCCCACCAGCATGTGGGATCGCGGCAGTTTTCGAGGGTAGAGTATTCAACCCAAATTTTTTGGTTCGACACGATGGGAATGAAAGGATATTCTCCAGTATTAGCAGTTGAGTTGTCAGTTCAACCACACCTGAAAGATTAGTATCTACAAGCAGGATAAAAGCAGCAAAGGTAGTATGATAGCAACGGTGCTAGGAAATAATCTGTTGATGGCAGATTATTCCTAACTGAAGTATCAATGGCGCCAGAAAAGTATTGTAGCAGGTACTAGCAGAGTCACGATTAACAACAATGGCAAGGAACAACAGTAGTGACAGTAGTAGCAAGTAGCAGCAGTAGCAAGTAACAGTAGTAGCAACAGTAGTGGCAGCAGCAGCACGACAAAGCAAGTAACAGTAGCAGCAAGTAACAATAGTAGCAACAGTAGTAACGACAGAGCAAGTAACAAAGGCAGTGGGACAAACTCGTAGGCAATGGATCGGTGATTTGTTGGATGACATTCATCATGCAAGAGTTATAACACAGAGAGATATGTGGCTAGCTCCCGTTCGTCAATGTGATGTAGGCATGCATTCCGTGTGTAGTCATACGTGCTTATGGAAAAGAACTTGCATGACATCTATTGTCCATCCCTCCCGTGGCAGCGGGGTCCAAATGGATACTACAGGATATTAAGGTTCTCCTTTTAATAAAGAACGGACCAATGCATTAGCACTTGGTGAACACATGAACTCCTCAAACTATGGTCATCATCGGGGGTGGTTCCGGTTATTGTCACCCCGGGGTTGCCGGATCATAACACATAGTAGGTAACTACAACTTGCAAGATCGGATCTAAAACACACATATATTGGTGACAACATAATAATTTCGGATCTGAAATCATGGCACTCGGACCCTAGTGACAAGCGTTAAGCATGGCAATGTAGTAGCAACATCAATCTCAAAGCATAGTGGATACTAGGGATGAATCCCCGTCAAAACTAACTCGATTACATGATAGATCTCAGCCTACTCATCACCGCCCAGCGAGCCTATGGATAGATTACTCACGAACGATGAAGAGCTTCATGGAATTGGAGAGGGAAGAAGGTTGATGATGACGATGACGACGATCTCCTTGATCCGGAGCCCAAAACGGACTCCAGATCTGCCCTCCAGGGCAAGAACGGGATGTGGCGGCGCCTCTGGATCGTGAAACGCGATGAAATCTTCTGTCTTGATTTTTTCCGGGACGAAAGGGAATAAATAGCGCTGGAATTGGGGGCGGCAGAGCCATGTGGGCCCCACAAGCCCTGACGGCGCGGCCTGGGGGGTGGCTGCGGCTAGTGGGCTTGTGGCCCACTGGTTCACCCCCTGTGGTGGATCTTTGCGTAGGTATTTTTCATATTTTCCAGAAATATTCTCCGTAAATTTTCAGGACGTTCTGAGAACTTTCATTTCTGCACAAAAACAACATCATGGCAATTCTGCTGAAAATAGCGTGAATCCGGGTTAGTTCCATTCAAATCATGCAAGTTAGAGTCCAAAACAAGGGCAAAAGAGTTTGGAAAACTAGATACGATGGAGACGTATCAACTCCCCAAGCTTCAAACCTTGCTTGTCCTCAAGCAACTCAGTTGACAAACTGAAAGAAAAAGAAAAACTTTGACAAACTCTGTTTGACCTTGTTGTTGCACCTATGTCTAACTCATAACCAAATTTTCAGCAAGATCACAAGTTAACCACATAAGAAAGTGACACATAGGTCTCACGGTGAACTAATATCAATGGCATAATCAGCTAGGGAGCAAATAATAATGATTTTCAGATACCAACAATTCAATCAAAACAAGCATGAAGCAATATGAATAGGTGGTATCTCGCTAGCCCTTTCAAAGACCGCAAAACATAAATGTAGAGCACTTTCAAAGATCAAGGGCTCACTAAACATTGTAATTCATAGCAACGAAGATCCAGTCATAGTCATACTCAATATCAATCAAAAGCAAAGCATAAAAATGACAGAGGTTCTCTCTAGTTGGTGCTTATAGAAGAAGAGGATGGCTCAACGGGAAAATAAATAGACAGGCCCTTCGCAGAGGGAAGCATTGATTTGCAGAGGTGCCAGAGCTCAAGCTTTGAAAACAGAGATAATAATTTTGGGGTGGCATGCTTTCATTGTCAATGAAATGACCAAGATTTCTCAATATCTTCCATGCTACTCATGCTATAGGCGGTTCCAAAACAGAAAATAAAGTTTTAACTCCCCCACCACCAATCAATCACACTCCATGGCTAGCCGAATCCTTGGGTACCGTCCATACTAACATCAATCCGGGTGGAGTCTTGTTTTACAGTTATGTTTTCGATTTAAGCGTGTAACTGGGCATTCAAATTACCGGCCCCTTTCTCGTGAATGACAGTGAATAAACACATGTCGAGGATAACACGCCTAACATGGAAGATATCAATAGCCCCCTTTCACCACATGAGCGGTTCGGGCATGCAAAACAGATTATTTCTTGAAGGTTTAGAGAATGGCACATGCAAATTTACTTGGAATGGCATGTAGATACCGCAAATAGGTAGGTATGGTGGACTCTCATGGAAAAACTTTTGGGTTTATGGAAGTGAATGCACAAGAAGTATTCCGCTTAGTACAAGTGAAGGCTAGCAAAAGACTGGGAAGCGACCAACTAGAGAGCGACAACAGTCATCAAGATGCAATGAGTTTGACAAACATTGAGTGCAAGCATGAGCAGGATATAAATCACCATGAACACGAACATCATAGAGGCTATGTTGATTTTGTTTCAACTACATGCATGAACATGCGCCAAGTCAAGCCACTTGAATCATTCAAAGGAGAATACCATCCTATCATACTACATCATAGTCATCTCAAAATCTATGTTGGCATTCAAGACAAACCATTATAAGCTCCTAGCTAATTAAGCATGGCATCAAAAAATATGATCTCTAAGTTGTCGTTGCAAACATGGTTCTCTCTCAACAAAGCTGAATCTGGGATGACAAGCTAGTCATATTTACAAAAACAAAATAGATAGAGTTCATACCAGCTTTTCTAGTCTCAGTCACTTCATCATATATCATCATCATTGCCTTTCACTTGCACGATCGAACGATGTGAACAATAATAGGAGTGCTCGTGCATTGGACTAAGCTGAATATGCAGACAAACAAAAGGAGAAGACAAAGTACTATGGCTCTTTAACAAATGAACAAGTATGCATGCGAGAGCCACTAAACATTGTAACCATGGTCTTCTACCTCGACTCAAAGAAAAAGAAAACTATTTACACGGGAATGCTCCAAACAAGCAAAAGAAGAAAGGAAAATCTTTTTGGGTTTTCTCAAAAGGACACAAAACAATAAAACAAGAAAACGAAAATAAACTAGCATGGATAATACAATGGCAAAGTGTAAACACCGACTAACAAAGTGAAAGCATAAGCATGAATGGAAAGCTGGTGCAAACACGTACTCCCCCAAGCTTAGGCTTTTGGCCTAGCTTGGTCTACTCCCAAGGAGGGAAATAACCAACTCCATGATACTCCGGAGCGGATTGTGGATGCCATTGCTGTGTGAGCTCCTGTGGCTCCCACTGATAAACTGGCGTTTGGTACTCGACTAGCGGCTCGGGCACGGCCACTTGTGGTTGGGCCAAGCCCCAATACGCGTAGATGTCCGAGGGCATAATAATGTACCTGCCTGCATAAAGGTTGAACAAAGTGTTGGAAGACGGCGCCCACTTCCTCCTCGGGTGCCTTGCCACCCGCGTCTCCAGCGCCACGCCGCTCCTTGCCGCCCGCGTCTCCAGCGCCACGCCGCTCCACTACCGGGTCGCACGCTGCTCCGCTCTCCTAGCTCGCCTAGAGAATAGCTCCTGGCAGTTCACCAGATCGCATGGACTGCGGTGCCACTCCCGTGTATATAAAGTCTATGCCTCTCTCTACAATAGACACAGTGAATCTCATCCATCTTCTTGGCACCAGAGCAAGTCTTTCCTCTCCTGTACCTCATGGCCGGCTCACACACTTCCGATGAGGCCTCCGACGCCGGCGAAAAACACCACACCGACGCGACGCAAGCCAGCCCTCCCATCCCCGGCGTCACTAACCCACCACTCACTACTTCCGCACCACGACCCCCAGCCTCGGCACTTCTCCACCTCACTCTCACCCCTCCCGGTGCCATCACCGTCGATGACGCATCCTCTTCTGCCGTGCCTCCTCCTCCCTCCATCCACACTGTCAACGTCGGCGCCCACCTCGGCTTCAAGTTGGACGCCGTCTGCGGCAACTATTCCAAATAGCGTCGCATCATGTCCTTCATCCTCCGCAAGTCGGGGGTGGAGAGCCATCTCCTCGTCAATGTCGACCCCCTCACCCAAACTGCGCAGTGGCGCCACGATGACCTACAGATCCTCCTGACGATCTACGGGTCGATCACGGACGAGCTCTACGACGTCCTCTCCGCCCAGGACTCTGCGGCCTACCACGCATGGTTCCTCCTCGACGCGTTCTTCCGCGACAACCTCGCGGGCCGCGCCATCCACGTTGGCGCTGAGTTCCGTGCCATGGTTCAGGGCGATATGAAGATCGCCGACTACTGCCGCCGTCTCAAGGCGCTTGCCGACTCCCTCGACGACCTCGACGAGCACATCTCCGACAAGATGCTCACCCTCCAACTCATCCGCGGCCTCTCCCCGCGGTTCAGCGTCATGGCGTCGCTCCTCCCATGCAGGTTCCTTTCCCCACGTTCGTTCAGGCTCGCTCCCGCCTCATGTTGGAGGAGCTCAGCCAGGACGCCCGTGCTCGCACGGCCGGAGCCACCGCCCTCGTCGCCACCCACGGCGGCTCTCCTGGTTCCGGCTCCTCTGGAACCGGCGGTTCCAGCGGCGGAGGCGTTGGCTCAGCCTCCACTGGTGGCGTCGTTCAACGTCAGCATGATCGTCCGTCTGACCGTGGCGGACGTGGCCGCGGCCGCGAACGCGGCGGGCACTGGCGTGGCTCGGGTGGACGCGGCTCTGCACCCTCGCTCGCGGCTCCATCCCAGCAACCCTGGATGGGGTACTTCGCCCCATGGGGCACGCCCTTCCCGCCGGCCGGACGCACCCCGTGGGTTCCCCCGAACGCTGCGGGCGTGCTCAGTCCCCGACCAGGGGCTCCACACCAAGCCTACCCCATGGTCTACGGCGCGCCACCACCACCATACGACGCTCCTCCATCGGCCTACGGCGCCCCACCAGCATCACCGTCTTGGGACAACGCCCACATGCTGAACACCGCCATGACCAACATGTCCCATCATGCCCCGCGTGCCGGTGAGTGGTACCTCGACACCGACGCGTCCAGCCATATCACCAATGAGGCAGGTAACCTGAGCTCGTCTTGTTTTCTTCAAGGTATCCCTCCATCTTGGTTGGTAATGGCTCCAGTATGCCTGTTCTCGCCACCGGCTCTGCGTCTCTTTCACCAAGCCCATTCTCTCTCAAATATGTTCTTTTCGCGCCCTCTGTTATCAAAAACCTATTATCTGTCCGTCAATTCACCACTGATAATTCAGTTTCTAGCGAATTTGACCCTTTTGGCTTTCTTGTGAAGGATCTGGCGGGCAGGACACCACTCATGAGATCAAATAGCTCGATCGGCATGTATCCGTTCTTCGGCGAGTCGCCCACCGCTCTCACCGTCGACGTCGGCAACCTTTGGCATAGGCGTCTCGGGCACCCTAGCCGTGCCTCTCTTGCTAGGCTTACTCCCTCTCTACCCTCATGTAATAAACCCTACCCCCCCTTAGCCACATGTGAGGCATGCCAGTACGGACGGCAGCTAAGGCTCCCCTTTCCCTCCTCTAGCTCCTTCACTACATCTCCTTTTCAACTCATTCATTGTGATTTGTGGACCTCACTAGTCCCTAGTTGTTCTGGCTATGCATATTACTTAATATTACTCGATGATTTTAGCCACTACTCCTGGAGTTTTCCTCTACGACATAAGTCTGAGGCCGCTGATATTCTCATACGTTTTTAGGCCTATGTACTCACCCAGTTTCAACTCTGTCTCCAATGTATCCAGAGTGACAACGGTGGTGAATTCCTTAACACTCGCCTCCGCTCCTTCCTCTCGGAACACGGTATTACCCTACGCCTCTCCTGCCCTCACACCTCGCCACAGAACGGCAAGGCTGAGCGCGCCATCCGCAGCACTAACGATATCATGCGCACATGCTCCTCCAAGCTCATATGCCGCCCGAATTCTGGGTCAAAAGCCTCAACACCGCCACACATCTCCTCAACCTTCGGCCTTCCCGTGCCATTGCCAACAACACCCCATACTTCATGCTGCACGGCATTGCGGCCACCTACGACCACCTTTGCACCTTCGGCTGCTTGTGCTATCCGAACCTCTATGCCACCAGTCCCCACAAACTTGCCCCACGATCCCGCAGATGTGTCCTACTTGGCCTCCCCCCGCGAACACAAAGGCTACCGTTGCCTTGATCTCGACAGCAGCACGGTCATCACCTCTCAACATGTGATTTTTGACGAGAGCCAGTTCCCCTACAGACCTGCCGCACCGCCTTCACGTGCCACAGAGAATCCCATGCGTATCCCACCTACCTCGTCCACACCTACCTCGTATCCACCCCACGAATCGCCCTCGGGATCGCCTCCCAACCACCCGACAAAAACGGTCGCCCCTGTTACCGCTACTGACCGTACCCACCCCGCGCCTGCCTTGGCCACTTCATCCCCGGGATCGCTGCTGGCAACCAACCAACCAACCCCCAGCCGGCCCCACACCACCCCATTGACACCCACCACTCCGCGCTCCTCCCGCCCGAGCCTGTCGGCCACTTCCACCTCCAGCTCCGACGCGTCCCATCCCGCATCACCCATCGGTAGGCCCCTCCCTCCCCGCGCCGTGCCCATCACGCCGCGCCGCAACACCCACGCCATGCAAACCCGCGCGAAGGCTGGGTTTCTTCAACCGAAGAACCTATTCTCTCCCAATGCTCTTGTCACTCTACCCGACACCACCACCATCTCCCCCATTCCATCCACTTACAAACAGGCTCTCCAAGATCCAAACTGGCTCCGTGCCATGCAAGATGAGTTTGATGCTTTGTTGGAAAACAACACGTGGTCTCTCATTTCTCGTCCTGTAGGTGTCAACACGGTGACTGGCAAGTGGATCTACCGCCACAAACTACATCCCGACGACAGCCTCGCATGGTACAAGGCGCGCTGGGTCCTCCGCGGCTTCACACAGAAGCATGACATCGACTTCGAGGAGACTTTCAGCCCGATGGTGAAGCCAGCAACCATTCGTGTCGTCCTGAGTCTTGCCGCCGCGTCGGACTGGCCGATCCATCAACTGGACGTGAAGAATGCCTTTCTTCACGGTCATCTCGACACCGTCGTCTACGGCCAACAACCCGCCAGCTTCGTCGACTCGCGCTTCCCCACGCATGTCTGCCAGCTCGACCGCTCGCTCTACGGCCTGCGACAGGCGCCGCGAGCATGGTTCTTGCGCTTCACCGCCTACCTGCTCTCCCTCGGCTTCGCCGCGTCTAAATGCGACACCTCGCTCTTCATTCTTCGCCGCGGATACTCCACTGCATATCTCCTACTGTACGTGGATGACATCCTCCTCACTGCAAGCTCCACCGCCCTGCTCCGCTCCACCATCGACGCCCTGCACCGTGAGTTCGCCATGTCCGACCTCGGCGCACTCCACCATTTCCTCGGCATCAACGTCCACCGCACCACCAATGGTCTCTTCCTCTCACAGCATCAGTATGCACTCGAGATCCTCGAGCGCGCTACCATGAGCAACTGCATGCCGATTGCCACAACCGCCGACACCAAACACAAGCTCTCTGCGCAGGATGGGCCGCCCGTCTCCGATCCCGCTCTCTACCGCAGTCTCCTCGGCACCCTGCAGTACCTCACCCTCACTCGCCCCGACATCGCCTATGCCGTCCAGCAGCTCTGCCTCTTCATGCACGACCCGCGCGAGAGCCACTACACCTACCTCAAGCGGGTCCTGCGCTACGTTCGCGGCACTGCACATCTCGGTCTTCGTCTTCGACGCTCCCGCGACACCAATCTGGTCGCCTACTCTGACGCGGACTGGGCCGGTTGCCCCGATACGCGACGCTCCACATCGGGCTTCTGCGTCTACCTCGGCGACAACCTCGTTTCCTGGTCATCCAAGCGCCAGCACACGGTCTCCCGCTCTAGCGCGGAGGCTGAGTACCGTGCCGTCGCCAATGCCGTCGCCGACACCTGCTGGATTCGTCAGCTGTTGCACGAGCTTCATCGCCCTCCCAACAGCGCGACGATCGTCTACTGCGACAACATCAGCGCCACGTACCTCTCCTCCAACCCGGTTCAGCACCAACGCACGAAACATGTGGAGATCGACCTTCACTTTGTTCGGGAATGGGTCTCCTTCGGCGACGTCCGCGTTCTCCACGTCCCTTCGTCCTCCCAGTTCAGCGACGTCTTCACGAAAGGGCCGCCGACCGCTGTCTTCACGGAATTCCGATCCAGCCTCAACATCGTCGAAGACCCCGTTGCGGCTGCGGGGGGCTGTTGGAAGATGGCACCCAGTTCCTCCTCGGGTGCCTTGCCACCCGCGTCTCCAGCGCCACGCCGCTCCTTGCCGCCCGCGTCTCCAGCGCCACGCTGCTCCACTACCGGGTCGCACGCTGCTCC
This sequence comes from Hordeum vulgare subsp. vulgare, assembly GCF_904849725.1. Lineage (NCBI taxonomy): Eukaryota > Viridiplantae > Streptophyta > Magnoliopsida > Poales > Poaceae > Hordeum > Hordeum vulgare. Next base: position 181,272,594 of record NC_058519.1, on the reverse strand, counting down.
GCTCTCCTAGCTCGCCTGGAGAATAGCTCCTGGCAGTTCACCAGATCGCATGCACTGCGGTGCCACTCCCGTGTATATAAAGGCTATGCCTCTCTCCGCAATAGACACAGTAAATCTCATCCATCTTCTCAAAGAAGGAGCAGGCAAAGTAATAGTCTCTCGAATACCCTGACTAAATACCAGGTTATAAATCATCCGTCTACTAGCATCTCTATCCAGAAAATCATGGCGAACCATGCTGTCATAATCCAGCTATTTCTCACGAAGAAGCATTTCTACTTCCTCGCGAAGTCTAATAGGTATGTCAAAGTGTCTAGCAAGACGAGTAGCATAGATACCTCCATAGACGACACCTTGGGAACGGTTTGTGTTCAACCGCTGAGCTACTATAGCACCTAGGCTATAAGTCTTATTGTTATAAAGGCCTTCGCGCAAAACCGCAAGGTCTGGAGAGCTAAGTGACACAGCCTCCCCACGGCCAATCAAACATTTTCCCACAAATAATGAGAAGTACCGAAGCACAGGAAAATGTATGCTAGCAATTCTAGCGCAAGACACTTATCTCTCCTTTCCAACAGCAATAGTACCTATGAAAGGCTCCAAGTCCTGTGGACGAGGATCATGAATATCCCCAACATAAGGTAATTTGCACACATTGCAAAAATCCTGTAGTGTCATGCGCTGGGGGATATCGTATAACATGAACTCAACCATTGGAGGATTCTTCCTCGGATAGAAGTTGAAGCTTTGAACGAAAATATTGGTGAGGAGGAGGTATTGTGGGCACTTATGTTCAACGAACGCGGTAAGACCTGCGTTCTCCACCAAGTAATAAAAGTCTTCATAAAGCCCAGCGGCGCGCAAAAATTCATCACTTGGCCACTTGCACACTCAAACTTCTGTGACTCGAGGAACCACATACTTGGGGTGGTTCTTCTCATCCTCCTTGGGGTTACGGCTTGAAGAGCTTCTCAAGAACCTCCTCATCTTTTCCCTTTTCTAACTCTGAAAAATTCTGAAATATTTAGAGACTTCGAAAGAAAAGTGAGTAAGGATTAACCCAACTCGTACCAACTACTCCTATTAGTGCCTAGAGACCGTATCACACGTTAAAACTACTTGGGACCTGCTAAAATCAACATTTCAAGCTCAAGAACAGGGTCACAAAGGTAGCAAGAATACGCGAAGGATAAAGCACTAGAGTAGAAACTAATTGGACCAATGGAGGAATCACTTACCAAGGAGTAATTTCCCCAAAATGGTTCGGAGAATGGTGCTTTGAGCAAGGAGATCGAAAATCACAGCCAAATGAGCAAGAACACGGGTTTGATCTGCGAAACAATTTTTTCTGGAAGTAGAAGAAGAGGATGGGAGCTGGAATGAGTGGAGGGGGTCCTTGTGGGCCTCACAAGCTTGGTGGCCGCGGCTACAGGGGTTGTGGCCCACTGGTGTGGCCCCCAGGCCAGCTCTGAGTCCCAGTATTTTTCAAAAAGTTCAGAGAAAATCATATTTGATTTTCAGGACCATCGGAGAACTTTTATTTTCGGGGTATTTTTCTCTAGGACGTTAAAACAGAAAACAGGAAAAACTAAACTAAATCTATCATTTTTCTTCTAAGCAACAGAAAGTGAAAGCTTAAAACAGAGGTATGTGACTCCTTGATTCATCCATTCCATGGTCATCGAAAGAAATCCGTCAATGGGGTTGATCAAATCCTCATGACAAAACCTTTTCAAAACGCAAAAGGAAACGAAGAATTGTCGAATAGCCACTAAGTCGCCTCAACGGGGATATGAATCTCCCCAACAAGCAAATCATACTTCATCTTAACACGAGGAATAAGGCATTCAAAGCATTGATGCAAAGCTCCCAATAAGAATCGATGAAGTTTTTTCAATAGCATTGATGCAATGTACTTGATATCGTTTCTTCGGAAAGTGCACTGTATGCTCATTACCATTGACATGGAAAGTGACATGGCCTTTGTTGCAATCTTTAACAGCCCCTGTAGTGTTTAAAAAGGGTCTTTCGAGGATGACATCCATGGCATCGGCCTCGGGAATATCCAAGATAACAAAGTCTGTTAAGATAGTGGTGTTAGCAACCACAACAGGCACATCCTCGCAAATGCCGAAAGGGAAAGCAGTTGATTTGTCGGCCATTTGCAGAGAAATTTCAGTGGGTGTCAACTTATCTAGTTCAAGTCTACGATAAAGAGAGAGGGGCATAACACTAACACCGGCTCCAAGGTCACATAAGGCAGTTCTTATGTAGTTTCCTTTAATGGAGTAAGGTATAGTGGGCACTCCGGGATCACCAAGTTTCTTAGGAGTTCCACCTCTGAAAGTGTAATTGGCAAGCATGGTGAAGATCTCAAGATCTGGTATCTTCCGTTTATTAGTCACGATATCTTTCATGTACTTGGCATATGGAGACATTTTGAGCATATCAATTAACTGCATTTGCGGAAAGACGGGTCTCAACATTTCAATAAAGCGCTCAAAATCCTCATCATCCTTTTTCTTGGATGGCTTAGGAGGAAAGGGCATAGGTCTCTGAACCCATGGCTCCCTTTCTTTACCATGCTTCCTAGCAGTGAAGTCATTCTTATCGTATCTCTTAGGTTGTGGGCTATCAGGATTAACCTTAGGTTGAATCTCCACATCCTTATCATTGCTAGGTTGAGCATTATTATGAACATCGCTGTCCATATTGTCACCAGGTTCATGTTCATCACAGGATTGTGTTTCTGCATCACACACAGAAATATCATTTGGTTCTTCAATTGTGACCGTATTTGGTGAACTGACATGTAGGTTTCTATCATCCCTCTTCTTCTTGTTCTTAGGATGACTGGGTGTATCAGCATTAATTCCTTGAGAATCTTGATCAGTTCTCTTAGGATGGCCTTCAGGATACAAAGGTTGCTGAGTCATTTTGCCTCCTCTAGTAATGACTCTGACAGAATTGTCATTTAATTCATTGAGCAAGTCATTCTGAGCTTTAAGTACTTGTTCTACCTGAGTAGTAATCATAGAGCCATGGTTGCTCAGAAGCTTCAGATTATTGACATTTCTGTCTACACAAGCACTTAAATAACTAAGCATACGAGTACTTTGTTCCAATTGTATGCTAACATAATCATTGAAACTCTGTTGTTTGGCAACAAAGTTGTCAAATTCATCAAAGCATAGGCTAGCAGGTTTGTCAAAAGGAATATCACTCTCATTGAATCTACGCAGAGAATCCACCTCTACTACTTGTATCGGGTTATCGAGACCATGGATCTCTTCGATGGGCGGTAGATTTTTGACTTCTTCAGATCTAATGCCTTTCTCTTGCATAGATTTCTTGGCTTCTTGCATATCTTCGGGACTGAGGAATAGAATACCTCTTTTCTTAGGAGTTGGCTTAGGAGGTGGTTCGGGAATAGTCCAAGCATTATCGTTGATCAAGATGTTATTCAGTAGGATCTCAGCTTGTTCTATAGTTCGTTCCCTAAAAACACAACCGACACAACTATCTAGGTGGTCTCTAGAAGCATCGGTAAGTCCATTATAGAATATATCAAGTATCTCATTCTTCTTAAGAGGGTGATCAAGCAAAGCATTCTGTAGCTAGATGAGCCTCCACCAAGCTTGTGGGAGACTCTCTTCTTTGAGTTGAGAAAAGTTGTATATTTCCTGCAAGGCGGCTTGCTTCTTATGGGCAGGGAAATATTTCTCACCCAAGTAATAGACCATATCCTGGGGACCACTCACACATCGAGGTGCAAGAGAAGTGAACCAGGCTTTAGCGTCATCCTTTAGAGAGAAAGGAAACAACTTAAGGATATAGTAGTACCGGATCTTCTCCTCACTAGTGAAAAGGGTGGCTATATCGTGTAGTTTGGTAAGATGGGCTACGACCGTCTCAGACTCATAACCGTGGAAAGGATCAGATTCAACTAGAGAGATTATCTCAGGGTTGACAGAGAATTCATAATCCTCATCGGTGATAAAGAGAGGTGAAGTGGCAAACTTCGGGTCGTATTTCATCCTAGCTTTCAGAGATTTTTCCTTCCACTTGAGAAGTAATTTCTTAGTGTCATAGGCATCCTTACACGCAAGAAAATCCTCAGCTATCTCTCCCTCCATGACATAACCCTCAGGTATATCAGGCAATTCATATCTAGGAGAGCTAGATCTAGCAGGAGCAAAAGCAGGTTCTATCTCAATAGTATCGGTAGTTTCAGAAGCATCACGAGCATTGGGAGTAACTCTAGCAATATGAGCATCAAGGAATACTCCTAGTGGAAGATCAGGCAAAGTAGTATCTATAGCAGTATCAAGCATAGCATCATCAGGCAAAATAGCATCTCTAGCATCATCAGGCGAAGCAGTGTCAAGCATAGCATCATCAAGCATAGTAGCATCATAAACATCATCAATAGCAGTAGCATCTCTAGAATCATCAGGCAAAGCAGTATCAAGCATAGCATCATGGATAGCAGTATCAGGCATAGCATCTCTAGTAGTATCAGGCATAGTAGCATCATAAGCATCATCAATAGCAGTAGCATTTCTAGCATCATCTAGCATAGGCGACATATCAAGATTTCTAGCAGGAGGTGGTGTCGCAAACCTACTCATAACTGAAGGTGAATCAAGTGCAGAGCTAGATGGCCGTTCCTTACCTCCCCTCGTAGTTGAGGGCAAGACTTTGGTTCTTGGATCTTTCAGATTCTTCATAGTGATCAGCAGATATAAATCCCAAGTGACTCAAAGAATATAGCTATCCTCCCCGGCAACGGTGCCAGAAAAATGTTGCTTCCCTTCCCCGGCAACTGCGCTAGAAAAATGCTGCTTCCCTTCCCCGACAACGGTGCCAGAAAAGAGCTATTTCCAGTTGCTCAACAATTAGCAATTCTCTTGCAATGGCCACCAGCTTGTGGGATTGCAACAGTTTTCGAGGGTAGAGTATTCAACCCAAATTTGTTGGTTCGACACGATGGGAGTGAAAGGATATTCTCTAGTATTAGTAGATCAGTTGTCGGCTCAACCACACCTGAAAGATTAGTATCTGCAAGGAGGATAAAAGCAGCAAAGGTAGTATGATAGTAATGGTGCTAGGAAATAATCTGTTGACGACAGATTATTCCTAACTGAAGTATCAATTGCGCCAGAAAAGTAATGTAGCACGTAGTAGCAAAGTAACGAGTAACAGCAGTGGCAAGGAACAACATTAGTGACAGCAGTAGCAAGTAGCAGCAGTAGCAAGTAATAGTAGTAGCAATAGTAGTGGCAGCAGCAGGACAAAGCAAGTAACAGTAGTAACAAGTAACAGTAGCAGCAACAGTAGTAACGGCAGAGCAAGTAACATAGGCAGTCGGACAAACTCGTAGGCAATGGATCGGTGATTTGTTGGATGAAATTCATCATGCAACAGTTATAACACGGAGAGATATGTGGCTAGCTCCCGTTCGTCAATGTGATGTAGGCATGCATTCCGTGTGTAGTCATACGTGCTTAGGGAAAAGAACTTGCATGACATCTATTGTCCATCCCTCCCGTGGCAGCGGGGTACAAATGGATACTACGGCATATTAAGGTTCTCCATTTAATAAAGAACCGGACCAACACATTAGCACTTGGTGAACACATGAACTCCTCAAACTATGGTCATCACCGGGAGTGCTTCCGGTTATTTTCACTCCGGGGTTGCCGAATCGTAACACATAGTAGGTAACTACAACTTGCAAGATCGGATCTAAAACACACATATATTGGTGACAACATAATAATTTTAGATTTGAAATCATGGCACTCGGGCCCTAGTGACAAGCATTAAGCATGGTAAAGTAGTTGCAACATCAATCTCAGAACATGGTGGATACTAGGGATCATTCCCCGTCAAAACTAACTCAATTATATGATAGATCTCATCCTACTCATCACCGCCCAACGAGCCTATGAATAGATTACTCACGAACGATGAATAGCTTCATGGAATTGGATAGGGAAGAAGGTTGATGATGACGATGGCGACGATCTCCTTGATCCGGAGCCCAAAACGGACTCCAGATCTACCCTCAAGGGCAAGAACGGGATTTGACGGCGCCTCTCGATCGTGAAACGCGATGAAATATTCTCTCTTGATTTTTTCCGGGACGAAAGGGAATAAATAGCGCTGGAGTTGGGGGCGGCAGAGCCACGTGGGCCCCACAAGCCCTGATGGCGCGGCCTGGGGGGTGGCCGCGGCCAGTGGGCTTGTGGCCCACTGGTTCACCCCCTCTGGTGGATCTTTGTGCAGGTCTTTTCATATTTTCCAGAAATATTCTCCGTAAATTTTCAGGACGTTCCGAGAACTTTCATTTCCGCACAAAAACAACACCATGGCAATTCTGCTGAAAACAACGTCAGTCCGGGTTAGTTCCATTCAAATCATGCAAGTTAGAGTCCAAAACAAGGGCAAAAGAGTTTGGAAAAGTTGATACGATGGAGACATATCAGTGGCCGATCCGGAAGGGATCCGGATCCCAGCCGAGGTGGGATCGGCCCAGATCGCTATAAAACGCCGCGGGCGGTTTCCTAAAAAAGAAAAAACGATTCCTTTCCTACTTTTCAAAAACAGAAATTAAATAAATAAAAAGGCAATAAAATAAAATCCAAATATAGGGGTATTATATACCAAAATTTTTAGAAAAAAATCTCTACACGTTTAACATTTTTCCAAGGCCAAAATAAAAACTTAAAAAATGTTTTTTTTCAAGAAAAACCCTAAAAGCTATATTTTCTGTTTCTCAATAAAATTTTGGTTTTCTTGGCTCAAAAATATTTCAAAAATGCCCTTGGTTTTGGAGGGTCATGTTCCTCCTCTCTTTCTTGCTTGCAAGAATTTATTTCCCGGCATTTCTTGCGTGAAGAAAAAAAATAGAAATGCAAAGGTAAAATTGAAAGAATTCAAATGCCAACTTTATTTCAATCAATATGCTTATATGCTTAGCTACAATTGTAAACATTCCAAATTAGGAAATTTGGGATGTTACAAACCTACCCACCTTAAGATGAATCTCGCCCTCAAGATTCGGGTTGGCTAGAAAATAGGTGCGGGTAGTCTCGACGAAGATCCTCTTCTCCTTCCCAGGTGGCTTCTTCTTCGGTGTGGTGACTCCACAAAACCTTGCAAACCTTGATGATCTTGCTGTGGGTAACTCTGTTGGCAGTCTCGAGGATCCTGACGCGTTTCTCCTTAGACGTCAGATCACTGTCAAGCTGTATGTCCTCTAGGGGCACTATATCTCTCAGAGGAACATCAGCCATCTCAGCATGGCATTTCTTAAATTGGGAAACATGGAAGACATCATGAACTCCGGACAATCCTTCCGGCAATTCCAGTTTATATGCAACTTCGCCTCTACGTTCAAGAATTTTGTAGGGGCCAATGAATCGGGGTGCTAACTTTCCTTTCACACCAAATATCTTGATTCCTCGAAGTGGAGACACCCAATGGTATGCTCAGTCTCCCACTTCGTATGTTACTTCCTTGGGTTTGCTGTCAGCATAACTCTTCTGTCTAGACTGAGCTATCTTGAGTCGGTCACGAATCAGCTTGACCTTCTCTTCAGAATCTCGGATAAGGTCGGGACCAAAAAGTTGTCGGTCTCCAACACCATCCCACATCAATGGTGTTCTGCACCTCCTTCCATATAGAGCTTCGAAAGGGGCCATCTTCAGACTGGTCTGATAGCTGTTGTTGTATGAGAACTTGGCATAAGGTAAATTGTCGTCCTAGCTAGACCCATAGTCTAGGGTGCAAGCTCTCAACATGTCCTCCTGAATCTGATTGACTCTCTCGGTCTGTCCGTCGGTCTGAGGGTGAAAAGCTGTACTGAACTCCAATCTCGTTCCCAAAGTTTCGTGTAGTTGATGCCAAAACTTTGACGTGAACTGGGTTCCTCTATCTGACACGATGCTCCTCGGAACTCCATGCAGACATACGATCCTGGTCATATATATTTTGGCCAGCTTAGCACTCGTGTAAGTAGTCTTCACGGGGATGAAGTGAGCTACCTTGGTCAAACGATCGACCACTACCCAGATAGAATCATAACCTGAACGGGTCCTGGGCAATCCTGTGATGAAGTCCATACCAAGCTTCTCCCATTTCCACTCGGGTATCGGCAATGGTTGAAGTAATCCTGCTGGCTTCTGATGCTCAGCCTTTACTCGCTGACAAACATCACATATTGCTACAAATTCAGCAATATCCTTCTTCATTCCTGTCCACCAGAAACTTTCCTTTAAGTCCAGATACATATTGGTGTTGCCTGGGTGTATCGAGTACGGGGAATCATGGGCCTCCTGAAGTATCAACTTCCTGAGTTCAGGATCATTGGGCACATAGATACGGTCCTCAAACCATATAGTTCTGTGTTAATCCTCACGAAAACCTTTAGCCTTCCCGTCATTCATTTTCTCCTTTATCTCAGCTATCTCCTTGTCTGATTTCTGTGCCTCCCGTATCTTTTCGGTCAAGGTGGACTGAATTTCCAGCGTGGCTAGAAATCCTCTTGGAACTATCTCCAATTTGAGCTCTCTGAGATCATCGGCTAACTCCTGGGGTAATCCTCCCGCTATGAGTGTGTTCACATAACTCTTACAGCTCAAAGCATCGGCTACAACATTTGCCTTCCCTGGATGATAATGCAATCTCATGTCATAGTCCTTGATCAACTCTAGCCATCTCCTATGTCTGAGGATCAACTCCTTCTGCGTGAAGATATATTTCAGGCTCTTGTGATCAGTGTAAACATCACAACTATTTCCGATCAGGAAATGTCTCCAGGTCTTGAGAGCGTGCACAACGGCTGCTAGTTCCAAGTCATGTGTGGCATAATTCAACTCATGGGTTCTGAGCTGTCTGGATGCATAGGCTCCAACTTGTCCTTCTTGAATGAGCACTCCTCCAAGTCCTTGACGAGAAGCGTGACAATAAACCTGGAAATCCTTCCGAATATTCGGCAATATCAGCACTCGGGCTGTAACCAGACGTTTCTTCAACTCTTGGAAACTGGTTTCACATTCCTCGGTCCAAACATACTTGGACTCCTTCTTGAACAGATCTGTCATGGGCTTCGCAATCTTGAGAAATTCTCAATAAACCTCCGGTAATATCCGGCAAGTCCGAGGAAACTGCAGATCTCCTTAATTGAAGTGGGCGCTACCCATTCGGTGACTGCTGCAACCTTGGCAGGATCCAATGTTATTTCTTCTCCTGAAATGACTTGTCCGAGGAATCCGACTTCCTTCAACCAAAATTCACATTTGCTAAACTTCGCATACAGCTGATGCTCTCAAAGTTTCTCCAAAACCAGACGCAAGTGTTCCTTGTGTTCTTCCCCGTTCTTGGAGAATATTAGCATGTCATCGATGAACACCACGACAAAATTGTCCAAGTATTCCATAAATACCTTGTTCATCATATTAATAAAATATGCCGGAGCATTAGTTAGTCCAAATGACATGACCGTGTACTCATACAGACCATACCGGGTGGTGAAGGCTGTCTTGGGTATATCTTGTTCACGAATTTTCAGCTGATGATACCCTGATCGAAGATCGATCTTGGAGAACACTCGGGCTCCAACTAACTGGTCAAACAAGTCATTGATCATTGGCAAGGGATACTTGTTCTTGATCGTCGCCTCGTTCAATGCACGATAATCGACTACCATTCTCAAGGAATTATCCTTCTTTTCAACCAAGAGCACTGGGGCTCCCCAAGGTGAAGAACTAGGGCGAATATACCCTTTGTCCAACAACTCCTTAATTTGCTTCTTGATTTCTACTAAATCATTTGCGGGCATCCGTTAGGGTCTCTTGGATATCGGGGCTGTTCCGGGTAATAGTTCAATAAGGAACTCAATCTCTCTATCCGCTGGCATGCCCGGCAATTCCTCCGGAAATACATCTGGGTATTCTTGTACAATCGGTACTTCCTCCTGGACTACTCCCGTGAGAGAGTTTACCCGTTTACTCCGTGACGGGCGTTGGGATACCTACTTAATCCGCTTTTGCTCAGGGGTGGTGAGCAAAATAGACTTAAGGGCACAATCAATGTTTCCTTCATACTTGGTCAACCAATCCATCCCTAGGATTACATCCAATCCCTGAGACTCTAATACGATGAGGTCGGTGGGAAAGTTATGGTTCCCAATGTTGAGACTCAATGCATGGCATCCTATCCCGGCTGTCATCATGCCTCCTGGGAACTGACCTTAATAGGCTGGCTGAGGGTTCTAGTTTGTAAACTATACTTTTCCACAACTACCCTTGATATGATAGAATGCGTTGCACCAGAATCAAAAAGTACCAATACTGGACGTGAATTTAGCAAAAACTTACCAACCACTCTATCAGGGTGATCATAGACCTCTTCAACATCAATGTGGTTCACCTGGGCTCGGGGAAAAGGATTTGGCTTCCTTGCTGCTGAGTTGCCGTTGCCGTTTCCATTTCCCTGCTTGTTCTGGGGACATTCAGTGGCATAGTGTCCCGTCTTCTGGCACTTGAAGCAGGTGATATGAGTCAAGTCCTTCTGAGCTAGAGCGGAATGATGCTGAGTGTCGGTATCGCCATTACCGTTCTTAAAGTTTCCACCATTGCGGTTGTTCCCATTTCCTCCATGGTTGTGGCCTCCATGGTTGTGCACTGGATGATTGTGCTGGACGTGTCCTCCAAACTTACCGGATCCAGTCCCGGTATTCCCTGAATAGGGGGTGTAGCGAGGCTTCTGCTGAGTGCCGGAGTTGAACTTCCCATTGCCATACTTCTGCTTGCGGTTCTCCATCTGCTGATGTTTCCCCTCCAAGATGAGGGCCTTATCTACCAGCTCATGGTAATTGTTGAAGTTGGCTACGGTCAGCTTAATGCTCAACTCATCGTTGAGTGCCTCCAAGAAGTTTTCGTGCTTGGCCGCAGATACGTCCATTTTGCATCATGTTTTCATGTTGATATTTATCGCTTCTTTGGCTATTATTTCACTTCACGGTACTATTCTTATGCCTTTTCTATCTTATTTTGCAAGGTTTACATGAAGAGGGAGAATACCGGCAACTGGAATTCTGGCCTGAAAGTGGAGCAAAGTTGAGAAACCTAATCTGCGCAACTCCAAACGCCGTGAAAATAAACGGAGATTTTTCTCCCAATACATAAAAATACTGGGCCGAAGAAGTACCGGAGGAGGGCGAGGGGGTGGCCATAGGCCTGCACGGCGTGGCCACCTCCCCAGGCCGCGCCATGGGGGCTTGTGGGCACCCTGTTGGCCCACTTGCCACTGCTTTTGCTATATGGAGGGTTTATTCTAGAAAAAAAATCAGAAGGGAGATTTTTCGTGGTTTCGCCGCCGCCACGAGGCGGAACTTGAGCAGAACCAATCTAGAGCTTTGGCGGGACGATTCTGCCGGGGAAACTTCCCTCCCGAAGGGGGAAATGTTCGCCATCGTCATAACCAACACTCTTCTCATCGGAGGGGACTCGTCACCATCAACATCTTCATCAGCACCATCTCATCTCCAAACCCTAGTTCATCTCTTGTAACCAATCTCCGTCTTGCAACTCTGACTGGTTCTTGTAAGGTTGCTAGTAGTGTTGATTACTCTTTGTAGTTGATGCTAGTTGGATTATTTGGTGGAAGAGTTTATGATCAGATCCTTGATGCTACTCATTACACCTCTGATCATGATTATGATTATGCTTTGTGACTAGTTACTTTTGTTCCTGAGGACATGGGATAAGTCATGCTAATAATAGTCATGTGAATTTGGTATTCGTTCGGTATTTTGATATGTTGTATGTTGTTTTTTCTGCAGTGGTGTTATGTGAACGTCGACTACATAACACTTCACCATTATTTGGGCCTAGAGGAAGGCATTGGGAAGTAGTAAGTAGATGATGGGCTGCTAGAGTGACAGAAGCTTAAACCCTAGCTATGCCTTACTTCGTAAGGGGTTGATTTGGATCCACTAGTTTAATGCTATGGTTAGACTTTGTCTTAATTCTTCTTTCGTAGTTGCGGATGCTTGCGAGAGGGTTTAATAATAAGTGGGACTCTGGTCCAAGTAAGGGCAGTACCCAAGCGCCGGTGCACCCACATATCAAACTATCAAAGTAACGAACGCGAATCATATGAACATGATGAAACTAGCATGACAGAAATTCCCGTGTGTCCTCGGGAGCGTTTTTCCTCTTGTAAGACTTTGTCCAGGCTTGTCCCTTGCTACAAAAGGGATTGGGCCACTTTGCTGCACCGTTTCTACTTTTGTTACTTGTTGCTTTCTATGAATCATCTCACCACACAATCACTTGTTACCGACAATTTCAGTGCTTGCAGATTTTTCCTTGCTGAAAACCACTTGTCAGATCCTTTTGCTCCTCGTTGGGTTCGACACTCTTACTTATCGAAAGGACTACGGTTGATTCCCTATACTTGTGGGTCAGCAAGACTCTTTTCTGGCACCGTTGCCGGGGAGTGAAGCGCCTTTGGTAAGTGGAACTTGGTAAGGAAACATTCATATAGTGTGCTGAAATTTCTTGTCACTTGTATCAATGGATACTAATCCTTTGAGGGGCTTGTTCGGGGTATCTTCACCTCGAACGGAAGCACAAAGAGTTGCTCCTCAAGTTGCTGCACCTATTGAAAATATTTGCTTTGAATTTCCTTCGGGTATGCTTGAGAAACTGCTGGCTAATCCTTTTACAGGAGATGGAACATCACATCCAAATTTGCATCTGATCTATGTAGATGAAGTTTGTGGTTTATTTAAGCTTGCAGGTGTGCCCGAGGATGAGGTCAAGAAGAAGGTCTTTCCTTTATCTTTGAAGGATAAGGCGTTGACATGGTATAGGCTATGTGATGATACTGGATCATGGGACTACAATCGGTTGAATTGGAATTTCATCAAAAGTTTTATCCTCTGCATTTAGTACATCGTGATCGAAATTATATTTATAATTTTTGTCCTCGTGACAGAGAAAGCATCGCTCAAGCTTGGGGGAGGCCTAAATCAATGCTATATTCATGCCCCAATCATGAGGTCTCAAGAGAAATTATCATTCAAAACTTCTGTGCTCGGCTTTCTCATGATGATCGCACCATGCTTGACACTTCTTGTACCGGTTCTTTTATGAAGAGAGATATTGACTTCAAATGGAATTTATTGGAGAGAATTAGACGCAACTCTAAAGATTGGAAGCTTGAAGAAGGTAAGGAGTCAGGTATGAATTTCACTTTTGATTGCGTTAAATCCTTTGTTGAGACAAATACCTTTAGTGACTTTAGCGCTAAGTATGGACTTGACTCTGAGATAGTAGCTTCATTGTGTGAATCTTTTGCCGCTCATGTTGATCTCCCCAAAGAGAAGTGGTTTGAATTTCATCCTCCTTTAGAAGTCAATGTAGTTAAACCCACTCCAGTTGAAGATAAAGTCATTTCCTATAACGATCATGTTGTTCCCAGTGCTTACATTGAGAAACCACCTTTCCCTGTTAGGATAAAGGATCATTCTAAAGCTTCAACTGTGATGCGTAGAGGCTATATTAGAACACCTACACCCCCTGAGAAAATTAGAGTTGAACCTAGCATTGATATTATCAAAGATCTTCTATCTGAAGAAGTTGACGGACATAATATTCACTTTTGTGAAGATGCTGCTAGAATTGCTAAACCTCACGTTAGAGACAAACACAGGCCTGTTGTTGGCATGCCTGTGGTTTCTATTAAGATAGGGGATCATTGTTATCATGGCTTATGTGACTTGGGTGCTAGTGTTAGTGCAATACCTCCATCCTTATACGATGAAGTCAAAGATGAGATTGCACCTGTTGATATAGAACCTATAGATGTCACTATTTAGATTGCCAATAGAGATACCATCTGCCCTGTGGGAATTGTTAGGGATGTTGAAGTCTTGTGTGGTAAAACGAAGTATCCTGCTGATTTCCTCGTTCTTGCTACCGCTCAAGATAGCTTTTGTCCCATCATATTTGGTAGAACTTTTCTCAACACTGCCAATGCTCATATTGATTGTGAGAAGCAAACTGTCATTGTTGGCTTTGAAGGAGTGTCACATGAGTTCAATTTCTCTAAGTTCGGCAAACAACCTCATGAAAAGGAGTTGCCTAGCAGGGATGAAACTATTGCCTTAGCTTCTATTGTCGTGCCTCCTACTGATCCCTTAGATCAATACTTTCTTGAGCATGAAAATGATATGCATATGGATGAAAGGGATGAAATAGATAGAGCTGTCTTAGAAAAATATCCTATCCTTAAGAATAATCTGCCTGTTGAACTGCTTGGGGACCCACCTCCACCAAAGGGTGATCCTGTGTTTGAGCTTAAACAGTTGCGTGATACTCTTAAGTATTCCTATCTTGATGAAAAGGAGATATATCCTGTTATTATTAGTGCTAGCCTCTCAGAGCAGGAAGAAAAGAAGTTACTAAAAACTCTGAGGAAGCACCATGCTGCTATTGGATATACTCTTGATGATCTTAAGGGCATTAGTCACACTCTATGCCAGCACAAGATCAAAACTGATCCTGAATTCAAACCATTTGCTGATCATCAAAGGAGATTGAACCCTAAGATGAAAGAAGTAGTGAGAAAAGAAATACTAAAGCTCCTAGAAGCGGGTATTATCTATCCTGTTGCTCATAGCGATTGGGTGAGTCCGGTGCATTGCATTCCTAAGAAGGGAGGCATCACCGTTGTCCCTAATGATAAGGATGAGTTGATCCCACAGAGGATTATTACTGGCTACAGGATCGTGATTGATTTTAGGAAGTTGAATAAGACTATCCAAACACACACACTTTTGCTTTCTAGACGGTTATTCTGGTTTCTCCCAAATACTAGTTGCACAATTTGATGAGGAGAAAACCACTTTCACCTGCCCTTTTGGTACCTTTGCTTATAGACGTATGCCTTTAGGCTTATGTAATGCACCTGCCACCTTTCAAAGATGTATGATGGCTATATTCTCTGACTTTTGTGAAAAGATTGTTGAGGTTTTCATGGATGACTTCTCCGTACCCTTGTAGATCGCACAACAGAAGCATTAAGAAACGCGGTTGATAATGTGGAACGTCCTCACGTCCCTCGATCCGCCCCGCGAACCGTCCCACGAACCGTCCCGCGATCCGCTCCGATCTAGTGACGAACGGACAACACCTCCGGGTTCAGCACACGTACAACTCAACGATGATCTCGGCCTTCTTGATCCAGCAAGAGAGACGGAGAGGTAGATGAGTTCTCCGGCAGCGTGACAGCACTCCGAGGTTGGTGGTGATCTAATCTCAGCAGGGCTCCGCCCGAGCTCCGCAGAAACGCAATCTAGAGGAAAAACCGTGGAGGTATGTGGTCGGGCTGCCGTGGCAAAGTTGTCTCAAATCAGCCCTAAAACCTCCGTATATATAGGGGGGAGGGGAGGGGCCTTGCCTTGGGGCTCAAGGAGCCCCAAGGGGTTCAGACGATGGGGGGAGGAGTAGTCCTCCTTCCAATCCTAGTCCAACTAGGATTGGAAGGTGGAGTCCTTCCCTTCCTTCCCACTTTCCCTTTTTTTCTTTTCTCTTTGATTTCTTTTATTCCTGCGCAGGGGCCTCTTTGGGCTTGCCCACCAGCCCACTAAGGGCTGGTGTGGCACCCCTAAGGCCTATGGGCTTCCCCGGGGTAGGCTGCCCCCCGATGAACATATGGAACCCATTCGTCATTCCTGGTACGTTCCCGGTAATTACGAAAACCTTCCGGTAATCAAATGAGGTCATCCTATATATCAATCTTCGTCTCCGAACCATTCCAAAAACCCCCGTGACGTCCGTGAGCTCATTCGGGACTCCGAACAACATTCGGTAACCAACCATATAACTCAAATACGCATAAAACAACTTCGAACCTTAAGTGTGCAGACCCTGCGGGTTCGAGAACTATGGAGACATGACCTGAGGGACTCTTCGGTCAATATCCAATAGCAGGACCTGGATGCCCATATTGGATCCTACATATTCTACAAAGATCTTATCGTTTGAACCTCAGTGCCAAGGATTCATATAATCCCGTATGTCCTTCGGTATGTTACTTGCCCGAGATTCGATCGTCAGTATCCACATACCTATTTCAATCTCATTTACCGGCAAGTCTCTTTACTCGTTCTGTAATACAAGATCCCGCAACTTACACTAAGTCACATTGCTTGCAAGGCTTGTGTGTGATGTTGTATTACCGAGTGGGCCCCGAGATACCTCTCCGTCACACGGAGTGACAAATCCCAGTCTTGATCCATACTAACTCAACGGACACCTTCGAAGATACATGTAGAGCATCTTTACAGCCACCTAGTTACGTTGTGACGTTTGATACACACAAGGTATTCCTCCGGTACCAGTGAGTCATATGATCTCATGGTCATAGGAACAAATACTTGACACGTAGAAAACAGTAGCAACAAAATGACTCGATCAACATGCTACGTCTATTAGTTTGGGTCTAGTCCATCACATGATTCTCCTAATGATGTGATCCCGTTATCAAGTGACAACACTTGCCTATGGTCAGGAAACCTTGACCATCTTTGATCAACGAGCTAGTCAACTAGAGGATTACTAGGGATAGTGTTTTGTCTGTGTATCCACACATGTATTGTGTTTCCAATCAATACAATTATAGCATGGATAATAAACGATTATCATGAACAAAGACATATAATAATAACTAATTTATTATTGCCTCTAGGGCATATTTCCAATAGTCTCCCACTTGCACTAGAGTCAATAATCTAGTTCACATCACCATGTGATTCTAACGAATCCAACACCCATATAGTTCTGGGGTCTGATCACGTCTTGCTCGTGAGAGAGGTTTTATTCAGCGGTTCTGAAAACTTTCAGATCCGTGTGTTCTTTACAAATCTTTATGTCATCTTATAGATGCTGCTACTACGTGCTATTTGGAAATATTCCAAATATCCACTCTACTATACGAATCCATTTCACTACTCATAGTTATTCGGATTAGTGTCAAAGTTTGCATCGACGTAACCCTTTACGATGAACTCTTTAACCACCTCCATAATCGAGAAAAATTCCTTAGTCCATAGTTACTAAGGATAACTTTGACCGCTGATCAGTGATTCAATCCTGGATCACTCTATGTACCTCTTAACAGACTTGTTGCAAGGCACACATCAGGTGAGGTACTCAGCATGGCATACTTTAGAGTCTATGGCTAAGGCATAGAAGACGACCTTTGTCTATTCTCTTTATTCTGCCGTGGTCGGGTTTTGAGTCTTACTCAAATTCACACCGTACAACACAACCAAGAACTCCTTCTTTGCTGATCTATTTTGAACTCCTTCAAAAACTTGTCAAGGCATGCATCTTGTTGAAACTTCTATTAAGCGTTCTGATCTATCTCCATAGATCTTGATGCTCAACGTTCAAGTAGCTCAATCCAGGTATTCCTTTGAAAAAGTCCTTTCAAACAACCTTTCATGCTTCACATAAATTCTATATTACTTCTGATCAACAATATGTCAACCACATATACTTATCAGAAATTTTGTAGTGCTCCCACTCACTTCTTTGGAAATACAAGTTTCTCATAAACCTTGTACAAACCCAAAATCTTTGATAATCTCATCAAAGCGATATTCCAACTCCGAGATGCTTGCACCAGTCCATTGAAGGATCGCTGGAGCTTGCATACTTGTTAGTATCTTTAGGATCGACAAAACCTTCTGGTTGTATCACATACAATCTTTCCTCAAGGAAACCATCGAGGAAACAATGTTTTGACATCCTATGTGCAATATTTCATAAATAATGCAACAACTACTAACATAATTCCAACAGATTTTTAGCATCGCTATGAGTGAGAACGTCTCATCATAGTCAACTATTTGACCTTGTCGGAAACATCTTTGCGACAAGTCGAGCTTTTCTTAATAGTGACGATTCACCATCATCATATGTCTTCCTTAAAAAGATTCATCTTTACTTAATAGTCCTACGACCATCAAGTTCTTCCAAAGCCTATACTTTGTTCTCACATATGGATTCTCTCTCGGATTTCATGGCCTCCAGCCATTTGTCACAATCCTGGCCCACCATTGCTTCTCCATAACTCGTAGGTTCATTGTTGCTCAACAACATGACCTCCAAGACAGGGTTACCGTACCACTCTGTAGCAGTACGCGACCTTTGTCGACCTACGAGGTTTGTAGTAACTTGATCCGAAGCTCTAATGATCACTCTCATCAGCTTCCACTTCAATTGGTGTAGGCGCCACAGGAACAACTTCATGCACCCTGCTACACACTGGTTGAAGTGACGGTTCAATAACCTCATCAAGTTCCACCACTCTCCCACTCAACTCTTTCGAGAGAAACCTTTCCTCGAGAAAGGATCAGTTTCTAGAAACAAACACTTTGCTTTCGGATCTGAGATAGGAGATGTATCTGACTGTTTTGGATATCCTATGAAGATGCTTTCATCCGCTTTGGGTTTGAGCTTATCAGACTGAAACCTTTTTCACATAAGCATCGCAGCCCCAAACTTTCAAGAAACGACAGCTTAGATTTCTCTAAACCTCAGTCTATACTATGTCATCTCAACGGAAATACCCGGTGCCCTATTTAAAGTGACTGCGGCTGTCTCTAATGCATAACCCATAAACGATAGTGGTAATTCGATAAGAGACATCATAGTATGCACCATATCAAATAGGGTGTGGCTATGACGTTCATACACATCATCACACTATGGTGTTCGAGGTGGCATGAACTGTGAAACAATTTCCACATTGTCTTAACTGCGTACCAAAACTCGTAACTCGGATATTCATCTCTATGATCATATCGTAGACAGTTTATCCTCTTATTACGACGAACTTCACTTTGAAACAGAATTGAACTTTTCAATATTTTATACTTTGTGATTCATTAAGTAAATACTCCTGTATCTACTCCAATCGTCAGTGAAGTAAGAACATAACGATATCCACTGCGTGCCTTAGCACTCATTGGACTGCACACATCAAAAATGCATTACTCCCAACAAGTTACTCTCTTGTTTCATGTGGCACGTTTTGCATGTCTCAAGTGATTCAAAATCAAGTGAGTCCAAACGATCCATCCACATGGATTTTCTTCATGCGTTTTACACCAACTTGACTCAAGTGGTAGTGCCACAACTAAGTGGTACTATCATTATTACTTTGTATCTTTTGGCACTAATATTATGAACATTTGTAACACTATGATCGAGATTCAATAAAACATTGAGGGTAATTATTCAAGCAAATAGAACAACTATTATTCTTTTTAAATGAATAATCGTATTGCAATAAACACGATCCAATCATGTTCATGCTCAACGCAAACACCAAATAACAGTTATTTAGGTTTTACCTCCAATCCCGATGATAGAGGGAGCGTGCGACGTTTGATCACATCAACCTTGGAAACACTTCCAACACTTAACGTCACCTTGCCTTTAGCTAGTCTCCGTTTATACTGTAGCTTTCATTTCGTGTTACTAATCACTTAGCAACCGGACCGGTATCCAATACCCTCGCGCTACTAGGAGTACTAGTAAAGTACACATCAACATCATGTGTATCAAATATACTTCTTTCGACTTTGCCAGCCTTCTTATCTACCAAGTATCTTGGGTAGCTCTGCCTCAGTGACCGTTCCCCTCATAACAGAAGCACTTAGTCTCGAGTTTGGGTTTAATATTGGGTCTCTTCATTAGTGCAGCAACTGTTTTGCCGTTTCACGAAGTATCCCTTCTAGCCCCTGCCTTTTCTTGAAACTTAGTGGTTTTACTAACCATCAACTATTGATGCTCCCTTCTGATTTCTACTTCGAAGTGTCAAAGATTGCTAATCGCTCAAGGATCATTGTATCTATCCTTGATATGTTATAGTTCATCACGAAGCTCTCCAAGCTTGGTGGCAGTGACTTTGGAGAACCATCACTATCTCATTTGGAAGATCAACTCCCACTTGATTCAAGCGATTGTCGTACTCAGACAATCTGAGCACACGCTCAACGATTGAGCTTTTCTCCTTTACTTTGTGGACAAAGAATCTTGTCGGAGGTCTCATACCTCTTAACAAGGGCATAAGCATGAAATCACAATTTCATCTCTTTAGAACATCTCTTATGTTCCGTGACGTTTCAAAACGTCTTCGGTGCCTTGCTTCTAAGCCATTAGGTATTTTGCCCTCAACTATCGCGTAGTCATCAGAAACGTGTATGTCGGATGTTCACAACATCCACAGACGACGCTCGAGGTGCAGCACACTGAGAGGTGCATTAAGGACATAAGCCTTCTGCGCAGCAATGAGGAAAATCCTGAGTTTTACAGACTCAGTCTGCAAAGTTCCTACTATCAACTTTCAACTAAATTTTCTCTAGGAACATATAAAAACAGTAGAGCTATAGCGCAAGCTACATCGTAATTCGCGAAGACCATTAGACTATGTTCATGACAATTAGTTCAATTAATCATACTACTTAAGAACTCCCACTCAAAAAGTACATCTCTCTAATCATTTGAGTGGTACATGATCCAAATCCACTATCTCAAGTCCGATCATCACGTGAGTCGAGAAGAGTTTCAGTGGTAAGCATCTCTATGCTAATCACATCAACTATACGATTCATGCTCGACCTTTCGGTCTCATGTGTTCCGAGGCCATGTCTGCACATGCTAGGCTCGTCAGGCTTAACCTGAGTGTTCCGCGTGTGCAACTGTTTTGCACCCGTTGTATGTGAACGTTGAGTCTATCACACCCGATCATCACGTGGTGTCTCGAAACGACGAACTGTTGCAACGGTGCACAGTCGGGGAGAACACAATTTCGTCTTGAAATTTTAGTGAGAGATCACCTCATAATGCTACCGTCGTTCTAAGCAAGATAAGGTGCATAAAGGATTAACATCACATGCAATTCATAAGCGACATGATATGGCCATCATCATGTGCTTCTTGATCTCCATCACCAAAGCACCGGCACGATCTTCTTGTCACCGGCATCACACCATGATCTCCATCATCCTGATCTCCATCAACGTGTCGCCATCGGGGTTGTCGTGCTACTCATGCTATTACTACTAAAGCTACATCCTAGCAATATAGTAAACACATCTGCAAGCACAAACGTTAGTTTAAAGACAACCCTATGGCTCCCGACGGTTGCCGTACCATCGACGTGCAAGTTGATATTAACTATTTCAACATGATCATCTCATACATCCAATATATCACATCACATCGTTGGCCATATCATATCACAAGCATACCCTGCAAAAACAAGTTAGACGTCCTCTAATTGTTGTTGCATGTTTTACATGGTGACCATGGGTATCTAGTAGGATCGCATCTTACTTACGCAAACACCACAACAGAGATATATGAATTGCTATTTAACCTCATCCAAGGACCTCCTCAGTCAAATCCGATTCAACTAAAGTTGGAGAAACCGACACTCGTCAGTCATCTTTGAGCAACGGAGTTACTCGTAGCGATGAAACCAGTCTCTCGTAAGCGTACGAGTAATGTCGGTCCGAGCCGCTTCGATCAAACAATACCGCGGAATCAAGAAAAGACTAAGGAGGGCAGCAAATCGCACATCACCGCCCACAAATACTTTTGTGTTCTACTCGAGATAACATCTATGCATGAACCTAGCTCATGATGCCATTGTTGGGGAACGTCGCATGGGAAACAAAAATTTTCCTACGCGCACGAAGACCTATCATGGTGATGTCCATCTATGAGAGGGGATTTCTGATCTACGTACCCTTGTAGATCACACAGCAGAAGCGTTAAGAAACACGGTTGATGTAGTGGAACGTCCTCACGTCCCTCGATCGGCCCCGCGAACCATCCCACAAACCGTCCCGCGATCCGTCCCACGATCCGCTCCGATCTAGTGCCGAACGGACGGCACCTCCGCTTTCAGCACACGTACAACTCAACGATGATCTCGGCCTTCTTGATCCAGCAAGAGAGACGGAGAGGTAGATGAGTTCTCCGGCAGCGTGACGGTGCTCCGGAGGTTGGTGGTGATCTAATCTCAGCAGGGCTCCGCCCGAGCTCCGCAGAAACACGATCTAGAGGAAAAAACGTGGAGGTATGTGGTTGGGCTGCCATGGCAAAGTTGTCTCAAATCAGCCCTTAAACCTCCGTATATATAGGGGGAGGGGAGGGGCCTTGTCTTGGGGCTCAAGGAGCCCCAAGGGGTACGGCCTATGGGAGGAGGAGGAGTCCTCCTTCCAATCCTAGTCCAACCAGGATTGGAAGGTCGAGTCCTTCCCTTCCTTCCCACTTCCCCCTTTTTTCCTCTTTCATTTCTTTTATTCCTGCGCACGGGCCTCTTTGGGCTTGCCCACCAGCCCACTAAGGGCTGGTGCGGCACCCCTAAGGCCTATGGGCTTCCCCGGGGTGGGCTGCCCCCCCCCCCCCGGTGAACATTGGGAACCCATACGTCATTCCCGGTACATTCCCGGTAATTTCGAAAACCTTCCGGTAATCAAATGAGGTCATCCTATATATCAATCTTCGTCTCCGGACCATTCCAGAAACCCTCGTGACGTCCGTGATCTCATCCGGGACTGTGAACAACATTCGGTAACCAACCATATAACTCAAATACGCATACAACAACGTTGAACCTTAAGTGTGCAGACCCTGCGGGTTCGGGAACTATGCAGACGTGACCCGAGGGACTCCTCGGTCAATATCCAATAGCGGGACCTGGATTCCCATATTGGATCCTACATATTCTACGAAGATCTTATCGTTTGAACCTCAGTGCCAAGGATTCATATAATCCCGTATGTCATTCCCTTTGTCCTTCGGTATGGTACTTGCCCGAGATTCGATCGTCAGTATCCGCATACATATTTCAATCTCGTTTACCGGCAAGTCTCTTTACTCATTCCGTAATACAAGCTCCCGCAACTTACACTAAGTCACATTGCTTGCAAGGCTTGTGTGTGATGTTGTATTACCGAGTGGGCCCCAAGATACCTCTCTGTCACACGGAGTGACAAATCCCAGTCTTGATCCATAATAACTCAATGGACACCTTCGGAGACACCTGTAGAGCATCTTTATAGCCACCCATTTACGTTGTGACGTTTGATACACACAAGGTATTCCTCTGGTGCCAGTGAGTCATATGATCTCATGGTCATAGGAACAAATACTTGACATGCAGAAAACAGTAGCAACAAAATGACACGATCAACATGCTACGTCTATTAGTTTGGGTCTAGTCCATCACATGATTCTCCTAATGATGTGATCCCGTTATCAAGTGACAACACTTGCCTATGGTCAGGAAACCTTGACCATCTTTGATCAACGAGCTAGTCAACGAGAGACTTACTAGGGACAGTGTTTTGTATGTGTATACACACATGTATTGTGTTTCCAATCAATACAATTAAAGCATGGATAATAAACGATTATCATGAACAAAGAAATATAATAATTACTAATTTATTATTGCCACTAGGGCATATTTCCAACATTAAGTACCTCATGGAGAAGAAGGACGCTAAGCCTAGACTTATCAAATGGGTTCTCTTGCTACAAGAATTTGATCTGCACGTTGTTGACAGAAAGGGTGCTCATAACACAGTAGCGGATAACTTGTCTAGGTTGGAGAACGTTCTTGATGACCCACAACCTATTGATGATAGCTTTCCTGATGAGCAATTGAATGTCATCAATGCTTCACGTAGTGCACCGTGGTATGCTGATTATGCTAACTATATTGTTGCCAAATACATACCACCTAGTTTCACGTATCAGCAAAAGAAGAAATTCTTCTTGGACTTGAGACACTACTTTTGGGATGATCCTCACCTTTATAAGGAAGGAGTAGATGGTGTTATTAGACGTTGTGTACCTGAACATGAACAGGGACAGATCCTACAAAAGAGTCACTCCGAGGCCTACGGAGGACACCATGCGGGAGATAGGACTGTACACAAGGTATTGCAATCAGGTTTCTATGGGCCCACTCTCTTGAAGGATGTCCGTAAGTTTGTCTTGTCTTGTGACGAATGTCAAAGAATAGGTAATATTAGAAAACGTCAGGAAATGACAAAGAACTATTCAGTTGTCATTGAACCATTTGATGTTTGGGGCTTTGATTATATGGGACCTTTTCCAAAAACCAATGGGTACACTCACATCTTAGTTGCTGTTGATTATGTCACTAAGTGGGTAGAAGCTATCCCCACTAGTAGGGCTGATCACAACACCTCTATCAAGATGCTGAAAGAAGTTATCTTCCCTAGATTTGGAGTCCCTCGATATCTACTGACCGACGGTGGTTCACACTTCATTCATGGTGCTTTCTGTAAAACGCTTGCTAAGTACGATGTCAACCATAGAATTGCGTCTCCCTATCACCCTCAGTACAGTGGTCAAGTAGAGCTAAGTAATAGAGAGATTAAACTGATTCTGCAAAAGGCTGTCAACAGGTCTAGAATGAATTGGTCTAAGAAGCTCGATGATGCACTGTGGGCTTATAGAACTGCCTATAAGAATCCCATGGGCATGTCTTCGTACAAAATGGTGTATGGAAAAGCATGTCACTTACCTCTTGAGCTAGAGCATAAAGCTTATTGGGCAATCAAAGAGCTCAACTTTGATTTCAAACTTGCCGGTGAGAAGAGGTTATTTGACATTAGCTCGCTTGATGAGTGGAGAACTCAAGCATATGAGAATGCCAAGCTTTTCAAAGAGGAGGTTAAGACGTGGCATGATAAGAGGATACAAAAGCGTGAGTTCAACGTAGGTGATTATGTCTTGCTATATAACTCTCGTTTAAGATTCTTTGCAGGCAAGCTTCTCTCTAAATGGGAAGGTCCCTATGTTGTTGAGGAAGTATATCGTTCCGGTGCTATCAAGATCAACAACACGAAAGGTAATTGTCCGAGAGTGGTAAATGGGCAGAGAATCAAGCATTATATCTCAGGTACACCCATAAATGGTGAAAGCAATATCATCAATACCATAACTCTGGAAGAATACCTTAGGGACATTTATTAGCCTGTTTCAGACTCCGAAAACGAAGAGGTATGAGATTCGGTAAGAAAACAGAGTCCAAAACGTTCCCCATAGGAATTTTTCTCCATTTTGGAATATTTGAAAAACTACAGAAATTGGAAGTAGTCTCGAAAGTGCGTGATACGTCCATTTTGCATCATGCTTTCATGTTGATAGTTATCGCTTTATGGACTGTTATTATACTTTGTGATACCATAATTATGCCTTTTCTCTCTTATTTTGCAAGGTTTATTTGAAGAGGGAGAATACCGGCAGCTGGAATTCTGGACTGGAAAAGGAGCAAGTCTGAGTCCTCTATTCCGCGCAACTCCAAATGCCCTGAAAATCAACGTGGAATTTTTTGGGAATATATAAAAAATATTGGGCGAAAGAAGTGCTAGAGGGGAGCTGCCAGGGGCCCACAAGCCTGGTGGCCGCAGCCTGCCCCCTGGCCGCGGCTACAGGGCTTGTGGGCAGCCTGGTAGCCTACTCGCCCCCTCTTCTGCTTTATGAAGGGTTTCGTCAGAAAGAAATCAAGGCGGAGCTTTTTCGTGGATTCTTCGCCGCCATGAGGCGGAACTTGAGCAGAACCAATCTAGAGCTCCGGCAGGACGATCCTGTCGGGGAAACTTCCCTCCCGGAGGGGGAAATCGTCGCCATCGTCATCACCAACACTCCTCTCATCGGAGGGGACTCGTCACTATCAACATATTCATCAGCACCATCTCATCTCCAAACCATTGTTCATCTCTTGTAACCAATCTCCGTCTCGCGACTCCGATTGGTACTTGTAAGGTTGCTAGTAGTGTTGATTACTCTTTGTAGTTGATGCTAGTTGGATTACTTGGTGGAAGAGTTTATGTACAGATCCTTGATGCTACTCATTACACCTCTGATCATGATTATGAGTATGCTTTGTGAGTAGTTACTTTTGTTCCTGAGGACATGGGATAAGTCTTGCTATTAATAGTCATGTGAATTTGGTATTCGTTCGGTATTTTGATATGTTGTATGTTGTCTTTTCCTCTAGTGGTGTTATGAGAACGTCGACTACATAACACTTCACCATATTTGGGCCTAGAGGAAGGCATTGGGGAGTAGTAAGTAGATGATGGGTTGCTAGAGTGACAGAAGCTTAAACCCGAGTCTATGTGTTGCTTCGTAAGGGGCTGATTTGGATCCACTAGTTTAATGCTATGGTTAGATATTGTCTTAATTCTTCTTTTGTAGTTGCGGATGCTTGCGAGAGGGGTTAATCATAAGTGGGATGCTTGTCCAAGTAAGGGCAGTACCCAAGCGCCGGTCCACCCACATATCAAACTATCAAAGTAACGAACGCGAATCATATGAACATGATGAAACTAGCATGACAGAAACTCTCGTGTGTCCTCGGGAGCGTTTTTCCTCCTATAAGACTTTGTTCAGGTTTGTCCCTTTCTACAAAAGGGATTGGGCCACTTTTCTGCACCGTTGCTACTCTTGTTACTTGTTACTTTTGACCTGCTACGTTCACCTCACTACACCATCACTTGTTACCGCTACTTTCAGTGCTTGCAGTTATTACCTTGCAGAAAACCGTTTATCAGTGCCTTCTGCTCCTCGTTGGGTTCAACACTCTTACTTATCGAAAGGACTACGGTTGATCCCATATACATGTGGGTCATCAAGACTCTTTTCTGGCGCCGTTGCCGAGGAGTGAAGCGCCTTTGGTAAGTGGAATTTGGTAAGGAAACATTTATATACTGTGCTGAAATTTATTGTCACTTGTCACTATGGAAAATGTTCCTTTGAGGAATTTTTTAGGGGTATCTTCACCACAAACGGAAGCACGAGGAGTTGCTCCTCAACCTGAGGTACCTACTGAAAATATCTTTTATGAAATTCCTTCGGGTATGCTTGAGAAACTGCTGGCTAATCCTTTTACAGGAGATGGATCACATCCAGACTTGCATCTAATCTATGTAGATGAAGTTTGTGGTTTATTTAAGCTTGGAGGTTTTCCCGAGGATGAGGTAAAGAAGAAAGTCTTTCCTTTATCTTTGAAGGATAAGGCGTTGACATCGTATAGGCTTTGTGATGATACTGGATCATGGGACTACAATCGGTTGAAATTTGAATTTCATCAAAAGTTTTATCCTATGCATTTAGTACATCGTGATTGGAATTATGTTTATAAATTTTGGCCTCGTGACTGGGAAAGCATAGCTCAAGCTTGGGGGAGGCTTAAATCAATTCTATATTCACGCCCCAATCATGAGCTCTCGAGAGAAATTATCACTCAAAACTTTTATGCTCGGCTTTCTCATGAAGATCGTACCATGCTTGACACTTCTTGTACCGGTTCTTTTATGAAGAAGGATGTTGACCACAAGTGGAATTTATTGGAAAGAATCAAACGTAACTCTGAAGATTGGGAGCTTGAAGAAGGTAAGGAGTCAGGTATGAATTTCCAGTTTGATTGCGTTAAATCATTTGTTGAAACAAACACTTCTAGTGATTTTAGCGCTAAGTATGGACTTGACTCCGACATAGTAGCTTCTCTATGTGAATCTTTTGCGGCTCATATTGATCTTCCCAAAGAGAAGTGGTTTAAGTATCCTCCTCCTGTAGAAGTCAACAAAGTTAAACCCAATCTAGTTGAAGAGAAAGTCATTGCCTATAATGATCCTATTGTTCCTTGTGCCTACACTGAGAAACCACCTTACCCTGCTAGGAAAAAGGATTATTCTAAAGCTCCAACTGTGATACGTAGGGGTTACATTAGACCACTTGCACCCCCTGAGGAAATTAGAGTTGAACCTAGTGTTGCTATTATCAAAGATCTCTTAGCCGAAGACATAGACGGGCATGTTATCAAATTCTGTGAGAACTCCCCTAGAATTGCTAAACCTCACGCGAAAGACAAATACGGACCTGTAGTTGGCCTTCCCGTTGTTTCTGTCAAGATAGGACATCACTGTTATCATGGTTTATGTGATATGGGTGCTAGTGTTAGTGCAATACCCCGGTCCCTATATGATGAAATCAAAGATGAGATTGCACCTACTGAGTTAGAACCCATTGATGTCACTATTATGCTAGCTAATAGAGACACTATCTGCCATGTGGGAATTGTGAGAGACATAGAAGTCCTGTGTGGTAAGACGAAGTATCCTACTGATTTCCTCATCCTTGGTACTGCACAAGATAGCTTTTGTCCCATCATATTTGGTAGATCCTTTCTAACACTGTCAATGCTCATATTGATTGCATTAAACAGACTGTCACTTTTAGTTTCGAGGGTGTGTCTCATGAATTTAACTTCTCCAAGTTTGGAAGACAACCCCATGAAAAAGAGTCATCTGGTAGGGATGAAATCATTGCTCTTGCCTCTATTGTCGTACCTCCTACGGAACCTTTAGAGCAATATCTGCTTGAGCATGAAAATGATATGCATATGGATGAAAGAGATGAGATAGATAAAATTGTTTTAGAAATATCCTATTCTTAAGAATAATCTGCCAATTGAACTACTTGGGGATCCTCCCCCACCAAAGGGTGATCCTGTGTTCGAGCTAAAACAGTTACCAGATACTCTTAAGTATGCCTATCTTGATGAGAAGGAGATATGTCCTGTTATTATTAGCGCTCACCTCTCGAATCACGAAGAGAAGAAGTTATTAAAAACTTTGAGGAAGCACCGTGCTGCTATTGGATATACTCTTGATGATCTTAAGGGTATTAGTCCCACTCTATGTCAGCACAAGATTAAAACCGATCCTGATTCTAAGCCAGTTGCTGATCATCAACGGAGATTAAATCCTAGGATTAAAGAGGTCGTGAGAAAAGAAATATTAAAGCTTCTCGAAGCAGGAATCATTTATCCCGTTGCTCATAGCGATTGGGTAAGTCCAGTGCATTGCGTACCCAAGAAGGGAGGTATCACCGTCGTTCCTAATGATAAGAATGAACTAATCCCATAGAGGATTATTATTGGCTATAGGATGGTGATAGACTTCCGGAAACTGAACAAGGCAACCAGGAAAGACCATTATCCTTTGCTTTATCGACCAAATGCTAAACACACACACTTCTGCTTTCTAGACGGTTATTCAGGTTTCCCGCAAATGCGTGTTGCACAATCTGATGAGGAGAAAACCACTTTCACGTGCCCCTTCGGTACCTTTGCTTATAGACGTATGCCACCTGCCACCTTTCAAAGATGTATGATGGCAATATTCTCTGACTTTTGTGAAAAGATTGTTGAGGTTTTCATGGATGATTTCTCCGTTTACGGTTCTTCCTTTGACGATTGCCTTCGCAACCTTGATCAAGTCTTACAGAGATGCAAAGATACCAACCTCGTCTTGAACTGGGAGAAGTGCCACTTCATGGTTAATGAAGGCGTCGTCTTAGGACACAAAATTTCTAAGAAAGGCATTGAAGTTGATAAGGCTAAGGTTGATGCAATTGAGAAAATGCCTTGCCCCACATATATCAGAGGTATACGAAGTTTCCTAGGTCATGCTGGTTTCTATAGAAGGTTCATTAAAGACTTCTATAAGATTTCTAGGCCTCTTACCAACCTCTTGTAGAAGGATGTTCCTTTTGTTTTTTATGAGGATTGTGAGGAAGCTTTCGAAATACTTAAGAAGGCCTTGATAACCACACCTATTGTTCAACCACCTGATTGGAACTTGCCCTTTGAAATTATGTGCGATGCTAGTGATTACGCTGTTGGTGCTGTTCTAGGAGAAAGAGTTGACAAGAAGTTGAATGTTATTCACTACGCTAGTAAAACTCTAGACAGTGCCCAAAGAAATTATGCCACTACGGAGAAGGAATTTTTAGGAGTCGTGTTTGCATGTGAAAAGTTCAGATCTTATATAGTTGACTCAAAAGTCATTATTCATTCTGATCATGCTGCTATTAAGTACCTTATGGAGAAGAAGGACGCTAGGCCTAGGCTAATCAGATGGGTTCTCCTGCTACAGGAATTTGATCTGCACGTTGTTGACCGAAAGGGTGCTGATAACCCTGTGGCAGATAACTTGTTGAGGCTAGAGAATGTCCTTGATGACCCACGACCTATTGATGACAACTTTCCTGATGAGCAATTGAATGTCAACCGTACTTCACATAGTGCACCGTGGTATGCTGATTACGCAAACTATATCGTAGCCAAATACATACCACCGAGTTTCACATACGAGCAAAAGAAGAAATTCTTATTTGATTTGAGATACTACTTTTGGGATGATCCTCACCTTTATAAGGAAGGAGTAGATGGTGTTATTAGACGTTGTGTGCCTGAACATGAACAGGGACATATCCTGTAGAAGTGTCATTCCGAAGCCTACGGAGGACACCATGCTGGAGATAGAACTGCTCATAAGGTATTGCAATCAGGTTTCTATTGGCCCACTCTCTTCGAGGATGCCCGTAAGGTTGTCTTGTCTTGTGACGAATGCCAAAGAATACGGAACATCAGTAAACGTCAGGAAATGCCTATGAACTATACACTTGTCATTGAACCATTTGATGTCTGGGGCTTTGATTATATGGGACCCTTCCCGAGTTCCAATGGGTATACTCACATCTTAGTTGCTGTCGATTACGTCACTAAGTGGGTAGAAGCTATCCCCACTAGAAATGTTGATCACCAAACCTCTATTAAGATGCTTAAAGAAGTCATTTTTGCAAGATTTGGAGTCCCTAGATATCTGATGACTGATGGCGGTTCACACTTCATTCATGGTGTTTTCCGCTAGCTGCTCGCTAAGTATGATGTCAACCATAGAGTTGCATCTCCTTATCATCCTCAGTCTAGTGGTCAAGTGGAGTTGAGTAATAGGGAGATCAAATTCATCTTACAAAAGACTGTCAATAGATCTCGAAAGAATTGGTCTAGCAAACTTGACGATGCACTATGGGCTTATAGGACTGCTTATAAGAATCCCATGGGCATGTCGCCCTATCAAATGGTTTACGGTAAGGCCTGTCATTTACCTCTTGAGCTAGAACACAAAGCTTATTGGGCAATCAAAGAGCTCAACTTCGATTTCAAACTTGCTGGTGAGAAGCGGTTGTTTGATATCAGCTCATTAGATGAATGGGGGGCCCATGCATATGAGAATGCCAAGTTGTTCAAGGAAAAGGTTAAGAGATGGCATGATAAAAGAATACAAAAATGTGAGTTCAATGTAGGTGATTATGTCCTGCTATACAATTATTGCTTAAGATTCTTCGCAGGCAAGCTTCTCTCTAAATGGGAAGGTCCCTACGTTGTCGAGGAAGTATATCGTTCCGGTGCCATCAAAATCAATAACACGGAAGGTAATTTTCCCAGAGTGGTAAATGGGCAAAGAATCAAGCATTATATCTCTGGCACTCCCATAAATGTTGAGACCAATATCATCAATATCATAACTCCAGATGAGTACATAAGGGATGTTTACCAGCCTGTTTCAGACTCTGAAAACGAAGAGGTATGTGTCTCGGTAAGTAATTGGACTCCAAAACTTTTCCAGTAGGAAATTTTCTCCGTTTTGGAATTTATGGAAAAGTAGAAAAATAGAAAGCTGTCCGGAGAGCGCACGAGGCGGCCACAAGCTTGGTAGCCACGGCCTCCCCCTAGCCGCGGCTACAGGGCTTGTGGGCACCTCGTGTGCCTCCCGGACTCCGTTTTCTTGCGGAGCACTCCTTCTGGTCCAGAAAAAATCATTATATATACGCCCGAGGGTTTTGATCTCCGTATCGCGTAGTTTTCCTCTGTTTTTCATTTCGAGCCTGTTTGTGTTGTAGATCTAGATCGTCATGACTTCCCCAAAAGCTCACAAGGACATGATCTTTGAGAGGGTCATCAATCCCTACCTCACGGAAGTGCTGCAACACCCTCAATCTATTGAGATGCGTGAGGGGATGTTGCACATCCGTGATGTTGAGGGGCCTAAGAAGACCGGAAGCATGGAGACGAGGCTCGAAGGCAAAGAATCCACCACCATCACCACCAAAGGAAGACAACTAAGCATTGGTATGGGCAACTCCCTTGGCTTGTGCCAAGCCTGGGGGAGTTGCCCTGGTATCGTATCACCTTTATATCTTTTGCTTTTACCTTTGTTTTAGTTCTTTCTTTTTCAGTTTTTACTTTCTTCTCTTAGTGGGTTAAGTCTTTAGTGTTTAGTTTGAGTCTTTTGCCTTGTGTCTTCCCCAATGTATTCGAGCTTGCGAGTTATATAATAAAGAGTATCTTAGTCAAGGGCTTTGTTTTGTGCCGTGGTCAAAAGTATGAAAAGAACGATAGCATGAAAGATCATGAGATGATCTTATGGAAAGTGATAGCTTCACATATAACAAGTATGATGATTGAAACTTGTTGAGAATAGACCAACATAGAGCCCATTCATTGTTGCAATTAATAAGAAGTAATAAGGAAAGAGAGGTTCACATATAAATATATCATCTTAGACACTTTCTATAATTGTGAGCACTCACCAAACTATTACAGGCTTAGAAGTATATGTTGGACAAGGAAGAAAACATAATGAATTGTGTTTGCTTGGTTCCAAACAATGTTATATGTCTAGAGATCCCTTAGCATGTGACGATTGCTTCCACCTCATATTAGCCAAAACTTCCGTACTAAGTAGAAATACTACTTGTGCATCCATAAACCTTCAACCCAGTTTTGCCATGAGTGTCCATCATACCTACCTATGGATTGAATAAGATCCCTCAAGTAAGTTGTCATCAGTGCAAGCAATAAAAATTGCTCTCTAATATGTATGATCTATTAGTGTGTGGAAAATAAGCTTTATACGAACCTGTGATGAGGAAGACATAATAGCGACAGACTGCGTAATAAAGTTCTTTATCACAGGAGGCAATATAAAGTGACGTTCCTCCGCACTAAGAGGACACGCATCCAAACCTCAAAAGCGCATGACAACGTCTGCTTCCCTCTGCGAAGGGCCTATCTTGTACCTTTACTTTTTGCCCTTGAAAGAGTCATGGTGATCTTCACCAATTCCTTATTTCGCCTTTATCTTGGTGAACGTCATATGCTAGGGAAAGATCTATATTCATATATCAACTTGGAGATGAGTACTTATGCTTTATTATTGTTGACTTTACCCTTGAGGTAACTGGTTGGGAGGCAAAATTATAAGCCCCTATCTTTGTCTGTGTCCAACTGAAACTTTGATACCATGAGTACCACGTGAGATGATTGAGTATGTGGATTTGCTTTACAAGCTCTTATTTGACTCTTTCTGATGATATGATAAATTGCAATTGCTTCAATGACTATGGACTGTTGTTGGCTACTTCTCGGTAAGGTTTTTGTTTCATACTTTGCTTTGTGAAGGAATTGTTACTTTCCCATAAGAATCTTTATTATGTATTGTTGTTCTATGTGTGATCATGATGACCTCGTGTCCGTATTACATTTTATTGACACCTTCATCCCTAAACATGTGCACATGTTTATGGATCTTGGTTTTTGCTTGAGGACAAGCGAGGTCTAAGCTTGGGGGAATTGAAACGTCCATTTTGCATCATGCTTTCATGTAGATATTTATTGCTTTATGGACTGTTATTATACTTTGTGGTTCCATACTTATGCCTTTTCTCTCTTATTTTGCATGGTTTATTTGAAGAGGGAGAATACCGGCAGCTGGAATTCGGGACTGGAAAAGGAGCAAGTCCGAGTCCTCTATTCTGCGCAACTCCAAACGCCCTGAAAATCAACGTGGAATTTTTTGGGAATATATAAAAAATACTGGGCGAAAGAAGTGCCAGAGGGGAGCTGCCAGGGACCCACTAGCCTGGTGGCTGCGGCCTGTCCCCCTGGCCGCGGCTACAGGGCTTGTGGGCACCCTGGTGGCCCACTGCCCCCTCTTCTGCTATATGAAGGGTTTCGTCCGGAAAAAAAATCAGGGCGGAGCATTTTTGTGGATTCTCCGCCGCCACGAGGGGGAACTTGAGTAGAACCAATCTAGAGCTCCGGCAGGACGATCCTGCCGGGGAAACTTCCCTCCCAGAGGGGGAAATCGTCGCCATCGTCATCACCAACACTCCTCTCATCGTAGGGGACTCGTCACCATCAACATCTTCATCAGCACCATCTCATCCCCAAACCCTAGTTCATCTCTTGTAACCAATCTCTGTCTCGCGACTCCGATTGGTACTTGTAAGGTTGCTAGTAGTGTTGATTACTCTTTGTAGTTGATGCTAGTTGGATTACTTGGTGGAAGATTTTATGTTCAGATCCTTGATGCTACTCATTACACCTCTGATCATGATTATGATTATGCTTTGTGAGTAGTCACTTTTGTTCCTGGGGACATGGGATAAGTCTTGCTATTAATAGTCATGTGAATTTGGTATTCGTTCGGTATT
Source organism: Hordeum vulgare subsp. vulgare (assembly GCF_904849725.1). Classification (NCBI taxonomy): domain Eukaryota; kingdom Viridiplantae; phylum Streptophyta; class Magnoliopsida; order Poales; family Poaceae; genus Hordeum; species Hordeum vulgare. The sequence continues at coordinate 181,238,107 of NC_058519.1, read as the reverse complement.
TTGATATGTTGTATGTAGTATTTTCCTCTAGTGGTGTTATATGAACGTCGACTACATAAAACTTCACCATATTTGGGCCTAGAGGAAGGCATTGGGGAGTAGTAAGTAGATGATGGGTTGCTAGAGTGACACAAGCTTGAACCCCAGTCCATGCGTTGCTTCGTAAGGGGCTGATTTGGATCCACTAGTTTAATGGTATGGTTACACGTTGTCTTAATTCTTCTTTCGTAGTTGCGGATGCTTGCGAGAGGGGTTAATCATAAGTGGGATGTTTGTCTAAGTAAGGCCAGTACCTAAGCGCCGGTCCACCCACATATCAAACTATCAAAGTAACGAGCGTGAATCATATGAACATGATGAAACTAGCATGACAGAAATTCCCGTGTGTCCTCGGGAGCATTTTTCCTCCTATAAGACTTTGTTCAGGCTTGTCCCTTGCTACAAAAGGGATTGGGCCACTTTGCTGCACCGTTACTACACTTGTTACTTGTTACTTTTTACCTGCTACGTTTCACCTCTCTACACCATCACTTATTACCGCTACTTTTAGTGCTTGCAGTTATTACCTTGCTGAAAACCATTTATCACAGCCTTCTGCTCCTCATTGGGTTCGACACTTACTTATCGGAAGGACTATGTTTGACCCCCTATACTTGTGGGTCATCAGTGCGCGAGGAGGCGACAAGCCTGCATGGTGCGGGCTCACCCCCTGGCCGCGCCGTGAGGGCTTGTGGCCACCTTGTGCGCCTTTCGGACTCCATTTTCGTGCAGGGGACTCCTTCTGGTGTGGAAAAAATCATTATATATACTTTCGTTTGGTCTGACCCCGTATCACGCAGATTTCCTCTGTTTTTTGTTTCGAGCCTGTTTTCTGCCGTAGATCTAGGTCAAGATGTATTTTCAAGATTCTGTGGGGGAGAACAACCTCCGTCAAATCTATGGAGAAGTTCATGCTGATCTGAAAAGGATGGAGGTCATCGAGGCTAAGGAGAGGCTGCCCAAAGAAACCAAGGGCAAGGCTAAGGAGAAGGATCAGGCATGGGACGAAGTGTAATCTGTGCTCAATAAGGAAGAAGTTGAAGAAGTGGATTTCCTCCAACCCTACCTCCACCTACTTTCTCCATCTTTGATTGAACTCTTGAGGTTTTGTGAAACAACTCGTGTCGTGGGTATAAGTCTGACAGTAGAAGTATGGGGTACGAAAGTATGGTCAGAGCCTTAGCTACGACGAGGATGTATGAGTTCAGGCCCCTTTACGGTGGAGGTAAAAGCCCTACGTCTCAGTGCTCTTGGGAGCTTTGTGTCGAGTGGATTATAGGATTACAGCAAGTGTCAACCCCCGTACCAGTGGTGAAGGGCCGCTTATATAGAGTGCGCTGCCCTTCATAATGGCCCGGTGGACAGGGGTAGAATAGTGGCGAGTAAATGCCTACGTTACAGGTAACGTAGGCTTTAAATGCTAATAATGGTGTATGAAAACGTATGTCCGTTGCCCTCCAGGGAGGTTACGATGTACAGAGTGGATTCCAGTCGGTACGTTAGATATGCTCCGAGTGGATCGTCGCCGACTGGATGATGGGGGCGTCCTTAGTTCAGTCAGAACTGTCTAAGGGTCTTGTCTTCTATGAAGGGTAGTCCTTGGGTAGGACCTATAGGGCAGACCTATGACCCTACCCTGGGACTATAACCCCATCATTAGTCCCCGAATGGATCGGGGTTGGAACGATGAAGTGATGTCTGGAGTTTGGAACCGATTGGCATTGAGGTGAAATTAGCGTTTGTTTGCCTCGATCCATTTTATCCTTTCAGCCAGTGATCCGAGTGAATATACCAGTGAATTGAACCATCAGGGACCGAGTTCTTCCGCGGAATCTTTCGACGTGACTGGTCAAACTGACAGCACCGGATTTTCCGGGATCCTCAAATTTTGGTTGCCGCGCGCTCAGCGGGGATGACGACATCGCCGTCGAGTGGGTTTTGCCTCCATGGTTACCGCGCCATTATCTTCTCCACTAATCTTGCAGCGGCCGGTTGGGGGGATAAGATCCTAGGCCCACCTGTAGGTGACCCAGTCGGAGGCCTATTAAATCCTCCCCGGCGGGATTTCCTGTTGCGCTGCTCATCCTCCCCCCATTCATCTCACTCCTCCCGCAGCTCTCTGCACACCTCAAGCCACCTCCTACCTCTCCTCCTCTGCGGATCCTTCGTCCTCGCCATGACGAAGGGGCAGACCAGCAAGCTCGAGGCACAGAAGAAGAAGAAGAAGGGGGCGGCCTCCACCTAGTGGCGGCAGTGGGCGTTGCCGGCGGGCTGGATCCAGGGGGATTTCCTCCCCTCCTCGGTGACGGAGAACGATGTGCTAGAGCTGGTGGAGCATGGCATGGTCGTCAACAAGTCCTGGAGGCTCCCGGAAGGCGAGACGGAGCCGGCGCCGAAGGAGGGGAGCGCGTTCTGCTGCTCAGCCATGTGGCCAGAGGTTTCTCCTTGCCTCCCCATCCCTTCTTCTGAGGTATCATGAATTACTTTGGGGCGCAGCTCCATTAATTTCCTCCGAACGCAATAGCTCACCTTTCTGCATTCGTCACCCTGTGCGAGTGCTTCATTGGATGTCCTCCCCACTGGGGGCTCTTTAAGTATGTCTTCTCCGCTAGATCCCAAACTGTTAAAAAGCTTAGCTAGTCGGATGATAAGACGAACATCCTCCAGCTCTGCGGGGGTTTAGGCTTCCAGAAGAAAACAAAGATTATCTATCCCTCTCTCCAGCAATCCGAGTCAGTTAGGAACTGGCAATCGTCCTGGTTCTATTGCCAGGACATTGCTTGTCCGAATGCTTCGAGTGGGTTGCCACCATTCAGTTTAGACCGTCCAGGCCCTCCCAGGAAGCTTGCGCTCTCTACAGGAGAAAAAACCCAGATCCAGCCTTTGGTCGACACACTGATAGCTCTCGTCCGGAGGGGAGTCACCGGCATGGACCTACTGGAGACTTTTCTGGGTCGGCGCGTCCAGCCGCTGCAGGCCCGAGACCACGCCATGTGGCATTACGCGGGGCCTTCGGATTCCACTCGATCTCATCCAGAGGACGTGAGCGGGGAGACTATGAGTGCGTGGGTCCGCAGCATCACAGGCGCGTGTGATAACCCCGTGTGAACCCGGCGGGTGAAGCCCTTCCACGCCGAAAATCCTCCTCCGAATGAGGTGAGTACATGTTGTCGAGTGCTTTTAACCTTCTTAGCTTTATTGCTTTTCTTGTCTTGCTGACTGACGTTGCCGACTGTGTTTTGTGTAGGAGTGGACAAACTGGCATTCTGCAGTCTCGAACGGGAATCCAGCCGAGGAAGAGGAGGGCAGCCAGGAGGGCAGCCCGGATAGCGCCGAGTACGTCTCCGACAGTGGGGAGACGGAGGAGGAGACGGAAGAGGAGGAGGAGGAGAGTGGAGAGGAGAGCTCGCCACCCTCACCACCAGAGCACCGAACCAAGCGCCGTCATGACCCCGCTGCTCCGCCGGCTCCTCCCGCGGCCCCGAGTGCTCCGCGAGCTCCTCCCGTGGCTCCGGGTGCTCGGAGTGTGAAGAGAACCAGGGGTGATTCTGCCGAACCCGCGAACCAGCCGTCCAAGGTGGCTAAACCTAGTGGGCCTAAACCTCGAAAAGCCTTGCCCCGGATGAGGATCGTTGTTCCGGTCGCCTCAGCGTAAGTATCTTTACTCTTTCATCTTCCTTTAGTATCCGATTGAACTCCTCTTTTTGGGAACTCATGTTTATCCGTCGAGTGGATTTCACTCAACAGAGCTGCTACCTCCGCCACCTCTTTGCCGCGCCAGGACGATGATCCCATGGACACGGATAACGCCTCCACGTCCCAGCAAGGTACGTTGTCACGACTCCGAGAGTTGTATTACTGTTTCGCGAGTGCTGTCTTTGATCTTGACCTTTTTCTGTAATTTCATTTTGGTCAGTCGGGCTTCCTTCGGAGGTGATCCATTTGGACGACGACGACCAAAGGAGGTCGGAGCCAGCTTTGGCGCCTGTCCCTGGGGTTATCCCATCTCCTGCCAATCCCACCATGAATGTACCGCCTACTGAGACGGTGCCGTCGACTGAGACGGTGGCCCTCACGGCGGAACCGACTGGAGCAGAGCTCGGGATGCCCAGGGAGTCTTCTGCCATGCTGGGTCCATCGGCTGTTCAATACGACGCCCGACGCCTCCCGGAAGACAAGGTAGGATCCACCAAGGATGCCATGGTGCAGGTGGAGCTGATGGTAGGCGACACCAAGGGAGCGTATGACTCCATCGCGTCTCTGTACAAGAAGAGCTTGGAGCTTCGGGACGATATCCGAGTAAGTGCGCTAGTAAGTGTTTACATTCCTCTTGGTACCCACTTGGGGTTTCAGCGATACACTCGGATATAGTAGGATGATTTTGTAGTGGGTTCACTCCAAGTGAACCCAGTGGGTGTAGTCCCCGAGACTTCTGCCGAGTGCTTGCACCGGCAGTTGTCTTTATATGTATTTTCCGTAATCTGAACGGATCAGAGCTGATCTGCCCGAATGGTACCAGTGGGGGCACTCCGAGTGCACCCACTGGGTGTAGTCCCCGAGAGTAGTGTTACTCGAGTCGAGTAATAGTAATCTCATAGTGTTGTTGGTTTTCTATGGAGCTCAATAGGGCCGACCTGTTCGAGCTTGATACCAGTGGGGTCACTCTAAGTGAACCCACTGGGTCTAGTCCCCGAGACCGCTGTCGATTGCTTGCATCGGCAGGGGTCTGAAGAATTTTGAGCTTTGATTGTTTTGCCATATCTGTGGAGACTTTTCCTTGTTGAATGTGACTGATCCTCCCTTTGTGTCTCTTTGACAGAAGACTTGTGAAATGGGATCTTCTTATAATGCTCTGAAGGCTGAGAAGACCCAACTTGTTGCGGACTTGGAGGTAGCTGTGAATGACCTGGCTGGCATGAAGAAGGCTCTCGTTAAACGAGAGAAATCTTTGGAGGAGTCTCGGGAGACCAACAAGGCATTGCTAGCCGAAGTAGAAAAAATGAAGAGGGAGAGATCCGAATGGATGGGCCAGCTGAAGGTGATGAACACTCGGTGCATAGCACAGGAGAACTACGTCGGCGACTGGGCGAGGAAGATGGTCGCACTGCATGGTGGTAAGTTGTTGCCGAGTGCTTCTTGACTTTGGAGTTCACTCCGCGCTTATTTTCTGCTTGTCTTTTCTTTGCAGACTTCTGTCGGGACATTGAGGCTGAAACAACCAAAATTGAACGGTCGCTTGTTCCGAATGTTCCACTCGGCGATGAAGCTAACAGGGACATGTTCCGAGTGCATTCTCGCCTTAACAGGGTGGGCCCTTTCATTGGTCGCCTGAGAAGAGTTGTCAGCCGAATCGACAAGGAGCTGTGGCCTGAAGATGACTCCCGGAACGAGATAGAGGGGTTGATGACTCGACTGGAGGACGTCCCAAGCAGAGTGCAGGCATGGAAGAAGTCTACCGCTCGGTGTGGTGCGGACGTGGCGCTGTCTCTGGTCCGAGTGCACTGCATGGAAGCCCGCGAAGACAAGCTCAAGACGTTGCAGGTCGCCAACACCAAGAAGCTTCGATTCGAAGATTTCATGGAGAGCTTCCTCGACACAGCCACTCGTATTGCAGACGGAATCGACCTCGACACCTTTGTGGAGCCTGCCAGTCCCGACGACGCTTGAAAAAACTTTATGGTGAACACACATTTACCTCGGTATGCCGAGTGGAATCTGTATTAAACTTTGGCCACTGCTATTGGCCGTTACATTCATGGTTCGGTGTGGATAAACTTGATTCACACCGAGCTGACTGATCGTAGATCCAACTTGAATTCGAATCAGATCTTTTGCTCTTCTTTCGGTGAGTTTTTTTTGACACGATTTTGGCTCGTGGTTTTTGTTTGGCGTCTCTTGGTGAAGCCAATGGCAAACATGCGGAGCATGTAGTTTTCAGTTGTCTTCACATCCACATGAGCCTCAATGAGGGTCTGCTAAACCTCTGAGTGTATCTCGAGTGCCCACTCGGAGGAAGCTTATTACTTAGGCGACTCTGGTTCGCAGCTAAGTCTCCGAGTGTGACTTTTGGTGCACACTCGGAGCGAGTTTTTACTTAGGCGACTCTGGGTCGCGGCTAAGTCCCCGAGTGTGACTGTTAGTGCGCACTCGGAGCGAGTTGTTACTCATGTAGTTGTCAGTTGTCTTCACATCCACATGAGCCTCAATGAGGGGCTGCTAAGCCTCCGAGTGTATCTCGAGTATACACTCGGAGGAAGCTTTTTACTTAGGAGACTCTGAGTCGTAGCTAAGTCCCCGAGTGTGACTTTTCGTGCGCACTGGGAGTGAGTTTGTACTTAGGCGACTCTGGGTCGCAGCTAAGTCCCCGATTGTGACTTTTCATGCACACTCGGAGTGAGTTTGTACTTAGGCGACTCTGGGTTGCAGCTAAATTCCCGAGTGTGAATTTTCGTGCACACTCGGAGTGAGCTTGTACTTAGGCGACTCTGGGTCGCAGCTAAGTCTCCGAGTGTGACTTTTAGTGTACACTCGGAGCGAGTTCGTACTTAGGCGACTCTGGTTCGCAGCTAAGTCCCCGAGTGTGACTTTTAGTGCACACTCGGAGCGAGTTTGTGCTTAGGCTACTCTGGATCGCAGCTAAGTCTCTGAGTGTGATTTTTCGTGCACACTCGGAGCGAGTTGTTACTTAGGCGACTCTGGGTCGCAGCTAAGTCTCCGAGTGTGACTCTTAGTGCACACTCGGAGCGAGTTTGTACTTAGGCGACTCTGGGTCGCAGCTAAGTCTCCTAGTGTGACTTTTAGTGCACACTCGGAGCGAGTTGTTACTTAGGCGACTCTGGGTCGCAGCTAAGTCTTCGAGTGTGACTCTTAGTGCACACTCGAAGCGAGTTTGTACTTAGGCGACTCTGGGTCGCTGCTAAGTCTCTCAGTGTGACTTTTAATGCACACTCGGAGCGAGTTTGTACTTAGGCGACTCTGGGTCGCAGCTAAGTCCCCGAGTGTGACTCTTAGTGCACACTCGGAGTTAGTTTTTTAGACCGGAGTCTGCAAACGCGGAAGAATTTTGAATCGGCAAGAAATCAATCCGCTTTGTATTACTTCAATGATACTTGTTCTTTACATTGTCTCCGTCGGCGGTTATGTGTAGAAGCGCTTCAGTATATCTCCATTCCATGCTCGCGGCTCGTCCGTTTCCCTGTCGAGGTTGTAGAGTCGATATGCTCCGTTGTTCAGCACCTTAGAGATGATGAACGGTCCTTCCCAGGCGGGAGCCAACTTGTGTGGTCTCTGCTGATCCACTCGGAGCACCAGGTCGCCTGCTTGGAATGTGCGGCTCCTGACGTGTCGTGCGTGAAATCGCCACAGATCTTGTTGATAAATTGTTGAACGGATCAGTGCCATCTCGTGCTCTTCTTCTAGAAGATCCACTCTGTCTTGCCTTGCTTGCTCTGCTTCGGCTTCGGAGAAGTGTTCGACTCGTGGAGAGTTGTGAAGCAAGTCACTCAGAAGGACTGCCTCTGCTCCATAAATGAGGAAAAATGGGGATTTCCCTGTCGATCTATTCGGAGTTGTGCGGAGGCCCCACAGCACCGAAGGCAGCTCGGTGACCCATGCACCGGCGGCATGTCCAACTTCTCGCAGGAGTCGAGGCTTCAACCCTTGAAGAATAAGTCCATTCGCCCGCTCTGCTTGCCCGTTTGTTTGGGGGTACGCCACGGATGCAAAATCCACTCGGATACCTTGGCCTGTGCAAAAACCTTTGAACCTGTCCGAGTCAAAGTTTGTGCCATTGCCGGTGATTATGTTGTGCGGAACCCCGTCTCTGGCGATGATGTATCTGTTAAATTTGATGGTCGTAAGGGCATCAAGCTTCTTGATGGGCTTGGCTTCAATCCACTTGGTAAACTTGTCGACTGCTACCAGCAGATGAGTGAATCCTCCTTGGCCTGTTCTGAATGGTCCGACTCTATCTAATCCCAACAAGGCGAATGGCCAAGCAAGAGGAATTGTCTTCAGCGCAGACGTTGGCTTCTGGGACTTGTTTGAATAGAACTGACAACCTTCGCAACGGTCGACCATATCTTTTGCCATTTTATTCGCCTGCAACCAGAAGAGGCATGATGGCCACAGGTTCCCGAGTGGATTTCTTCCAAGATTAACTGCCCCTCCTCAGGAGAGATACACCGCTGAAGGACGCCTGAAACACTTTTCCTGTACAACTGGTCATCAATGACGGTGAAGGACTTTGACCTGCAAACGATTTGCCTAGCTTGGACTTCGTCTTCTGGTAACTCTTGCCTCGGGATGTACGCATTGAACGGCACAATCCATTCGGTTATGACAGCTAGAATCTCCATGATCAAATCAACTACAGCGGGGACCTCGACTTCAGTCTGATCTGTTGAGCTCTTCGGTTGTACTGGTTCCTCTGTAAAAGGGTCCTCTTTTACTGAGGGAAGGTGTAGGTGCTCGAGGCAGACATCAATCGGGACCGGTCTCCGAGTGGATCCAAGTTTTGCCAATTCATCTGCTGCTTGGTTTTTCAGTCGGGGAACATGGTGAAATTCCAGACCTTCGAACTTCTTCTCGAGCTTCCTTACTGCGTTGCAGTATGCAGTCATGGTGGGGTTCCTTACATCCCATTCCTTCATTACTTGATTAACCACTAGATCTAAGTCGCCATAGACCATCAGGCGACGGACACCGAGTGTGATGGCCATGCGCAACCCGTAAAGGAGATCTTCATACTCTGCTTCGTTGTTGGAAGAATCAAAATGGAGCTGCAACACATACTTGAGTTTATCACCTTTTGGGGATATGAGCACTACGTCGGCACTGGAGCCATTCAACATCTTCGACCCATCGAAGAACATGGTCCAATGAGCCGAGTAGATGTGAGTCGGTTGCTGTTGTTCTACCCATTCTGCTATGAAATCAGCAAGAGCTTGAGACTTTATAGCTTTCTTGGCTTCAAACTTGATGTCGCAGTATAGCATCTCCATTGCCCACTTTGCCACTCGGCCTGATGCGTCCCGATTGTGGAGAATTTCCGACAACGGAGCATCAGATATGACAGATACCGAGTGGTCTTGGAAATAATGAGCCACCTTCTTTGCAGTCATGTAGATCCCATAAATAAGCTTCTGATAATGGGGATACCTCTGCTTGGAAGGAGTCAGGACTTCGGAAACATAATATACTGGCCGTTGAACCTTGTACGCTTTGCCTTCTTCTTCGCGTTCGACTCTCAGAACGGTGCCGACGACTTGATTTGTAGCCGCGATGTACAGAAGAAGGGGTTCTTTACTGAGCGGGACAGTAAGAACCGGCTGGGTGGAAAGCAGGGCTTTGAGGTCGTCGAATGCGATTTGGGCTTCGTCTGTCCACTCGAAGGTATCTGACTTCTTCATGAGTCAGTACAGAGGTAACGCCTTCTCGCCGAGTCGAGCGATAAACCTGCTCAAAGCCGCTAGGCAACCTGTGAGCTTTTGAACATCATGCACTCTTACCGGTCGCTCCATTCGAACAATGGTCCCGATCTTTTTGGGGTTGATATCGATCCCTAGTTCGGAAACGAAGAAACCGAGTAACTTCCCGCTGGGAACTCCAAATGAACACTTGGCTGGGTTGAGCTTGATATCGTACCTACGTAGGTTGGCGAATGTTTCTGCCAAGTCAGTCAGCAGGTCGGAACCTTTGCGTAACTTGACGACGATATCATCCATATATGCCTCCACATTTCGACCGATTCGGTCTAGGAGGCATTTTTGGATCATGCGCATAAAAGTTGCTCTTGCATTCTTCAAACCAAATGGCATAGTGATGTAACAGAAACACCCGAATGGGGTGATGAAGGCTGTTTTTAATTCATCTGGACCATACAGACGGATCTGTTGATAGCCCGAGTAGGCATCAAGGAAGGATAAGCGCTCGCAACCTGCAGTCGAATCAACAATTTGATCAATGCGGGGGAGCGGGAAGTGATCTTTTGGACAGACCTTATTGAGATGCTTGAAACCGATGCACATACGGAGAGACTTGTCCTTCTTGGGCACCATGACAACATTAGCGAGCCACTCGGAGTGGTGTACCTTGCGAATGAAGTTGGCTGCGAAAAGTTTAGCCACCTCCTCTCCGATTGCTTTCCTCTTGTGTGCAGCGGACCGACGCAGGCGTTCTCGGACGGGCCAAGAAGCAGGATCCACGTGCAGTCGGTGCTCAGCCAACTCCCTGGGTACACCTGGCATGTCAGCAGGCTTCCATGCAAAAATGTCCCAGTTCTCACGGAGGAATTGGATGAGCTCGACTTCCTATTTTGGATCAAGGGTGGTGGAGATGTTTGTCGGGGTGGCGGTGTCATCCGTCGGATGGATGCTGACTTTCTTCGTGTCTCCCACCGATTGGAATGCGGACTCGGAAGCTGGCTTCTTTGAATGCATCAGGTCAGCAGGGTCGGCGGTCTTCTTGTACTCATCCAGTTCGAGTATAGCCATCTGCTGATCAGCAATCCTCGACCCCTGCGGCACACACTCCTCAGCCCGCTGCCGATTGCGTGTGACAGTAATCACACCTTTGGGACTGGGCATCTTCAGCTTCAAATAGACGTAACATGGACGGGCCATGAAACGCGCATATGCCGGATGACCCAGAATCGCATGGTATGCACTCTGGAAGTCCACCACCTCGAATGTCAGCTTCTCCTTGCGGAAGTTCTTGTCAGAGCCAAAGACGACATCCAACGCAATCTGGCTGAGTGATTTGGCCTTTCTTCCTGGGACGGCTCCGTGGAACTGCATACTGCTCTCGCTAAGTTTGGACATCGGAATGCCCATTCCCTTGAGAGTGTCGGCGTACTTGATATTCAAGCCGCTGCCGCCGTCCATGAGGACTTTGCGCAGCCTAACTCCTTCCACCACCGGGTCAACGACCACAGCCTGCCTCCCTGGGGTTGGTACGTGTGCTGGGTGGTCTGACTGATCAAAGGTGATCACAGTTTGTGACCACTTGAGGAACGTGGGAGTGGATGGGGTTGACATGTTTACCTCCCTGTTGACCAGCTTCAGTCGATTTTTGCTTTCCACATCAGCAAAAATCATCAATGTTGCATGGACTTGGGGGAACGGATCCTCCTTGTCCTTATCATCCTGCTCGGTGTCCTTCTCACTCGGTTGACCATCACCGAATCCTTGGATCAGGAGGCGACACTGCCGAGTGGTATGCTTCGGCAATATGGCATTGCCTTCTTCATCCATCTTCGTGTGGATTGGACACGGTTGATCTAGGATGGAATTTCCTGACTGCCTCTTCTTGGGGGTGTACTATGCTTTCCCCTTGCCTTTGAACTTGGCATTTGTAACGGCTGCTGCCTCTGCCTGCGGAGTGGGTTGAGCTTTCTGCTTCTGCTTCCGATTGTTGTTCCCATATGCATCGGGGACTGACTTATGCTTGCCGCTACGTATGTGGTCCTCCTCTTCGCCATTTGCATAGCACGCGGCTATCTCCATCGTCTTGCTCATGGAGATGTCGCCTGTCCGATCGAACTTCAGGTACAGGTCTCTGTACCGCACGCCTGCCTTGAAGGCGCAGACTGCTTGGTGCTCTGTGACGTTCTCCATCGTGTGGTAGAGAGTCGTCCAGCGCTGGATGAAATCGCGCAAGGTCTTGTTCTCCTTCTGGACACAGTGCTGGAGCTCCACGAGACCAGCAGGGCGTTTGCACGTACCCTCGAAGGTCCTGATGAAGACTCGGGACAGATCTGCCCTGTTGTAGATGCTTGACGGAGCTAACTGGTTTAGCCAAGCTCGCGCCGAACCATCGAGCATTAGGGGGAGATGTTTCATGGCGACATGGTCATTTCCGCCACCGATCTGGGCCGCCACTCGGTAGTCGTCCAACCAAGTTTCTGGTTTGGACTCTCCTGTGAACTTGCTAATTCCCGTCGCCAATCTGAAGTTGGGAGGGATGTCAGCTGAGCGGATGGCCTGACTGAAGCACTCGGGGCCAGAAACAACGGTCCTGCTTCCACTCGGACGGTCTCTATCGTGACCATCACGGTGGGCTCGACTTCTATCGACCTTCTTCTGAGCGATGTACCCTCTTGCATCAGGCCTTGGATCATGCGCGTCACCGCCCGAACGACGCTCATCATGATGCCGGGGCCCGTAAGGCCCACCCCGCGGAGGAGTATGCGAACGGTGACGATCTTCTCGATGAGACCGAATGGGAAGCGGATTCCAACTCGGATCCCTGGAACGGTTGCCCCCTCCGCGTCGCTGATGAGAGTCGGGACTGAAAACCGACCGATGCGTGTTCGCTTGAACAGAACTGTTGTGGCTCCTGTTGTGCGACTGGAAGACCGCCGAATTTTGCTGCTGCGCTGTATGCAACAGGGCACGGATCTGCTCGATTCCTCTACCAGCCTCTGAATCAGTCGGCTGGAGAGAGTCGGCTATCTTGGCGGCCGCAGCGAAGTTGAGGATGGGTGTGCGGAACACCTCGACATTGCTCTGGCGAGTGCGTCGACTAGAAGAACGATGGTGCTGACGACGTACGTCGGATGATTCTCAGAACTCACGCTCGTTCCGACCAGTCCCGAGGGGACTTTCATGGGAATCGGCCATGAGAACTTCGGCTGCAGGCCCGCGACCCGGATACTCGGAAGGCAGCTCAGTCGGAACTGCCTCCAAGCACTGGGATGGCGGAGGGACCAGAACCGATTCGAGCACCGCCACTTGAGAGGACGCGCTTTGTCGCGCCTGGGCGTGTCGCACCCAACACTGGAGCCGCGGACGATGGGATCGCTTGTTGCGGCGCGTGACAGGGGCGAAGATCGACACCAGGGTCGATGGTTGGAGAAGAAGAACACCGCAGGAACTGGCACGGAAGTGCGTAGCCCCGCGACTGGGAAGCGCCTCGACGTCGAGGGGCGCATCCCGAAGCCATGCCGAATCGTCTGCGATGAAGGAGAGGGCACCGAAGAGGATCTCATGACCCATGCACAGATCTCCGCCAGACGACATAACGAAAAGATGAAATCGCAAACTCGCCAGAAGTCGCTTAGACGCCTGTCCCACGGTGGGCGCCAACTGTCGTGGGTATAAGTCTGACAGTAGAAGTATGGGGTACGAAAGTACGGGCAGAGCCTTAGCTACGACAAGGATGTGTGAGTTCAGGCCCCTCTACGGTGGATGTAAAAGCCCTACGTCTTAGTGCTCTTGGGAGCTTTGTGTCGAGTGGATTATAGGATTACAGCAAGTGTCAACCCCCGTACCAGTGGTGAAGGGCGGCTTATATAGAGTGCGCTGCCCTTCATAATGGCCCAGTGGACAGGGGTGGAATAACTGCAAGTAAATGCTTACGTTACAGGTAACATAGGCTTTAAATGCTAATAATGGTGTATGAAAACGTATGACCGTTGCCCTCCATGGAGGTTACGATGTACAGAGTGGATTCCAGTCGGTACGTTAGATATGCTCCGAGTGGATCGTCGCCGACTGGATGATGGGGGCGTCCTTAGTTCAGTCGGAACTGTCTAAGGGTCTTGTCTTCTACGAAGAGTAGTCCTTGGGTAGGACCTATAGGGCAGACCTATGACCCTACCCTGGGACTATAACCCCATCAACTCGTGCTCGCAATACTTGTCTCACTCGTGAAGTTGTTTTGCTGGAGAAACATATCACGGATCTCCAAAGTATAAATCGAAGACTGGTGGCCCTCTTGGAATCAAAGGTTGCAACCACTCCTCCACCATCACCACCAATGGAAGACAAGTGAGCATTGGTATGGTCAATCCCCTTGGCTTGTGCCAAGCTTGGGGAGTTGCCCCGGTATCGTATCACCATCACATCTTTTGCTTTTACCTTTGTTTTAGTTTTCCTTTCCAGTTTTCTTTTTTTAGTTGAGTAAAGTCTTAGTGTTTTAGTCTTGAGTTTTGCTTTGTGTCACCCCCGATGTATTCTTGCTCATGAGCCATATAATAAAGAGTTTCTTAGTTGAAGGGCTTTGCCTCTTGCCATGATCAAAAGAGTGAGAATAGAACAAAAGCATGAAATATCATGTAGTGATCTTATGGGAAGTGATGGCTTCACATATAAAAAGAATGAGGATTGAAACTTGTTGAGGGTAGGCAAACGTAGACCTTGGTTATTGTTGCAATTAATAGGAAGTGATAAAGAAGGAGAGGTTCACATATAAATATATCATCTCTGACACCACCTATGATTGTGAACAGTCACTAAACTATTGCATGCCTAGAAGTAGATGTTGGACAAGGAAGAGAACATAGTAAATTGTCTTTGGTTGGCTCCGAACAATGTTATCTGATTAGAAATCCCTTAGCATGTGACGATTTCTTCCACCTCACATTAGCCAAACCTCCCGCACTAAGTAGAGATACTACTTGTGCATCCATAAACCTTCAAACCAGTTTTGCCATGAGTGTCCACCATACCTGCCTATGGATTGAATAAGATCCCTCAACTAAGTTGTCATCGGTGCAAGCAATAAAAATTGCTCTCTAATATGTATGATCTATTAGTGTGTGGAAAATAAGCTTTATACGAACCTGCGATGAGGAAGACATAAAAGCAACGGACTGTATAATAAAGTTCTTTATCACAGAGGGCAATACAAAGTGACGTTCCTCCGCACTAAGAGGACACGCATCCAAACCTCAAAAGCGCATGACAACCTCTGCTTCCCTCTGTGAAGGGCCTATCTTGTACCTTTACTTTTGGTCCCCAAAAGAGTCATGGTGATCTTCACCAATTCCCTATTTTTCCTTTGTCTTGGCTACCGTCACATGCTTGGGAAAGATCTATATTCATACGTCAACTTGGAGGTAGGCATTCATGAATTATTATTGTTGACATTACCCTTGAGGTAAGCAGTTGGGAGGAAAAACTATAAGCCCCTATCTTTCTCTGTCTCCAACTGAAGCTTTGATCTCATGAGTACCACGTAAGTTGTAGCAATTTTACAGAACGAAAGAATGATTGAGTATGTGGATTTGCTTTACAAGCACTTACTTGACTCTTTCTGATATTGTGATAAATTGCAATTGCTTCAATGACTAAAGGCTATCGGTTGTTACTTCTCGGTAATGTTCTTGATCCATGCTTTACTTTGTGAAGGAATTATCACTTTATCATGAGAGATCATATGTTGGTATGCTGTTCTGATCATGATCATGATGCATGCATGTTCGTATCTTGTTTTTTCGACACCTCTCTCCCTAAACATGTGGACATATTTATTGAGCTAGGCTTTCGCTTGAGGACAAGCGAGATCTAAGCTTAGGGGAGTTGATACGTCCATTTTGCATCATGTTTTCACGTTGATATTTATCGCTTCTTTGGCTGTTATTTCACTTCACGGTACAATTCTTATGTCTTTTCTCTCTTATTTTGCAAGGTTTACATGAAGAGGGAGAATACAGGCAACTGGATTCTCGCGTGAAAGTGGAGAAAAGTTGAGATACCTATTCTGCGCAACTCCAAACACCGTGAAAATCAACGGAGATTTTTTTCCCAATATATAAAAAATATTAGGCCGAAGAAGTACCGGAAGAGGGCCACGGGGTGGCCACAAGCCTGCACGGCGCGACCACCCCCCCCCCCCAGGCCGCTCCATGGGGGCTTGTGGGCACCCTGCTGGCCCACTTGCCTCCCTCTTTTGCTATACGGAGTGTTTCGTCCAGGAACAAATCAGGGAGGAGCTTTTTTGTGGATTCGTCGCCGCCACGAGGGGGAACTTGAGAAAAACCAATCTAGAGCTCCAATAGGACGATCCTGCCGAGGAAACTTCCCTCCCGGAGGGGGAAATCGTCGCCATCGTCATCACCAAAACTCCTCTCATCAGAGGGGACTCTTCACCATCAACATCTTCATCAGCACCATCTCATCTCCAAACCCTAGTTCATCACTTGTAACCAATCTCTGTCTCGCGACTCCGATTGGTACTTGTAAGGTTGCTAGTAGTGTTGATTACTCTTTGTAGTTGATGCTAGTCGGATTATTTGGTGGAAGAGTTTACGTTCAGATACTTGATGCTACTCATTACACCTCTGATCATGATTATGATTATGCTTCGTGAGTAGTTACTTTTGTTCCTGAGGACATGGGATAAGTCATGCTAATAATAGTCATGTGAATTTGGTATTCGTTCAGTATTTTGATATGTTGTATGTTGTTTTTCCTCTAGTGGTGTTTTGAACGTCAACTACATAACACTTCATCATTATTTGGGCCTAGAGGGAGGCATTGGGAAGTTGTAAGTAGACGATGGGTTGCTAGAGTCAGAGAAGCTTAAACCCTAGTTTATGAGTTACTTCGTAAGGGGCTAATTTGGATGCACTAGTTTAATGCTATGGTTAGACTTTGTCTTAATTCTTCTTTCGTAGTTGTGGATGCTTGGGAGAGGGCTTAATAATAAGTGGGATGCTTGTCCAAGTAAGGGCAGTACCCAAGCGCCGGTCCACCGACATATCAAACTATCAAAGTAACGAACATGAATCATATGACCATGATGAAACTAGCATGACAGAAATTCCCGTGTGTCCTTGGTAGCGTTTTGCCTCTTGTAAGACTTTGTCCAGGATTGTCCCTTTCTACAAGAGGGATTGGGACACTTTGCTGCACCGTTGCTACTTTTGTTACTTGTTGCTTGCTACGAATCATCTCACCACACAATCACTTGTTACCGACAATTTCGGTGCTTGCAGATTTTTCCTTCCTGAAAACCACTAGTCAGATCCTTCTGCTCCTCGTTGGGTTCGACACTCTTACTTATCGAAAGGACTACGATTGATCCCCTATACTTGTGGGTCATCAGCCGCATCATCTTTGACTGAACTCTTGAGGTTTTGTGAAACAACTCGTGCTCGCAATATTTGTCTCACTCGTGAAGTTGTTTTGCTGGAAAAAGATATCGCAGATCTCCAAGGTATAAATCAAAGATTAATGGCCCTCTTAGAGTCAAAGATTGCAACAATTCCTCCAAGTTCACCACCAAAGGAAGACAACTGAGCATTGGTATGGGCAATCCACTTGGCTTGTGCCAAGCTTGGGGGAGTTGCCCCGGTATCGTATCACCATCACATCCTTTGCCGTTACCTTTGTTTTAGTTTTCCTTTTTCAGTTTTATCTTTCTCTAGTAGTTTAAAAGTCTTAGTGTTTTAGTCTTGAGTTTTGCTTTGTGTCACCCCCGATGTATTCTTGCTCGTGAGCTATATAATAAAGAGTGTCTTAGTTGAAGGGCTTTGCCTCTTGCCATGATCAAAAGAGTGAGAATAGAACAAAAGCATGAAAGATCATGTAATGATCTTATGGGAAGTGATGGCTTCAGATATAAAAAGAATTAGGATTGAAACTTGTTGAGGGTAGGCGAACATAGACATTGGTCATTGTTGCAATTAATAGGAAGTGATAAAGAAGGAGAGGTTCATATATAAATATATCATCTCTCACACCATCTATGATTGTGAACACTCACCAAACTACTGCATGCCAAGAAGTAGATGTTGGACAAGGAAGACAACATAATGAATTGTGTTTGCTTGGCTGCGAACATTGTTATATGATTAGAGATCCCTTAGCATGTGACGATTCCTTCCACCTCATATTAGGCCAAACCTCCCGCACTAAGTAGATATACTACTTGTGCATCCATAAACCTTCAAACCAGTTTTGCCTTGAGTGTCCACCATACCTACCTATGGATTGAATAAGATCCCTCAAGTAAGTTGTCATCGTTGCAAGCAATAAAAATTGCTCTCTAATATGTATGATCTATTAGTGTGTGGAAAATAAGCTTTGTACAAACCTGTGATGAGGAAGACATAAAAGCGACAGACTGCATAATAAAGTTATTTATCACAGGAGGCAATATAAAGTGACGTTCCTCCACACTAAGAGGACACACATCCAAACCTCAAAAGTGCATAACAACCTATGCTTCCCTGTGCGAAGGACTATCTTGTACCTTTACTTTTTTCCCTTGAAAGAGTCATGGTGATCTTCACCAATTCCTTATTTTGCCTTTGTCTTGGTTACCGTCACATGCTTGGGAAAGATCTATATTCATATTACAACTTGGAGGTAAGCATTCATGAATTATTATTGTTGACATTACCCTTGAGGTAAGCAGTTGGGAGGCAAAACTATAAGCCCCTATCTTTCTCTGTGTCGAGCTGAAACTTTGATCTCATGAGTACTACGTGAGTTGTAGCAATTGTAGAGAACAAAATAATGATTGAGTATGTGGATTTGCTTTACAAGCTCTTATTTGACTCTTTCTGATGTTGTGATAAATTGCAATTGCTTCAATGACTAAAGGCTATCGGTTGTTACTTCTCGGTAAGGTTCTTGATCCATGCTTTACTTTGTGAAGGAATTATCACTTTAGCATGAGAGATTATATGTTGGTATTGATGTTCTCATCATGATCATGATACATGCATGTTCGTATCTTGTTTTGTCAACACCTTGCTTCCTAAACATGTGGACATATTTATTGAGCTAGGCTTTCGCTTGAGGACAAGCGAGGTCTAAGCTTGGGGGAGTTGATACGTCCATTTTGCATCATGATTTCATGTTGATATTTATTGCTTCTTTGGCTGTTATTTCACTTCACGGTACAATTCTTATGCCTTTTCTCTCTTATTTTGCAAGGTTTACATGAAGAGGGAGAATACCGGCAACTAGAATTCTGGCCTGAAAGTGGAGCAAAGTTGAGATAGCTATTTTGCGCAACTCCAAATGCCATAAAAATCAAGAGAGATTTTTTTCCCGAATTATTAAAAATACTGGGCCGAAGATGCGCCAGAGGGGCGCCAGGGGGTGGCCACAAGCCTGCACGGCGCGGCCACCCCCCCAGGCCGCGCCATGGGGGTTGTGGGACCCTGCTGGCCCACTTGCCTCCCTCTTTTGCTATATGGAGGGTTTCGTCCAGCAAAAAATCAGGGAGGACCTTTTTCGTGGATTCGCCACCGCCACGAGGTGGAACTTGAGTAGAACCAATCTAGAGCTCCGACACGATGATCCTGCTGGGGAAACTTCCCTCCCAGAGGGGGAAATCGTCGCCATCGTCATCACCAACACTCCTCTCGTCGAAGGGGACTCGTCACCATCAACATCTTCATCAGCACCATCTCATCTCCAAACCCTAGTTCATCACTTGTAACCAATCTCCGTCTCGCGACTCCGGTTGGTACTTGTAAGGTTGCTAGTAGTGTTGATTACTCTTTGTAGTGTATTGTAGTTGGATTATTTGGTGGAAGAGTTTATGTTCAGATCCTTGATGGTACTCATTACCTCTCTGATCATGATTATGATTATGCTTTGTGAGTATTTACTTTTGTTCTCGAGGACATGGGATAAGTCATGCTAATAGTAGTCATGTGAATTTGGTATTCGTTCGGTAATTTGATATGTTGTATGTTGTTTTTCCTCTAGTGGTGTTATGTGAACGTCGACTATATAACACTTCACCATTATTTGGGCCTAGAGGAAGGCATTGGGAAGTAGTAAGTAGATGATGGGTTGCTAGAGTGACAGAAGCTTAAACCCTAGTTTATGTGTTGCTTCATAAGGGGCTGATTTGGATCCACTAGTTTAATGTATGGTTAGACTTGGTCTTAATTCTTCTTTCGTAGTTGCGGATGCTCGCGAGAGGGGTTAATCGTAAGTGGGATGCTTGTCCAAGTAAGGGCAGTACCCAAGCGCCAGTCCACCCACATATCAAACTATCAAACTAACGAACGCGAATCATATGAACATGATGTAACTAGCATGACAGAAATTCCCGTGTGTCCTCGGGAGCGTTTTTCCTCCTATAAGACTTTGTCCAGGCTTGTCCCTTGCTACAAAAGGGATTGGGCCACTTTCCTGCACCGTTGCTACTTTTGTTACTTGTTGCTTGCTATGAATCATCTCACCACACAATCACTTGTTATCGATAATTTTAGTGCTTGCAGATATCTCCTTGCTGAAAACCACTTGTCAGATCCTTCTGCTCCTCGTTAGGTTCGACACTCTTACTTATCGAAAGGACTACGATTGATCCCCTATACTTGTGGTTCATCACCTCCCAACAAGCGCTATCGTTTTACGCCCTTAGCTAGGCATAAAATAATACATCAAATATTGTCATCCTTGGATTTTACTACATAGGTAGCCCTCATAATGGATTCATAGGGTGGATTAATCTTGGTCCTTGGGAAGTGTTCCATGCCTTCTTTCAAAGGAAACTGAAACTTTATATTTCCCTCTTTCATATCAATCACCGCACCAATGGTGCGTAAAAATGGTCTATCAAGAATCAAAGGGCAAGACGGATTGTAATCGATGTCAAGGACAATAAAGTCCACTGGTACATAGTTCCTATTTTCAAAAATAAGAAAATCATTGATCCTCCCCAATGGCTTTTTAATAGTGGAATCAGCCAAATGCAAATTAAGAGAACACTGGTCCAATTTGAAAAAACCAAGAACATCACAAAGAGACTTTGGAATAGTAGAAACACTTGCACCCAAATCACACAAAGCAATGCACTCAATTTTTTAATCTTAACTTTAATAGTAGGTTCCCACTCATCATATAATTTTCTATGAATAGAAATCCCCAACTCAAGTTTTCTTCCAAAGTTTTCATTAAGGCATCCTTGATATGGTTAGTAAAAGCCTTATTTTGTTGATAAGCATTTGGTGATTTTAACATAGATTGCAACATAGAAATACATTCAACCAAAGAGAAACTATAATAATTAAAGTCCTTGTAATCCAAAATAGTGGGTGCATCACTAGCTAAAGTTTTAATCTCTTCAAACCCGCTTTTAACAATTTTGCATCAAGATTTTCACCCTCCGAATCATGGAGACACCCTCTATCTAAAGTTGACTCTTCTTCAACCTCCTTTTCAACAAGATTAACATTAATAAACAAAGAATCAATAGAGGACACATCAATCATCTTAACATACTCATCTATTTTTCTATGAAAATTTATAAGAGAGATTTTTTCAAGGAATTATCGCTTAGCGTTTAAAATAAGAGTTCTCTTCTTACTTTCATCAATATAAACATATGTAGCCTTAATAGTTTCATTAATATCAACACTAGGAGGCAATGATTTTGCCTTAAGGTTTTCAACATCAAGAGAAAGCCTATCAACACTCTTAGTCAAATCATCAATCTTATTCAACTTTTCTTCCACACAAGTTTTGAAAGACTTTTGAGCATTGATAAATTCATTAATACTATTCTCAAAATCAAAGGGCATCCTTTGGTTATTATGGGAAGATTACCATAAGGATTGCCATAAATATTAGAGGAATTTCCAGGATAAGGCCTAGGATTAAAATTTCCTCTATAAGCATTATTATTGAAGTTGCTACGAGAGACAAAATTCACATCAATATGATCATTATATTTTAATCAAATAAGACAAACGCAAATCATTGGGATCAATAGAAGCATTCTTACTAGAAACCAATTTCACAAGAGCACCAACTTTTTCACTCAACGAGCTAATCTCCTCAATGGCATTCACCTTTTTGGTTGTAGGTGCCCTTTCGATATGTCATTGGGAGTAGTTAGTCATAATATTGTCAAGCAATCTAGTAGCATCACCCAAAGTAGTCTCCATAAAAGTTCCACCCGCGGCAGAATCCAAAAGATTTCGAGAAACAAAATTCAAGCCAACATATTTTTTTTGGATAATCATCCACAAGTTTAAACCTGAGTAGGGCAATTTCTCAGCATCAATTTCATTCTCTCCCAAGTTTGCACAACATTTTCATGATCAAGTTGCTTAAAATTCATAATCTGGTTATGGAGAGAGATGATTTTTGTTGGAGGTAAATACTTATTAATAAAAGCATCTTTGCATCTATCCCAAAAGAGAATCCATGCTATTGCAAGGCAAAGAAGAGAACCATTCGCACGATCTCGCAAAGAAAATGGGAATAATTTCAACTTGACAATATCAGTGTCCACATCTTATTTCTTTTGCATGTCACACAATTCAACATAAGTGTTGAGATGTGATCTCGTGTCCTCATTAGGACTGCTAGAAAATTGACCTTTCATAACAAGATTCAATAAAGCGACATAAATATCATAAGACTCCGCACTAGTGGCGGGAGGAGAAATAGGACTGATAGTAAAATCATTGTTGTTGGTATTGGAAAACTCACACAACTTTGTGTTTTCTTTAGACATGATGTCTACGCAAAAAAGAGCAAACGAACACAAGCGAAGAAGAACACGACAAAGAAAATGAGGCAGATAAAAGTGGCAAAAGAAAAGGAAATATTTTTGTAAAATTTTCAGAAGTGGGGGAGAGGAAAACAAGTGGAAAATGGAAAATAAATTAAATGCAAAGATAAGAGTTGATAGTGTAGGTACTTGGTAACAGCGCCACAGATTGGCAAGTTGATGATGTTGGCTTGATCCTCCTCGGCAACGTTGTCAGAAATTCTTCCTGCTACTTATAAACCGCGTTGGATTTTTATCCCCAAAGAAGAGAGGATGATGCAGCACAATAGAGTAAGTATTTCGCTCAGTTAAGAAACCAAGGTTATCAATCCATTAGGAGAACCAAGCAACACCGACTGCACACACCAAGGTTATCACCTGCACACACAACGCAAACCTTCACACCCAACGCAGACAAGAGGTTGTCAATCTCTTGACGGTCAAGAAATGAGATTAAATGATATATGATAGATTGATAAATAAATGAAAGATAAAAAGTGCAGCAAGTATTTTTGGTATTTTTTATAAGTAAAAAAGATTGATCTTATAATAAAAGTAGACCCAGGGGGGGTAGGATTCACTAGTGGCATCTCTCTCAAGAAAATAGCATACGGTGGGTAAAATAATTACTCTTGGGCAATTTATAGAAAAGAAAATAATTATGAAGCTATCCAAGGCAATGATCATGATAGGTACCACATCCAAATCAAGTAGACCGACTCCTGCGTGCATCTACTACTATTACTTCACACATCGACTGCTATCAAGTATGCATCTAGTGTATTAAGTTCATAAGAACGAAGTAATGCATTTAGAACGATGACATGATGTAGTCAAGACAAAAGCATATAAGAATTCATCCCAACTTTTTATCCTTAAGGCAACAACACATGCGTATCAACTCCCCTTCTGTTACTAGGACTGAACACCGCAATACCAAACCTATTACTTAGCACCTCTTCCCATTGCTAGAAGATCTAATCTAGTTGGCCAAACCAAACCAAAACTTCAGATAAGAAAGACAAGGCTATACTAAATCATGCATAAAAGAGATCAGCAAAGAACTCAAATTGAACAAGGATAAATCTGATCATAAACTCACAATTCATCGGATCCCAACAAACACACCGCACAAAGTCATTACATCGAATGGTCTCCATGAAGATCGTGGAGACCGTTGTATTGAGATACACACAGAGAGAGAGAGAGAGACCATCTAGCTACTACCTACGGACCCGTAGGTCTATGGTGAACTACTCACGCATCATCGAAGAGGCGGCAAGGTTGATCTAGAGCCCCTCTGTGATGAGTTCCCCCTCCGTAGGAGTACCAGAAAAGGCCTCCAGATGGGATCTGGCGAGAACAGAGGCTTGCGGTGGCGGAAAAAGTATTTCGTCGACTTGCTTGAGGGTTTTGAAATATTGCTGAATTTATAGTGGAGGAGGTAGGGAAAATGGAGCGTGGAGGGGTCCACACAACACCAGGGCACCCCCCTCGGGTGTGGCCTGGTGTTGTGTGGGGCCCTCTGGCAAGATCTTCCTTGGCCTCCAAGTTCCAGGTGATCCTTATCATCAATAAAAAATCCTGAAAAAGTTTCGGGACGATTTGATCTTATCTCATATTGATTTCGAGCGAAACAAAAATAGGGCAGAAAATAGGAAGTGACACTTGGCACTAAGTTAACAGGTTAGTCCCCAAAAATGATATAAAAAGGTATAAAATGATAATAAAAACATCCAAGAATAATAATATCATAGCATGGAAGAAGCAAAAAATAATAGATACGTTGGAGACGTATCAATCCCCCATCGGAGAGGGTGCCGGAACGAAGCTCCATATGGGATCATCGTGGAACCTAGACTTGCAGCAAAGTAAAAGTGTTTTGCGCATGACATATAGGGTTTCTGGAATATTTTGAATTTGTAGGCCAGAGAACACAGCAAAAGAGGCCACACGGAAGCACCAAGGCATTAGGGTGTGGCCACTCCCCCTGGCTGTGCCCTGTTGGCTTGGGGTCCCCACGTGTGGCTTCAGGTTTCCTTCTAAAGTTTCTAGCTTCTGTTGGTCCATATAAACTCATAAAAAATCATGCCAATTGAACTTCATTTGGTACTGCAAACCTGAAAAAACAAAGGACACGCATAAAACAACAATTGGCACTAGGCACTCCATTAATAGGTTAGTGTTCAAAAACAATATAAATTGGTGAATTATGACCCAAAAAGTATCCTAGGATGATAATATAATAGCATGAAACAATCAAAAATTATAGATACATTGGAGACGTATCAAGCATCCCAAGCTTAATTCCTACCCGTCCTCGAGTAGATAAATGATAAAAACAGAAATTTTGATATGACATGCTATCCAATATGTAATATTTTGCATGTATGCTCATTAAGAAACAATGAATCAACAAACATCATCTTAGTAATAATTATAAGCATAAGCAACAAAATCATCAATCTTCCAAAGTATACGATCCTAAAATAATGTTTACCCCCATTAATCATTCATATTAGCAAAGCATAGCTCCGTCTTCACCATATTAATACAAATGTTACGCACCACGGTGTCCAAGTCATGCAATTGGATTATACTTTTTCAAAGTGAATCAACTTTTTTTTCTTCACGCAATACATGAGCGTGAACCATG
This sequence comes from Hordeum vulgare subsp. vulgare, assembly GCF_904849725.1. NCBI lineage: Eukaryota > Viridiplantae > Streptophyta > Magnoliopsida > Poales > Poaceae > Hordeum > Hordeum vulgare. Next base: position 181,213,161 of record NC_058519.1, on the reverse strand, counting down.
GACATAGCATAAGGTGGAATAGAATATGGTGGTAGGTATCAAATGGGTAAAAGTGGATAAGATAGTCTCACGTCAACTAGGCGTACCAACGGGCTCTGGAGTTGTCCATCGGTAGATGGCAATGCGAGGAGTAGTGATTGCCATGCAAATGATGCACTAGAGCTCTAAATATATGAAAGCTCAAATGAAGCTAAGTGGGGTGTGCATGAAACTTGCTTTCTCATGAAGACCTCGGGCATTTGAGGAAGCCCGTCACTGGGACATGCAAGGCAAGTTTATAATAGTGATAATATGATTCCCACTAGCATATGAAAATGCCATATCATGAGACTCTCTATATGAGGAACATGGTGCCACTTTGAGGCACAAGCGTGGTAAATGATAGTTGAAAAGTCCTTTCTCTTTTTTGCTCTCATTCATTTTTTTCATGTTTGTTTATGGTGGGCTCATATGGCTTCCCCCATTTTTATTTTTCATCTAGCGCCTCTTCCCAACTTGTGGGGGAATCATAGTCTCCATCATCCTTTCATCACTCGGACAATGCTCTAATAATGATGATCATCACACTTTTATTTACTTAGAACTCATGAAAGGTCGATATGAAACACTATGACTCAATATGAATGCATGTGGCAATGTTCCAGAATGTGCAATGATCTAGCATGACATGTATCACCAATACAATGAATGGTTGTTTTGTCACAAATTCTATGTCTGCTCTATATGATCATGCAAAGCAATATGATGATGAATGAACTAGCCATATGATATAACGATGGATTTTGCATGGCAATATATCTCGGAATGGCTATGGAAATGCCATGATAGGTAGGTATGGTGGCTGTTTTGAGGAATATAAAGGAAGGTTTATGCGTGACAAAGCATATCATGCCACTAGGTTTGTGTAGGATCCGAAGTATGTCTAGAGGGGGGGGGGTGATTAGACTACTTGACCAAATAAAAACTTAGAATTTTCCCAATTTTAGTTGTGGACAAGTTTTAGCAATTATTGTAAGTCAAGCACACCCTACAAATTCAAGTGTAAGAGTATAGCAGTGGAAAGTAAAGACATGCACATGTAAATAGAGGGTTGGGATAGGAAGATCAAACGCAAAGGTTGAGACAGTCATTTTGGCGTGGTTCCAATAGGTGGTGCTATTGTACGTCTACGTTGATGGATACTTCAACCCACGAAGGGTAATAGTCGCGAGAGCCCACAGAGGGCTCAACCCATGAAGGGTCAACTGAGAAGCAACCTTGTCTATTCCATCACGGCTTACGTCCACGAAGGACTAGCCTCACTCAGGGCAGATCTTAACGAAGTAGGCGATCTCCTTGCCCTTACAAACTTCTTGGTTCAACTCCACAACACGAAGTAGGAGGCTCCCAAGCGACACCTAACCAATCTAGGAGACATCACTCTAAAAAAGGTAATAGATGCGGTAGTATGATGAACTCCTTGCTCTTGTGGTTCAAAACATAGTCTCCTCAACACACAGTCACTCTCTCACAAATTTGGCTTGGGTAGAAGATATTCATTGGGTGGAAAGCAACTTGGGGAGGCTAGAGATCAAGTTTCAAATGGTTGGGTTGGAATATCTTGATCACAACACATGAGCAGGTGGCTCTCTCTCAGAAGAATGGATATGTCAAGTGTAAGTGTGTTCTAAGTGCTTCCTCTGCTAATGAGAGGTGGTGGATGGGTATATATAGGCATCTCCAAAAATCCAACCACTACAATATTATTTCCCAACTCGATGAAACCAAAGTTAAACTCTCTGGAACCGACTAGTGCAAAATGTGGTAGCTTTTGTATTCTCGGTGAGACCGATATAGAAATCTCAATTGTATCAATATGATGACCTAGGGCAATTTCCAAATCTCGGTGATACCAATTCCAAAACTAGGTAATTCCAATTCTTGAAAATGGCAAACCAGAAAGTTGGTCGCTGATTTTGGTGGCACCTAAAGGAATGTTGGTGGCAGCGAGATGCTAGGGTTTGGCACAGGGTGTGTCTGGTGGAAAACTCGATAGGGCCGAATGGAAAGTTGGTGGAACCGAATTTTGTCTTTGTGGATTTTTGATAGAATTTTTGAGAGAATTTCATGAGTATTCTTGGTGGCTATCTCTATGCACTTGAGCAACCAGAGCATCATAGATTCCTCATCCCCTTTTAATAGTATTGTCTTTCCTATGGACTCAAATGTGATTTCTCACAAAATATAAAATGTAGAGTCTTGTAGCTTGAAGCTTCGCCTATCCTATTACTTTCCTTGCATCCAGGGGTTCTCCTCACAATCCTTAGCTAATGCATCTTTGAACTTTTGTGAAATATACTTAGATAAAATCATTAGTTCAATGACACATATGTTGTTATTAATTACCAAAACCACCTTTGGAAGAAGTTTTGATTTCAATCTCCCCTTTTTTGTAATTGATGACAACATATAGATCAAAGCTTCAACAAAAGATATAATCAATGATTAGCATCGTCACTTTGAGAAGTATGGGAAAAGAAAGAGGCCGCCCCCTAATTTTTTGCATTATTTTGAATTTGCATTTGAATGGAAATGCAAAATCGATTAGGATCATGGGTCACCCTTCCATGTCACATACATCTTGGTGGTGCGCATAAATGATATGAATGAATAGTAATGCACATTACACCAAACAAATGAGTGAATGATCATCATGTAGATAACTCAAAGATATGACATAGTAGCATCAACAATCAAAGCATATGAACACAAAGAGGTTTAATACATCCAAAAGACCAAATGATTTTGAAAACCAAAGAGAGCAATAAAAAATACTCTCTCTCTCTCTCTCTCGAAGCCCCATCGATTTATACACTTATCCCCCTTTGTCAACAAGTTACCAAAATTTCAATGATCTATAACTAAGCATCGCTTTGGGCTCGATCTCCTCTGGGAGCTTTTGATGGAGTTGACAGGAGACCATGAAAGAAGGCTTCAGCAGATGTCCTCTAAGGTGGAGGTGTAGACACTAGAGGTGCATGAGGTGGTGGAGTTGATGGGGCTCATGCTTGAGCTGATGAAGATCGCGTGGCTTCTGAAACTAATACAACTGCACATCTGGTATGGGTCTTGAACTGAGTGGTGGTCGGAAGAGATGTATCATCATCATCACTACTAGATCATGGAGTGTGCACTACATCAACTTCATGCTTCAGCTGATTAACAGTTGTAATCAATTCTGTCACCTTGATATCCAGGTCATGGAATTTTATCTCTGCGATTCTCTCAAGACTCTTCTGGTTCAACAAGATGTTAGTAATGTTCTTCTCCGTTCCTGGATGGTGTTGATAAGAGAATTCATCTCGTCATCTCTGGTCCCCAACTGCGGAGGTGGAGCTGGTTTGGCTGCCTCTGCCTCTGTTGGTGCCTCATCCTGGATAGTAGCCGAAGCTGAACTAGGATGGCTGGGGTTCATCCCAACTTCATTGTCTTCAAACTCTGACTGTAGTGGGAGGTGTGGACGATCAAGCAAATATACATTCTTTCGAATCTTGGAATTAATCAACATCTGAATGTACAATGCATCTCTGCATGATCTCTTTTGATCAGCAGTAGTCCTTCTCACTATCTCAACAATCAGATCCATCCTGGTATGGGTGTCAATGTGGTGCAGCATGTTGATAGGATACCCCTTGATCATTTTAGCATCACCTGACTTGGGCATCAAGGTGTATCTCATGATGGTGTTGGTGGTAGGTATTCCAGCTTGCAGAAAGTATATTGATCCAAGCTTGTGGGTCTTCAGGTACTTGTGGGGCACTCGATTTTACATATTTTCCATAGAATTGTGATTCATTTTCGGCTCAGTATAGACATCTAAGTCACTCTCTAGTCAATTTGGTGCACCTATGATGGTTTCCCAATCCTCAACAATTGATTCATACCTGTGACCTTCAGTCATCCATACAATTCTACAATCGGGAAAGAATTGTGATGTGGAGTAGAATTGCATGATCATCTCATCGTTCCATGCAGTCATTTACTTGCCAACAAAATTTTCTATTTCAGTGGCTCGGAAGTTTTCTTTCACATGAGGTAAGTAGTCCTCATGTTCCTTTATGTAGTCCTAGTCTACATATCTCATGTCGCTCATAGCTAGACACTTGTCCAATAGCACGATCTCATAAAAATCCCACTTCTCCTTGGTGTGAAAGCGAGCATCGACAGTTGTCCTCCTCCTGATAGCATAGGCATCTATTACTCTACACATTCTCAACCCTTGATCTCTCCTCCTTTTCATGTCCTCTGCTATAGGATGAGCATCATTATGCTGTGGAAGGTAAGGTCTCAGTTTCCTCAAAACAGCTTGATCCTCTTCTACTTCTACGACAACATCTCTCGATGCACAACCCTTGTTCTTCTCTGCTACAAGAATATCTCTTGTAGTCCTCTTGGGTTTAGGATATACATGCGTTTTGGACTTGGGAGCGGTAGTTTTAGCCTTTGTTGCAGGCTTACTGGGCATATCATCTCACATCAACTTCTTCTTCTTGGAAGGATGTGCATTACCAGCTACCTCTTCCTCTTCTTCCTTAACAACTTATGCTGCACCTTCATACAATGATGTTGGCGTTCCAACAACATGTACAACTCTCTTCGTGATTCCATTATGTCCTATCTTCTTGGTGAGTTTGGAGGATGGGTTCTCAAGGGTAAGTTGCATCCCTTTCTTGGCAGCCTCTGCAGCTCTCGCAGTATCTGAACTGGCATACTCTTTTCTCACCGTTTTCTTGACTGTGACTTTCTCCTTCTGCTTGTGATACATGCTTTCCGCAGGAATGAAATCAACATCTTCCTCATCTGAGTTCAGCCTCTTACTAGACCTGGTAGTAGCCTTGGGAATATCATGAGAGAAGGGAGTGCCTGGATCAGAATCTGTCTTCTCAAGACTAGTGCGTGAGTCCACTTCCATGCTCTGCTCTGTGTAAGCATTATGGCTATCTTCACACTCTAACATGCTGACAAGCTGACAAGCAGACAAGCTGACCGTGTGAATAGATATAGAATAGTAGGAATGGATGAGCATCACAAAACACTGAAATTTTCAAAAAAAATAGAACTCAAAGTTCTAAATTTAACTTTCTGCTAAGTGGGTTTTTGTTCCATCGAGTTAGAATTTTTGGAGGCACTGAGACACACACACTCATTAATAGAGACTTGGCCACTCAATTTGGTTTCACCGGAATGAGAAACTCGGTCTCACAAAGAGTGTTCTCAGTATCCCTAAATGACAAATCGGTAAGACCTTTTTATCTAACCTGGTGACACCAAGACACACAAGGAGGAAGATTAAACCTATTTTTTGTTCTCCTAATATAATCGAGGTTTCTTGTGGATAGATAATTTTCAATCCATGGCAAGATGATAAACAAGACCTAATGCACAAGAATTAGACAGGGAGCACAACAGGGGCAAGGTCTTTACCCTAGATTGGTGAATACCTCCTATAGCGGCCACGATAAGTGGGATTCCCGTTGGCGGCGAGGCACTCCGGTGGCAAGGGTGCACGGAGGTGAAGTTGCGACGCCGTAGGCACGAGCGTGGCAGCAGGGGTTTGTGGGGGGCGACATTTGAATATTGATTTCAAATACTAGATCCGCTGGATATATATATATATATATATATATATATATATATATATATATCCCGTAGTGTTGGTAACACCGATTTAGAAATTTCGGTGCCATCGAGTTTCCTAACTGCCTATGGAAGATAAAATCGGTGAGGCCGAGATTTAGGGATCAGTAGTACCGAGGTGCAAAAACTGATCAACCCCAGTGCTTCGGTGGGACCGGTATTTTGGAGTTGGTCACACGGAGTGGCATATGGGAGGTTTTGGAAGTCAGCTCTTGTCGAGACGAAACTCCGAGTGCTCCTCATAAAGAGTGTCCCTAAAGTGCTTGCTCTAATTTTGTGATGTAGAATGCATAGAATTTGAGATGGGAAAGCATATACAGCTAGAGAGCGGTACTTAGGCATTCTTGTATATCCAATTGGCCAAAGAAAATTAAAGGCCACATAATAGCAATTGGATATCCTCGAATGAGAAAAAATATGCATACCAACATGCTTACACGAAAAAATGGCAAACCAAAACATGGCAAACATGCACAACCACTCTAGTATCTACCAAGCACTTTGGCGATGACGAATTCATCTATATATGAGTGTATTGACTTTGGAGTCAAGCAAGAATACTTGATCATAGGTCATACTCATTGTTTAAGCACAAGTGGGGTTGCCACTTTTATGTGAGTCTTACAATGTGTTCGCACCTTAAGAGATTCTTTAACTCGAATCTTAGAGTAAAGCTCCCCCTTGATGTGACATCCCCCCTAAGAGGGATAAACTAACCTTGGGATTGTCGTAGAAGACTTCATGTCAGTGTAGTAGTGGTGGATGCTTATAGTTGATGAAGATCATCTTGAGTTGGGACTAATCATTGTTTTTTGTTACTCTTGTCACCTACATGGGTTAGCCCCACACAAGGAACAAATAGTAGGATATCTATGGACATGGAGTGAAGTTCATATGAGATGATTTCTATTGATACATTAATTACCTTGCCCCCTGCTTTCCTTTGAGGGAATACGTGACTCCTTGAACTAATGCATATGGTTGGCATTGATTGCAATAGTTCTTGCCAAAATGAATAAGAGTGCATTTCATTGGCGGGGCCACCCCTCAAGAACTTCTCTAGTTCTTCTTCTTAGGGACACACATCAACTTGACGGGGATCCTTGGAGTTGAGGTAGCGCTTGATGAAGTAAAGATAGTGGTGGCCTTGGGAATCCACTTTACCATGGCTTGGGATTCTTCTTCAAATGAGTCAATCTCCTCTTGAAGCTTGTCCTTGCCCTTGAGCTTGTGGTCTTGTGCTGGAAGGTCATCTTGAGAATTTGTTCCCTTGTGGAGAATAGGATCATACTTGTCCTTTTGGGGAACGATCTTCGGGTTGGGGTATTGATACGTCTCCATCGTATCTACTTTTCCAAACTCTTTTGCCCTTGTTTTGGACTCTAATTTGCATGATTTGAATGGAACTAACCTGGACTGACGTTGTTTTCCGCAGAATTGCCTTGGTGTTATCTTTGTGCAGAAATCAAAGTTCTGAGAACATCCTGAAAATTTACAAGGAATATTTTTGGAAAATATGAAAAATACCCGCGCAAAGATCCACCTGAGGGGGTGGGCCAGTGGGCCACAAGCCCTGCCACCGCCACCCCCCTGGTGGCGGATGGCAAGCTTGTGGGGCCCATGTGGCTCTGTCGCCCCCAATCTCAGCTCTATAAGTTCACTTTCATCCCAGAAATAAAATCAAGAGAGAAGATTTCATCGGGTTTGCGATACGGAGGCGCCGCCACAACCTGTTCTTCATCTGGAGGGCGGATGTGGAGTCCGTTTTGGGCTCTGGAGAGGGGAAATCGTCGTCATCGTCATCATCAACCTTCTTCCCTCTCCAATTCCATGAAGCTCTTTCTCGTTCGTGAGTAATCAATTCGTAGGCTCACCGGGCGGTGATGAGTAGGATGAGATCTATCATGTAATCCAGTTAGTTTTGACGGGGATTGATCCCTAGTATCCACTATGTTCTGAGATTGATGTTGCTACTACTTTGCCATGCTTAATGCTTGTCACTAGGGCCCGAGTGCCATGATTTCAGATGTGAAATTATTATGTTGTCACCAATATATGTGTGTTTTAGATCCAATCTTGCAAGTTGTAGTTACCTACTATGTGTTATGATCCGGCAACCCCGGAGTGACAATAACCTGAACCACTCCCGCTGATGACCATAGTTTGAGGAGTTCATGTGTTCACCAAGTGCTAATGCATTGGTCCGGTTCTTTATTAAAAGGAGAACCTTAGTATCCTGTAGTTTCCTTTTGAACCCCGCTATCATGGGAGGGATGGACAATAGATGTCATACAAGTTCTTTTCCCTAAGCACGTATGACGACACACGGAATGCATGCCTACATCACATTGATGAACGGGAGCTAGCCACATATCTCTCCGTGTTATAACTGTTGCATGATGAATATCATCCAAACAAATCACGAACCCATTGCCTACGAGTTTGTCCTACTGCTGTTGTTACTTGTCTTGCTCTGCTCCTGTTACTTATCTTGCTCTGCTGCTACTGTTGCTACTACTGTCGCTTTCTACTGTTGCTACTTGCTACTGATGTCACTACTGTTGTTCCTTGCCACTGCTATTACTCGTTACACTGCTGCTACCTGCTACAATATTGATTCGCTCGGCGTTGACGGGAAAAGAAAATTTCCGTCAATGGGCAACTTCTAGCGCCATTGATACAATCGTTAGGAATAGTCTGCCGTCAATAGATCGTTTCTGACACCGTTGTTATCATACTACTATGTTGTTACTACTTTGCTTGCAGATACTAATTTTCAGGTGTGGTTGAATCTGACATATTCAGTTGCTAATACTCGAGAGTATTCTCTCAGCTCCTGCCCGGCGATCAACAAATTTGGGTCGAATACTCTACCCTTGAAAACTGTTGCGATCCCACGCGCTGGTGGGCCGTCAACAACATTCTTCTAGTTTCGATTGCCGGAGAGTGCTAGCAGCATTCTTCCGGTGCCGTTGCAGGGGAAGGTCTGCTATCACGGAATCAACATTTTTCTGCCGCCTTTCCGGGGAGGTATTGCTATATTCTCTGAGTTACTTGGGATTTATGTCTGCTGATCACCATGAAGAATCTGAAGGATCCGAAAACCAAAGTCTTGCCCTCAACTACGAGGGGAGGTAAGGAACTGCCATCTAGCTCTGCACTTGATTCACCTTCAGTTATAAGTAAGTTTGCGACACCACCTCCTGCTAGAAATCTAGATATGTCGCCTGTGCTTGATGATGCTACTGCTAGAGATGCTATGCTTGATACTATGCCTGATACTGCTTTGCCTGATACTGCTAGAGATGTTATTCCTGATGATACTATGCTTGATACTTCTAGAGATGCTATGCGTGATACTGCTTTGCCTGATGATGCTAGAGATGCTATTTTGCCTGATGATGCTATGCTTGATACTGCTAGAGATGCTACTTTGCCTGATATGCCACTAGGCGTATTCCTTGATGCTCATATTGCTAGAGTTACTGTCAATGCTCGTGATGCTTCTGAAACTGCCAGTACTATTGAGCTGAACCTGCTTTTGCTCCTGCTAGATCTAGCTCTCCTAGATATGAATTGCATGATATACCTGAGGGTTACCTTATGGAGGGAGAGATAGCTGAGGATTTTCTTGCGTGTAAGGATGCCTATGATGCTGAGAAATTACTTCTCGAGTGGAAGGAAAAATCTCTCAAAGCTAGGATGAAATACGACCCAAAGTTTGACACTTCACCTATCTTTATCACCGATAAGGATTATGAATTCTCTGTCGATCCTGAGATAATCTCTCTAGTCGAATCTGATCCTTTTCATGGTTATGAGTCTAAGACGGTCGTAGCCCATCTTGCCAAACTACACGATATAGCCACCCTTTTCACTAATGAGGAGAAGATCTGCCACTACTATATCCTTAAGCGGTTTCCTTTCTCTCTAAAGGATGACGCCAAAGCCTGGTTCACCTATCTTGCTCCTGGATGTGTGGGTAGTCCCCAGGATATGGTCTATTACTTCTGTGAGAAATATTTCCCTGCCCATAAGAAGCAAGCTGCCTTGCAGGAAATATAGAACTTTGCTCAACTCCAAGAAGAGAGTCTTCCACAAGCTTGGGGAGGCTCGTCCAGCTACAGAATTCTTTGCATGATCACCCTCTTAAGAAGAACGAGATACTTGATATCCTCTATAACGGACTTACCGATGCCTCTAGAGACACCTAGATAGTTGTGTCGGTTGTGTTTTTAGGGAAGGAACTGTGGAACAAGCTGAGACCCTACTGAATAACATCTTGATCAACGATAATGCCTGGACTATTCCAGAACGACCTCCTAAGCCAACTCTGAAGAAAAGAGGTATTCTATTCCTCAGTCCCGAAGATATGCAAGAAGCCAAGAAATCTATGCAAGAGAAAGGCATTAGATCTGAAGATGTCAAAAATCTACCACCTATCGAAGAGATCCATGGTCTCGATATCCCGATACAAGTAGTAGAAGTTAATTCTCTGCGTAGGTTTGATGAGAGTGATATTCCTTTTGACAAACCTGCTAGCCTATGCTTTGATGAATTTGACAACTTTGTTGCCAAACAACAGAGTTTCAATGGTTATGTTAGCAGACATTTGGAACAAAGCACTCGTATGCTTAGCCATTTAAGTGCTTGTGTAGACAGAAATGTCAATGATCTGAAGCTTCTGAGTAAACATGCCTCTATGATTACTACTCAGGTAGAACAAATACTTAAAGCTCAGAATGACTTGCTCAACGAATTAAATGACAACTCTGTCAGAGTCATTACTAGAGGAGGCAAAATGACTCAGGAACCTTTGTATCCTGAAGGTCATCTTAAGAGAATTGATCAAGATTCTCAAGGAATCAATGCTGATACACCCAGTCATCCTAAGGAAGAAGAAGAAGGATGATAGAAACCTACATGCTAGTTCACCAAATACTATCACACCTGAAGGACTTAATGATATTTCTGCGTCTGATGCAGAAACACAATCTGGTGATGAACATGAACCTGTAGACAATATGGACAGTGATGTTCATAATAATGCTCAACCTAGCAATGATGAGGATGTTGTCACATCCCTAACCCTTAATCAAGATAGCATTGTGCTCATGTCTTCTTTGCATTTGCATCTAAGAAGTTTCAACAAAAACAACAAAGTGGAAAAGGAAAAACTCAAAACCCTAGCCACCATTTCAATTAAAGGAAATTTCAAACTAGTTCAAAATCAATGAACCCAAAATGGCCTCAAGAAATGTTCAAACTTTCTGATAAATCATGAAAGTAAATGAGCATTGGAGAAAACTATTTTCTTGACACTTTAAGCATTTTAAATAAATGCAAAAGCCACTAGTTTCAAACTTTAAAAATTGAAATCAGAAACTATAATTTTCCAAAAATGTTGAAAACCTTGGAAATGAGTGGGGATATTATGAAAAATATTTCAGGAGGTCTAAAATAGTTTTTACTTTTTGTTTTGGAGCTGGATTAATTGGCAAAACAATAATTAGCAAAACAGAAAAACAAAAACAGAGAAAATGGAAAAAAACTTACCTGTCGCCTAAGCCTGGCCCGGCCCATCTCCCCGCTCGTCCCCTCCCTCGCGCCAGTAGGCAGCAGGAGGTGGCCGCCGCATCCTCCGGCGCGGCCACGCACCTGCGTGCCTGCCTGGCCGCCGCCTCGCGCTGGCGATGACGGGGATAAGCTCCCTAGAGCCTCCCCTATCCATTCCCCGCCTCGGTTCTCTTCCTCCTCCCGGATCTCCTCCTCCTCCTTGCTGCCGCCATTAGAGCCCAGCTCGAGCTCGAGCTGCCCGTGCCCCTGGCCATAGGATTCCCTCCCAGAGCACACCATTAGCTCCGCCTCGTCGCCCTGGTAATCTCTGCAGAAGCCGAAGCTTCCTCGAGCCCTGCAACGCCCGCAACGCCGTCGTCTTCCACCTCCGGCCGCCGGACCTCTCCCGTCGATTCGTCGCCCCCAGGCCTTCCCCGAGTCGTCTAAGCTCTGCTCTGCACTCCCCGTGAGCATGCGGTCGTTTCCCCTAAGTTTTCCCCGTCGATCCCCTCCTCTAGCTCTAGTTTCACCGGAGCCCGACGAGGACCGCCGCTGCCGCTCGTCGCCGGTAGCCCTCCGATGATCGGCTCGTCCTTCCGAGGGCACCAGCAGCTCCAGGACGACGCGTAGATGCCGTAGCGGCTAAGAACCGAGCGTAGCTCCCCCTGTTTCAAAGACCCCGATGACGCCCGAGCCTTGGTCGCCGCCAAGCTCGTCGCCGGCGTCATCTCCGGCCAGATCAGCCCCGGCTAGGTGCAGAAATGAAGCTGCGGGAGACGTGACGTTCCTCTGGTGCTCTCCGCGCAGCATTTGGCCCCCTGTGCGCCGTTTCCGAGCCCCTCCGCCGTGCTGGTGGTCGCCGGAGGCTCCCCGCCGGCGAGGACGACCTCGCCGCCGGTGGATGTCGACGTGGCAAAGCTAACCCATCATCTCAGGGCTTAATCACTCGCTGACAAGTGGGCCCAAGGCCAAGTCAAACCTCGGTTAGGGCTGGTCAGCGCGGGATTAGTCCCAGAGAGGCTGACCAGTGGGGCCCCCCTGTCAGGTTTAACCTGAACAGGTCGGCTGACCTGCTGACGTCAGTCTGATGCAATAATTAGAATTTCCAGTATAGAAATAATTCCAGTAAATTGCTAAAACTTGTAAAAATCATAGAAATTAATCTGTAACTCCAATGAAAATAATTTATATATGAAAAAGTATCAGAAAAATTCAAGGATTCTGATTATGCTATTTTCAACTATGTTTGAAAAAGTTACAGAACCCTAAATTGTAAAATAAGGAATAACTCAATTCTTATAATTACTTTATAAATGGAATTTGCAAGAATATTCAAATTCCATTATTTATGCAATGATCACACACTGCCCTAATTACAAATCAGTATCATAACATGACATTTCATGCATGTTAACATCAAGTTGATCTGAGCATCAGGTTGAATCAATTAAACCGGTATCCGAGAATACCCCGTTTGAATTGTTATTCGAATGTGATTCAAATCAACTCTAAACCTATTACATGTTGAAAATAATAACTTATCACCTTGCATTCTCATGCTATGCTCATGCATCATTTTGAGTGCATATGATTGTTATTGAATGTTGCCATTCTTTTCGGTAGGCTCCGCACCCCCGGATTCCACCGAATATCCGTCTGACGGATATCGTTCCTCCTCTGAGCAACAAGGCAAGCAACCCTTTTGATCATCCCGATAAATCCCATGTTCTTGCTCCTGCACCTATTTATTGCATTTAAGATCAAATGCTTCAACTGCTTTTGCCACGATAGTTGAACCCACTTCCTTTGCATGACTTAACCTTGTCACAGTAAATAGCCAAACCTTGCAACCTAGCATACCTGGTAGTTGCTTGAGCTGTGATGTGCCTTATCCTGCTATGCATGCTATGCTTAGAGTTGTGTATGGTCTGTCATCTGGGAGATGAACAGAATTGTGAAATGTGTTTGATGAGCAAAGGTCGTGTGTTGAACTTGATTTGGTAAAGGTACCGGTGAAAGGCTGTGTAGGAGTACATGGCGGGTTGTTTCATTGGAACCATCCTTAGGAACTGAGTTCCGTGTATGTAATCCAAGACTAGATACAACCACATGCTGGGCCCTGAAATATGACCCCGCTCGGCCTATTAATCGCGTAGTACTCGGTCCAGGAGTTGCAAGTAGTTTCTGGTGTTTATAGTAATGCTGGAGGCCGTGCATGGTGCTGACCTGAGAGGTGGGCCGTGATGCGGTAGGTAGTAGCACGGTGTACCAAGTGGCACCCGGATGGTGGGCTTGGGAACCCTGCGCACATCGTTTGAGGCCGTGGTGGAAACCTCGGCCGGACTTCCGTACGGGTTACTCTCAGATAGGCGATAAACCTGGACTAGGTACTAGTGTGGTTAACGGTCGTGGCCGACTCCCTCGCTGGGCTTCCGCTTGAAGGTTGCCGAGGGGCATGACGTGCACATAGCGATAAGTGGCGAGAGTGTGTGTGACGAAGTACACCCCTGCAGGGTTATGATCTATTCGAATAGCCGCGTCCACGGATATGGACTACTTGGAGACATATGTTGTTCATAGATAACTTCAATGGCTACTCATAAAATTGTCAAGATAAGCGTGAGTGTCGTGGACGGCATTTCCGTATGGAGACGGAATGATTCCACGATAGTGTATTGTTGTGGTGTTAGTGGACTCGTGTGCGAGAAATCAAGTTGTCAAAACTAATTTCAAAGTGCAAGTTGTCTAGCCACGAGTCAAATGCTGGCTTCCCGCATGAAACCCCACAATACCTTTTGATACCTTGCATGAGTAGTTAGTTCTCCTAAAAGTCTCGCTGAGTACCTTCGTACTCATGTTTGCTTAATAAATGTTGCAGAGGTTGCTAATGACCCTAATGGAGGGTTCTTCGTAGACATCGACGACGACGAGTAGCTGGTGTCCCAGCTACGATCTGGCCCTACGTCGGCTCTGTAGTATAGTCAGGCCATGTGCCTTCTAGTTGCACTGTCTGTACCCAGACAGTTTATAACTCTTCCGCTGGCTTGTATTTGTATGACTGCTATTATGGGTCGAGAGACCTTAATGTGTAATATTATGTGTGTGGCTCTTCCGAGCCTCTTGAATAAAGGTTGTATGTTTATGGTTATGTTGTGATGCCATCGATGTATCTATACATATCGGTATGCCATGCGTACGTGTGTCATACTTGATATGTATGGGGTTCGAATACCTAGTCGTGAACTTTAGTAGCACTCCTTACAAGGAAATGCCCCTTTGTGATCCAACGAGCCTTGGTAGTCCGCTACTGCTCCGGACACATTGGTTGACCGGCATGTGTCCTTCTTAGCTGTTGTGTCTGTCCTCTTTGGGGAAATGTCACGTGACGTAATGGAGTCCTTGTAGCTTGCTACGACTCGTCTATGTTCGCTGATGACCGACACCTGCTTTGTTGGGTCATGTATATCTGTCCTTGTGCGGAACTGCCACTTTGGTTTATGACTAGACATGTCGATCCGGGTTCTTTGACATTGGATTGCTAGCGACACCTATCGCATACGTGAGTCAAAAGACGCAAACGGTCCCGGCTAAGGTAAGGCTGCAGCCGTGGAGTTAACCGTGCGTGAGACCACAAAGAGATGCGATGTTTTACAGGCTGGATTCCTATGGCTTAGGATCGGGGTCCCGACAGATGTGGAGATTGAACCTTCGGTTAATCCTGATAACCCACAATCTAAGAGATACGATAAGAATGACTTCACTGCTAGGAAGCATGGTAAAGAAAGGGAGCCATGGGTTCAGAGATCTATGCCTTTTCCTCCTAACCCATCCAAGAAAAAGGATGATGAGGATTTTGAGCGCTTCGTTGAGATGATAAGACCCATCTTTCTGCAGATGCGGTTAACTGATATGCTCAAGATGTCTCCGTATGCCAAGTACTTGAAAGATATCGTGACTAATAAACGGAAGATACCAGATCTTGAGATCTCCAGCATGCTTGCCAATTACACTTTCAAAGGTGGAACTCCTAAGAAACTTGGTGATCCCGGAGTGCCCACTATACCTTTCTCCATTAAAGGAAACTACGTAAGAACTGCCTTATGTGACCTTGGAGCCGGTGTTAGTGTTATGCCGCTCTCTCTTTATCGTAGACTTGAATTGGATAAGTTTACACCCACTGAAATTTCTCTGAAATTGGCCGACAAATCAACTGCTTTCCCTATCGGCATTTGCGAGGATGTGTCTGTTGTGGTTGATAACACCACTATCTTAACAGACTTTGTTATCTTGGATATTCCCGAGGACGATACCATGGCTATCATCCTCGGAAGACCCTTTTTAAACACTGCAGGGGCTGTTATAGATTGCAACAAAGGCAATGTCACTTTCCATGTCAACGGTAGTGAGCACACGGTGCACTTCCCGAAGAAACGATATCAAGTACATTGCATCAATGATATCTAAAAGACTTCATCGATTCTTATTGGGAGCTTTGAATGCCCTATTCCTTGTGTCAAGATGAAGTATGATTTGCTTGTTGGGGAGATACATATCCCCATTGAGGTGACTTAGTGGCTACTCGAAAATTCTCCGTTCTCTCTTGCGATTCGAGAAGGTTTTGTCATGAGGACTTGATCAACCCCATTGATGGATTTCTTTCGATGACCATGAAATGGATGAATCAAAGAGTCACATACCTCTGTTTTGAGCTTTCATTTTCTGTTGCTTAGAAGAAAAATTATAGAATTATTTTAGCTTTTCCTGTTTTCTGTTTTAGCGTCTCGGAGAAAAATACCTCGAAAATAAAAGTTCTCTGATGATCCTGAAAATTTAGTATGATTTTTTCTGGAATATTTGAAAATTACTGGGCCTGAGAGCTGGCCTGGGGGCCAGACCAGTGGGCCACAAGCCCTGCCACTGCCAACCCCTGGTGGCGGCTAGCAATCTTGTGGGGTCCACAGGGACCCCCTCCACTCATTCCAGCCCTCATCCTCTTCTTCCACCTCCAGAAAAAAATTGTTTCGCAGCTCAAACCCGTGTTCTTGCTCATTTGGCTGTGATTTTCGATCTCCTTGCTCAAAGCACCATTCTCCGAACCGTTTTGGGGAAATTACTCCTTGGTAAGTGACTCCTCCATTGGTGCAATTAGTTTTTGCTCTAGTGCTTTATCCTTCGCGTATTCTTGCTACCTTGGTGACCCTGTTCTTGAGCTAGAAATGTTGACTTAGCTAGTCCCAAGTAGTTTTAGCGCGTGATACGGTCTCTAGGCACTATTAGCAGTAGTTGCTACAAGTTGGGTTAATCTTTATTCACTTTTCTTTCGAAGTCTCTAAAAATTTCAGAATTTTTTAGAGCTAGAAAAAGGAAAAGATGAGGAGGTTCTTGAGAGGCTCTTCAAGCCGTAACCCCAAGGAGGATGAGAAGAACCACCCCAAGTATGTAGTCCCTCGAGTCACAGAAATTCGAGCGTGCGAGTGGCCAAGTAATGAATTTTTGCACGCCGCTGGGCTTTATGAAGACTTTTATTACTTGGTGGAGAATGCAGGTCTTATTGCGTTCGTTGAAGATAAGTGCTCACAATATATCCTCCTCACCAATATTTTCGTTCAAAAATTGAACTTTTATCCGAGGAAGAATCCTCCCATGGTTGAGATCTTGAGATACGATGTTCCCCAGTGCATGACACTACAAGATTTTTGCAATGTATGCAAATTACCTTATGTTGGGGATATCTGTGACCCTCGTCCACGGGACTTGGAGGACTTCATTGGTACTATTGCTGTTGGAGAGGAGAGAGGAGTGTCTCGCGCTAGAATTGCTAACATACAGTTTCCTGTGCTTCGGTACTTCTCACTATTTGTGGGAAAATGTATGATTGGCCGTGGGGAGGCTGGATCACTTAGTTCTCGAGACCTTGCGGTTTTGCGCAAAGGCCTTTATAACGATAAGACTTACAGCCTAGGTGCTATAGTAGCCCAGCGGTTGAACACCAACTGTTCCAAGGGTGTCGTCTATGGAGGTCTCTATGCTACCCGTCTTGCCAGACACTTTGAGATACCCATTAGACTGGGAGAGGAAGGAGAGATGCTTCTCCCTGAGAAATATCTGGATTATGACAGCATGGTTCGCCATGATTTTCTGGATAGAGGTTCTAGTAGACGGATGATTTATAACCTGGTATTTAGTCAGGGTACTCGAGAGACTATTACTTCGCCTGCTCCTTCTTTGTTCGATCTTCATGCAGGAAGGTACACTATTATGCCCTCGGACATCTACGCATATTGGGGCTTGGCCCAACCAGAGGTGCCCGTGCCCGAGCCGCTAGTCGAGTACCAGACGCTAGTTTATCAGTGGGAGTCAGAGGAGCTCACACAGAGTGGCATCCACAGTTTGCTCCGGAGTATCCTTGAGCTGGTTATTTCCCACCTTGGGAGTAGACCAAGCTAGGCCAAAAGCCTAAGCTTGGGGGAGTACGTGTTCTCACCGACTTTACATTCATGCTTATGCATTCACTTTGTTAGCCGGTGTTTACACTTTGCCACTGTATTATCCATGCTAGTTTATTTTGTTTTCTTGTTTTGTGTCCTTTTGAGAAAACCCAAAAAGATTTTTCTTTCTTCTTTTGCTTGTTGGGAGTTTTCCCGTGTAAATAGTTTTCTTTTTCTTTGGGTCAAGGTAGAAGATATTGGTTACAATGTTTAGTGGTTCTTGCATGCATACCTGTTTAGCTTTCAAAGAACCATATTACTTTGTCTTCTCCTTTGTATTTGCCTGTAGATTCAGCTTAGTCCAGTGCACGAGCACTATTATTATTGTTCACATCGTCCGATCGTGCAAGTGAAAGGAAATAATGATGATATATGATGAAGTGACTGAGACTGAAAAGCTGGTATGAACTCTATCTATTTTGTTTTTGTAAGTATGACTAGCTTGTTGACCCAGATTCAGCTTTGTTGTGAGAGAACCATGTTTTCAATGACAACTTAGAGATCATAGTTTCTGAAGCCATGCTTAATTAGCTGAGAGTTAATAATGGTTTGTCTTGAATGCCAACATAGATTTTGAGAGGACTATGATGTAGTATGATAGGATGGTATTCTCCTTTGAATGATTCAGGTGGCTTGACTTGGCGCATGTTCATGCATGTAGTTGAAACAAAATCAAGATAGCCTCTATGATGTTCGTGTTCATGGTGATTTATATCATGTTCATGCTTGCATTCAATGTTAGTCAAACTCATTGCATCTTGATGACTATTGTCGCTCTCTAGTTGGTCGCTTCCCACTCTTTTGCTAGCCTTCACTTGTACTAAGCGGAATACTGCTTGTGCATCCACTTCCATAAACCCAAAAGGTTTTTCCATGAGAGTCCACCATACCTACCTATTTGCGGTATCTACCTGCTGTTCCAAGTAAATTTGCATGTGCCGCTCTCTAAACCTTCAAGAAATAATCTGTTTTGCATGGCTAAACTGCTCATGTGGTGACAGGGGGCTATTGGTATCTTCCATGCTAGGAGTGTTATCCTCGACATGTGTTTATTCACTGTCATTCATGAGAAAGGGGCCGGTAATTGGAATGCCCAGTTCCACGTTTAAATCGAAAACATAGCAGTAAAACAAGACTCCCCCCAGATTGATGTTAGTATGGACGGTACCCCGAGGATTCGGCTAGCCATGGAGTGTGATTGATTGGTGGTGGGGGGGTTAAAACTTTACTTTTCTGTTTGGGAACCTCCTATAGCATGAGTAGCATGGAAGATATTGAGAACTCTTGGTCATTGCGTTGACAATGAAAGCATGCCACCCAAAATTATTATCTCTGTTTTCAAAGCTTGAGCTCTGGCACCTCTGCAAATCAATGCTTCCCTCTGCGAAGGGCCTGTCTATTTATTTTCCTATCGAGTCATCCTCTTCTTAAATAAGCACCAATTAGAGAGCACCTCTGTCATTTTTATGCTTTGCTTTTGATTGATATTGAGTATGACTATGACTGGATCTTCGTTGCTATGAATTACAATGTTTAGTCAGCCCTTGATCTTTGAAAGTGCTCTGCATTTATGTTTTGCGGTCTCAGAAAGAGCTAGCGAGATACCACCTATTCATATTGGTTCATGCTTGTTTTGATTGAAGTGTTGGTATTTGAAAGACATTATTATTTGCTCGTTAGTTGATTATGCCATTGATATTAGTTTACCGTGAGACCTTTGTGTCACTTTCTTATGTGGTTAACTTGTGATCTTGCTGAAATTCTAGTTATGAGTTAGACATAGTTGCAACAACAAGATCAAACAGAGTTTGTCAAAGTTTTTCTTTCTCTCTTAGTTTGTCAACTGAATTGCTTGAGGACAAGCAAGGATTTAAGCTTGGGGGAGTTGATACGTCTCCATCCCATCCTATCTACTTTTCCAAACTCTTTTGCCCTTGTTTTGGACTCTAAATTGCATGATTTGAATGGAACTAACCTGGACTGACGCTGTTTTCAGCAGAATTGCCTTGGTGTTATTTTTGTGCAGAAATCAAAGTTCTCAGAACGTCCTGAAAATTTACGGGGAATATTTTTCGAAAATATGAAAAATACATTCGCAAAGATCCACCTGAGGGGGTGGGCCAGTGGGCCACAAGCCCTGCCACCGCCACCCCCTGGTGGCGGATGGCAAGCTTGTGGGGCCCACGTGGCTCTGCCGCCCCCAATCTCAGCTCTATAAGTTCACTTTCATCCCAGAAAAACTCAAGAGAGAAGATTTTGTCGCGTTTGCGATACGGAGGCGCCGCCACAACCTGTTCTTCATCTGGAGGGAAGATATGGAGTCCGTTTTGGGCTCCGCAGAGGGGAAATCATCGCCATCGTCATCATCAACCTTCTTCCCTCTCCAACTCCATGAAGCTCTTCGTCGTTCGTGAGTAATCTATTCATAGGCTCGCTGGGCGGTGATGAGTATGATGAGATCTATCATGTAATAGAGTTAGTTTTGATGGGGATTGATCCCTAGTATCCACTATGTTCTGAGATTGATGTTGCTACTACTTTGCCATGCTTAATGCTTGTCACTAGGGCCCGAGTGCCATGATTTCAGATCTGAAATTATTATGTTGTTACCAATATATGTGTGTTTTAGATCCGATCTTGCAAGTTGTAGTTACCTAATATGTGTTATGATCCGGCAACCCCGGAGTGACAATAACCGGAACCACTCCTGGTGATGACCATAGTTTGAGGAGTTCATGTGTTGACCAAGTGCTAATGCGTTGGTCCGATTTTTTATTAAAAGGAGAACCTTAATATCCCGTAGTTTCCTTTTGGACCCTGCTGCCACGGGAGGGATGGACAATAGATGGCATGCAAGTTCCTTTCCCTAAGCACGTATGACGACACACGGAATGCATGCCTACATCACATTGACGAACGGGAGCTAGCCACATATCTCTCCGTGTTATAACTGTTGCAATATAAATATCATCCAAACAAATCACCGACCCATTGCCTACGAGTTTTTCCTACTGATGTTGTTACTTGTCTTGCTCTGCTGCTATTACTTGTCTTGCTCTGCTGCTACTATTGCTACTACTGTTGCTACTTGCTACTGTTGTCACTACTGTTGTTCCTTGCCACTGCTATTACTCGTTACACTGTTGCTACCTGCTACAATTTTGATTCGCTCGGCGTTGACGGGAAAAAACAATTTCCGTCAACTGGCAACTTCTGGCGCCATTGATACAATCGTTAGGAATAGTCTGAAGTTAACAGATCGTTTCTAACACCGTTGTTATGATACTACTTTGCTGTTACTACTTTGCTTGCAGATACTAATCTTTCAGTTCTGGTTGAATCTGACATATTCAGCTGCTAATACTCGAGAGTATTCTCTCACCTCCTGCCTGGCGATCAACAAATTTGGGTCGAATTGTTGGAATTATGCCCTAGAGGCAATAATAAATATAGTTATTATTATAATTCCTGTATCAAGATAATCGTTTATTATCCATGCTATAATTGTATTGAATAAAGACTTATATACATGTGTGGATACATAGACAAAACACTGTCCCTAGCAAGCCTCTAGTTGGCTAGCCAGTTGATCAAAGATAGTCAGTGTCTTCTGATTATGAACAAGGTGTTGTTGCTTGATAACTGGATCATGTCATTAGGAGAATCACGTGATGGACTAGACCCAAACTAATAGATGTAGCATGTTGATCTTGTCATTTTATTGCTACGAAGTTAATGATGATGATCATGAAACTCCGGTTCAAGTTTCTGTCGAACCATGCAGGTCGACGAGACCACGTGCTGCTCCAGAGTGGTACGGTAATCCCGTCTTATCAATCATGTTGTTAGACAACAATGAACCTGCAAATTATGAAGAAGCAATGGTGGGCCCGAATTCCAACAAATGGCTAGAAGCCATGAAGTCCGAGATAGGATCCATGTATGAGAACAAAGTATGGACTTTGGAAGTACTGCCTGAGGGCCGCAAGGCTATTCAGAACAAATGGATCTTTAAGAGGAAGACGGACGCTGACGCCAATGTAACCGTTTATAAAGCTCGACTTGTGGCAAAGGGTTTTTCGCAAGTTCAAGGAGTTGACTACGATGAGACATTCTCACCCTTAGCGATGCTTAAGTCCGTCAGAATCATGTTAGCAATAGCTGCATTTTTCGATTATGAAATCTGGAAGATGGATGTCAAAACGGCGTTCCTTAACGGTTTCCTTAAGAAAGAGTTGTATATGATGCAACCCGAAGGTTTTGTCGATCCTAAGAATGCTAACAAGGTGTGCAAGCTCCAGCGATCCATTTATGGACTGGTGCAAGCATCTCGGAGTTGGAACAAACGCTTTGATGAGGTGATCAAAGCATTTGGGTTTATACAAGTGGTTGGAGAATCTTGTATTTACAAGAAAGTGAGTGGGAGCTCTATGGCGTTTCTAATATTATATGTGGATGACATATTGCTGATTAGAAACAACGTAGAGTTTTTGCGGAGCATAAAGGATTACTTGAATAAAAGTTTCTCTATGAAGGACCTAGGAGAAGCTGCATACATTCTAGGCATTAAGATCTACAGGGATAGATCAAAACGCCTGATAGGACTTTCACAAAGCACATACCTTGATAAAGTTTGAAGAGGTTCAAAGTGGAACAGTCCAAGAAAGGGTTCTTGCCAGTTTTACAAGGTACGAGATTGAGTAAGATTCAGTGCCCAGCAACTGATGAGGATAGAGAGCATATGCGCTCCGTCCCCTATGCTTCAGCCATTGGTTCTATCATGTATGCAATGCTGTGCACTAGACCGGACGTTAGCCTAGCCATAAGTATGGCAGGTAGGTTCCAGAGTAATCCAGGACTGGATCATTGGACGGCAGTCAAGAATATCCTGAAGTACCTGAAAAGGACTAAGGAGATGTTTCTCGTGTATGGAGGTGACGAAGAGCTCGTCGTAAAAGGTTACGTCGATGCAAGCTTTGACACAACTCCGGACGACTCTAAGTCGCAAACCGGATACGTATTTATTCTTAATGGGGGTGCGGTAAGCTGGTGCAGTTCCAAGCAAAGCGTCGTAGCAGATTCTACATGTGAAGCGGAGTACATGGCTGCCTCGGAGGCGGCTAAGGAGGGTGTCTGGATGAAGCAGTTCATGATGGATCTTGGAGTGGTGCCAAGCGCACTGAATCCAATAACCTTGTTCTGTGACAACACGGGTGCCATTGCCCTAGCAAAGGAACCACGGTTTCACAAGAAGTCCAGACACATCAAATGACGCTTCAATATCATCCGCGACTACGTCGAAGGGGAGGACGTAAATATATGCAAAGTGCACACGGATCTGAATGTAGCAGACCCGTTGACTAAACCTCTTCCACGGGCAAAGCATGATCAACACCAGAACTGTATGGGTGTTAGATTTATTACAATGTAATTCGCATGATGATGTGAGGGCTAGATTATTGACTCTAGTGCAAGTGGGAGACTGTTGGAATTATGCCCTAGAGGCAATAATAAATATAGTTATTATTATAATTCCTGTATCAAGATAATCGTTCATTATCCATGCTATAATTGTATTGAATAAAGACTTATATGCATGTGTGGATACATAGACAAAACACTGTCCCTAGCAAGCCTCTAGTTGGCTAGCCAGTTGATCAAAGATAGTCAGTGTCTTCTGATTATGAACAAGGTGTTGTTGCTTGATAACTGGATCACGTCATTAGGAGAATCACGTGATGGACTAGACCCAAACTAATAGACGTAGCATGTTGATCGTGTCATTTTATTGCTACCGTTTTCTGCGTGTCAAGTATTTGTTCCTATGACCATGAGATCATATAACTCACTAACACCGGAGGAATACTTTGTGTGTATCAAATGTCACAACGTAACTGGGTGACTATAAAGATGCTCTACAGGTATCTCCGAAGGTGTTCGTTGAGTTAGTATGGATCGAGACTGGGATTTGTCACTTCGTGTGACGGAGAGGTATCTCGGGGCCCCCTCGGTAATACAACATCACACACAAGCCTTGCAAGCAATGTGACTTAGTGTAAGTTGCGGGATCTTGTATTACGGAACGAGTAAAGAGACTTGCCGGTAAACGAGATTGAAATAGGTATACGGATATTGACGATCGAATCTCGGGCAAGTAACATACCGAAGGACAAAGGGAATGACATACGGGATTATATGAGTCCTTGGCACTGAGGTTCGAACGATAAGATCTTCGTAGAATATGTAGGATCCAATATGGGCATCCAGGTCCCGCTATTGGATATTGACCGAGGAGTCTCTCGGGTCATGTCCACATAGTTCACGAACCCGCAGGGTCTGCACACTTAAGGTTCGACGTTGTTTTATGCGTATTTGAGTTATATGGTTGGTTACCGAATGTTGTTCGGAGTCCAGGATGAGATCACGGACATCACGAGGGTTTCCGGAATGGTCCGGAAACGAAGATTGATATATAGGATGACCTCATTTGATTACCGGAAGGTTTTCGGAGTTACCGGGAATGTACCGGGAATGACGAATGGGTTCCGGGAGTACACCGGGGGGCAACCCACCCTGGGGAAGCCCATAGGCATTGAGGGTGGCGCACCAGCCCTTAGTGGGCTGGTGGGACAGCCCAAAAGAGACCTATGCGCAATGGAAGAAAAATCAAAGAGAAAAGAAAAAAAAAGAGAGGAGGTGGGAAAAGGGGGAAGGACTCCTCCTTGCAAACCTAGTTGGACTCGGTTTGGAAGGGGAGATCTCCCCCCTTCGCTCGGCCGAAGCCCTTAGGGGTCCTTGGACCCCAAGGTAAGGCTCCCCCTCTTCCCCCTATATATCCGGAGGTTTTAGGGCTGATTTGACACAACTTTGCCATGGCAGCCCGACCACATATCTCCATGGTTTTACCTCTAGATCGCATTTCTGTGGAGCTCGGGCGGAGCCCTGCTGAGACAAGATCATCACCAACCTCCGGAGCGCCGTCACGCTGCCGGAGAACTCTTCTACCTCTCCGTCTCTCTTGTTGGATCAAGAAGGCCGAGATCATCGTCGAGCTGTACGTGTGCTGAACGCGGAGGTGCCGTCTGTTCGGCACTAGATCGTGGGACTGATCGCGGGATAGTTCGCGGGGCGGATCGAGGGACGTGAGGACGTTCCACTACATCAACCGCGTTCACTAACGCTTCTGCTGTACGGTTTACAAGGGTACATAGATCACACATCCCCTCTCGTAGATGGACATCACCATGATAGGTCTTCGTGCGCGTAGGAAAATTTTTGTTTCCCATGCGACGTTCCCCAACACGAATACTCTAACCTCGAAAACTGCTGCGATCCCACGCGCTGGTGGGCTGTCAACAATATTCTTCTAGTTTCGATTGCCGGAGAGTGCTAATAGCATTCAATTGGTGCCGTTGCAGGGGAAGGTCTGCTATCATGGAATCAGGTATTGACCTTCTTACCATTCAACTCCATTGGCATTGAAGTAGCCAATGCCTTGTTTCTTTCGTACTTGCGTGTGTACAATCTACTCGAATTGCTTACTTCTGGCAAGACTCTTGAACACATCTATCTCTATAATTCCTTTCAATAAATTGTATTCTTGTGCAGATGTAACTTCGCTAAGAGAATCATTAGTGGAATCAAGAGAACTACTAGCAAAAACATCATTAGATTTAGCATTAGTGTTACTGTTGCTACAGGAAGAAAATTTCTTGCCTTTGTTATTGGTTTGCTTAGATTTAACTTATGTAACAAAAGTAGACAATATTAATCATTTGGCTAGATAAGAAGAACTCTTCTTTCGAAGGTCATCATTGATTGCTTTTAGAAACTCATGCTCTTGCTCTAAATTTAGCTTCTTGAAGCGTAGCTTCTCATGAGTTCTTGCAAGCTCTCTATCATCTTCTAGAGTAGATTCATGGGCT
Organism: Hordeum vulgare subsp. vulgare; assembly: GCF_904849725.1. NCBI lineage: Eukaryota > Viridiplantae > Streptophyta > Magnoliopsida > Poales > Poaceae > Hordeum > Hordeum vulgare. Next base: position 181,187,516 of record NC_058519.1, on the reverse strand, counting down.
AACTTAGGAGTGTTTAATTATTTAGTGAGACGCTCAATCTCCTTCTTATCATCTTCATACAATTTATCTTGACTAGCAAGATTATCATCATGTTCATTTTCATTTCAATCACTAGTTTTATCAAAGAACAAGTCATCATCTCCAAATAAGTCATCCTCATCACTATTAAAGTCAAACTAATTGGTGTGTGATACCTTGGGGCCATTAGCCATGAAGAAGTTTCCAATCCCTTCATTTGGTGAATCAAATATGTCATAGGAGTTGGAGGATACAAGTGCAAGCCCGACAACACCTTCATCTTGACTATTGTCGGAGTTTGAGTGGTAGCGATTGTTGGACTTGAAGTCGGATAACTGATACGTCTCCATCATATCTACTTTTCCAAACTCTTTTGCCCTTGTTTTGGACTCTAATTTGCATGATTTGAATGGAACTAACCTGGACTGACGCTATTTTCAGCAGAATTGCCTTGGTGTTATTTTTGTGCAGAAATCAAAGTTGTCCAAACGTCCTAAAAATTTACGGGGAGCAGTTTTGGAAAATATCAAAAATATCTACGCCAAGTTCCACCTCACGGGGTGGGCCAGTGGGCCACAAGACCCTGCTCCGCCACCACCCCCCTGGTGGCGGTGGGCAGGCTTGTGGGGCCCACAGGCACCTACCGCCCCCAACTCCAGCTCTATAAGTTGCCTTTCGTCCCAGAAAAAACAAAAAGAGAAGTTTTCGTCGCGTTTTCGATACGGAGGCACCGCCACCACCTGTTCTTCATCCGGAGGGCAGATCTGGAGTCCGTCTTGGGCTCCGGAGAGGGGAAATCGTCGCCATCGTCATCATCAGCCTTTTTCCCTCTCCAATTCCATGAAGCTCTTCGTCGTTTGTGAGTAATCTATTCGTAGGCTCGCTGGGCGGTGATGAGTAGGATGAGATCTATCATGTAATCGAGTTAGTTTTGATGGGGATTGATCCCTAGTATCCACTATGTTCTGAGATTGATGTTGCTACTACTTTGCCATGCTTAATGCTTGTCACTAGGGCCCGAGTGCCATGATTTCAGATCTGAAATTATTATGTTGTCACCAATATATGTGTGTTTTAGATCCGATCTTGCAAGTTGTAGTTACCTACTATGTGTTATGATCCGGCAACCCCGGAGTGACAATAACCGAAACAACTCCCGGTGATGACCATAGTTTGAGGAGTTCATGTGTTCACCAAGTGCTAATGCGTTTGTCCGGTTCTTTATTAAAAGGAGAACCTTAATAACCCGTAGTTTCCTTTTGGACCCCGCTGCCACGAGAGGGATGGACAATAGATGTCATGCAAGTTCTTTTCCCTAAGCACGTATGACGACATGCGGAATGCATGCCTACATCACATTGACGAACGGGAGCTAGCCACATATCTCTCCGTGTTATAGCTGTTGCATGATGAATATCATCCAAACAAATTACCGACCATTGCCTACGAGTTTGTCCTACTACTATTGCTACTGTTGGTACTTGTCTCGCTCTGATGCTGTTGCTACTACCGTTGCTACTGTTGTTACTTCTCTTGCTCTGCTGCTACTGTTGCTACTATTGTCGCTTGCTACTATTGCTACTTGCTACTGTTGTTCCTTGCCACTGCTATTGCTCGTTACACTGTCGTTACTCGCTACTTTGTTGTTACTATGTTGCTTGCAGATACTAATCTTCCAGGTGTGGTTGAATCTGACAATTCAACTGCTAATACTCGAGAGTATTCTCTCACCTCCCGTCGTGCGAATCAACAAATTTGGGTCGAATACTCTACCCTCGAAAACTGCTGCGAACCCATGCGCTGGTGGGCCATAAACAACATTCTTCTAGTCTTATTACTGGGGAGTGCTTTCAGCATTCTTCTGGTGTCGTTGTAGGAGAAGGTTTGCTGTCAAAAGCATTCGTCTAGCTAACGCCAGAGATTGCAGATCAGCATTTTTCTGGCGCCGTTGCCGGGGAGGTATTGCTATATTCTCGGAGTTACTTGGGATTTATATCTGCTGATCACTATGAAGAATCTGAAGGATCCGAAGACCAAAGTCTTGCCCTCGACTACGAGGGGAGGTAAGGAATTGCCATCTAGCTCTACACTTGATTCACCTTCAGTTATGAGTAAGTTTGCGACATCACCTCCTTCTAGAAATCTTGATGTGTCGCTTGTGCTTGATGATGCTTGTGATACTACTGCTAGAGATGTTATGCTTGATACTATGCCTGATACTGCTAGAGATGATATGCTTGATACTATGCCTAATACTGCTAGAGATTCTATGCTTGATACTATGCCTGATACTGCTAGAGATGCTATGCCTGATACTCCTTTGCCTGATGATGCTAGAGATGCTATGTCGTGGGTATAAGTCTGACAGTAGATGTGTAGGGTACGAAAGGATGGGAAGAGCCTTAGCTACGGCGAGGTTGTATGAGTTCAGGCCCCTCTACAGTGGAGGTAAAATCCCTACGTCTCAGTGCTCTTGGGAGCTTGTTGTCGAGTGGAATATGGATTACAGTGAATTGCTAACCCCTGCACCAGTGGGGAAGGGCGGCTTATATAGAGTGCGCTGCCCTTCACAACGGTTCGGTGCACAGGGTTGGAGTAGTGGCGAATAAATGCCTACGTTACACGTAACGTATTTCTTAAATGCTAATAAAGGTACATGGAAACATATGACCGTTGCCCTCTAGGGGGGTTACGATGCACAGAGTGGAATCCAGTCAGTAAGTTCGATACGCTCCGGATGCTCATCTCCGACTGGATGATGGAGGAATCGTCACCGAGTGGATGACGGGAAGTCCTTAATTCAGTCGGAACTGACTAAGGGCCTTATCCCTTATGAAGGGTAGTCCTTGGGTAGGACTCATAGGGCAGGCCTATGACCCTACCCTAGGACTATACACTACAGGAATCACCTTCTTTGTCGTCTGCCATCACAGACGGCAAAGACAATATCCCTGTCGGCAAAGACAATACCACAGACGGCAAAGATTGTCACGGCCGGCAAAATTTCTGCGTCAGCCTACGACGGCATAGGACCTTCTTTGCCGTCTGCCCGTGGAAGGCGGACGGCAAAGCTCTTTGTCGTCAGCTTTCCTCAGGAGCTGTCGGCAAAGCTCTTGAGACGGCAGCCGACACGCGTTGCCTCCATTAGGGGTTAACGGAGCCTTTGCCGTCTGCCTCCCCGTCAATCTTTGCCGTCTGCCTCCCCGTCAATCTTTGGCGTCTGCCTTCTCCTCCCCTCCCCTCCCCCTCCATCTTTGCCGTCTGCCTCCATGTCCATCTTTGTCGTCTGCTGGGTCCTCACCTCCCCCCTCTCTCCACTCTTTGCCGTCTGCCTCCTCCTCTGTGCCCTCTTCTTTGCCGTCTGCCCCCCAGGAAGCAGATGACAAAGAGACTATATGGCCAGCTGCTACTGCCCAGGTTGCACAGCTAGGCGCCACGTGGCACCTTTGCCGTCGGTCAGCTGACGGCAAAGGCCTTTGCCATCAGCTCGCAGACAATAAAGAGCCTATATTGTCACATTTTTATTTATTTTTTCTATTTCACAGCACATATACATATAATTCATAGCACATATATCATAAATAGGTCACAACACATATATGATATACATATAAAACTCATCAATGTCATTTGTTCATCAACGTACATCACATATATCAAAAGAACTAACACATACAAAGTTTCGTCCATATATACATACATATAGTTGCACATATATTGTTCATCCATATATACATATACATATAGTTCCACATTGTTCATCAACTCAAACAAAAACGGAAACTAAAGCACTCCAACGCCAGCTTCCATGCATGTAGTACATCCAATCTGCAAAATGGGAATAAGAAAGTCAGAAGAAGAAGAAGAAGAACATATATATGACAAATAAGCTAAATTGAAGAAGAAAGAGAAGAAGCAAGAAGAGAACAAGGAGAAGAAAAACAAGAAGGAGGAGGAGGAGGAGGAGGAGGGGAAGGGGAAGGAGAAGGATAAGGAGGAGGAGAAGAAGAAAAAAGAAGAGAAGAAGGAGAAGAAGGAGGGCTCCTTCTCCTTCTTCTCCTTCTTCTCCTTCTTCTTATCTTCTTCTCCTCCTCCTCCTTCTTCTTCTTCTTCTCCTTCTCTTCTTCTTCCCTTCTTCTTCTTCTTCTTCCTTCTCCTTCTTTTTGAGCTAAATGGGCTAATTATGTCATTTTAGAGGAAAACAAGCTAAGTATATAATATTCATGAGCTAACCAAGGTTCTTATGCCATTTTGAGCTTATTATGGTATTTTGGAGCTAAATGGGCTAATTATGTCATTGTTGGGTTAATTAAAGCAAGGATAATATGAAAGAGGAGAAGAAATAGGAGGAGGAGAAGAAGAAGAAATCAAGAAGAAGGAGGAGGAGGAGGAGAAGGACTAGAAGGTCCTTGGACTTCTCCTCCTCCTCCTCCTTCTCCTTCTTCTCTTCTTCTTCTTCTCTTCTTCTTCTATCTTTTCATTTTGCCTATTTCTTCTCCTCTTCTCCTCTTGTTGGAGCTAAATTACCTAATTATGTCTTTTTTGAGCTAAATGTTCCAATTATGTCATTTTAGAGGAAAAAAAGCTAAGTATATAATATTCATGAGCTAACCAAGGTTCTTGTGCCATTTTGAGCTTATTATGGTATTTTGGAGCTAAATGGGCTAATTATGTCATTGTTGGGTTAATTAAAGCAAGGATAATATGAAAGAGGAGAAGAAAGAGGAGGAGGAGGAGAAGAATAAGAAATCAAGAAGAAGGAGGAGGAGGAGAAGGAGGAGGAGGAGAAGGATAGAAGGTCCTTGGCCTTCTCCTCCTCCTCCTCCTCCTCCTCCTCCTTCTCCTTCTTCTCTTCTTCTTCTTCTTCTTCTTTCTTTTCATTTTGCATATTTCTTCTCCTCTTCTCCTCTTGTTGGAGCTAAATTACCTTATTATGGTTTTTTGAGCTAAATGGGCTAATTATGTCATTTTAGAGGAAAACAAGCTAAGTATATAATATTCATGAGCTAACCAAGGTTCGTATGCCCTTTTGAGCTTATTATGGTATTTTGGAGCTAAATGGGCTAATTATGTCATTGTTGGGTTAATTAAAGCAAGGATAATATGAAAGAGGAGAAGAAAGAGGAGGAGGAGGAGAAGGAGAAGAAATCAAGAAGAAGGAGGAGGAGGAGGAGAAGGACTAGAAGGTCCTTGGCCTTCTGCTCCTCCTCCTCCTCCTCCTTCTCCTTCTTCTCTTCTTCTTCTTCTCTTCTTCTTCTTCTATCTTTTCATTTTGCCTATTTCTTCTCCTCTTCTCCTCTTGTTGGAGCTAAATTACCTAATTATGTCTTTTTTGAGCTAAATGTTCCAATTATGTCATTTTAGAGGAAAACAAGCTAAGTATATAATATTCATGAGCTAACCAAGGTTCTTCTGCCATTTTGAGCTTATTAGGGTATTTTGGAGCTAAATGGGCTAATTATGTCATTTTTGGGTTAATTAAAGCAAGGATAATATGAAAGAGGAGAAGAAAGAGGAGGAGGAGGAGAAGAAGAAGAAATCAAGAAGGAGGAGGAGGAGTAGAAGGAGGACGATGAGAAGGATAGAAGGTCCTTGGCCTTCTCCTCCTCCTCCTCCTTCTCCTTCTCCTTCTTGTCTTCTTCTTCTTCTTCTTCTTCTTTCTTTTCATTTTGCATATTTCTTCTCCTCTTCTCCTCTTGCTGGAGCTAAATTACCTAATTATGTCTTTTTTGAGCTAAATGGGCTAATTATGTCATTTTAAAGGAAAACAAGCTAAGTATATAATATTAATGAGCTAACCAAGGTTCTTATGCCATTTTGAGCTTATTACGGTATTTTGGAGCTAAATGGACTAATTATGTCATTGTTGGGTTAATTAAAGCAAGGATAATATGAAAGAGGAGAAGAAAGAGGAGGAGGAGGATAAGAAGAAGAAATCAAGAAGAAGGAGGAGGAGGAGAAGGACTAGAAGGTCCTTGGCCTTCTCCTCCTTCTCCTCCTCCTCCTCCTCCTCCTTCTCCTCCTTCTCCTTCGTCTCTTCTTCTTCTTCTCTTCTTCTGCTTCTATCTTTTCATTTTGCCTATTTCTTCTCCTCTTCTCCTCTTGTTGGAGCTAAATTACCTAATTATGTCTTTTTTGAGCTAAATGTTCCAATTATGTCATTTTAGAGGAAAACAAGCTAAGTATATAATATTCATGAGCTAACCAAGGTTCTTGTGCCATTTTGAGCTTATTATGGTATTTTGGAGCTAAATGGGCTAACTATGTCATTGTTGGGTTAATTAAAGCAAGGATAATATGAAAGAGGAGAAGAAAGAGGAGGAGGAGGAGAAGAAGAAGAAATCAAGAAGAAGAAGGAGAAGGAGGAGGAGGAGAAGGAGGAGGAGGTTCATAATCCTGTTCATTTGGGAGAGGTGGTCTGACATGTGGCGGCACTTCATAAACAACATACCAACCTTCTAGATTCTTATCCGTTTGGCATGCCCTTGGTAGATGGAAAACTTGGGTGGCCTGTTGAGCCGTAATATAGAAATCGGGAACATCTAAATGGGTGTTTGGATTTATTTCGACTAGTCCTATATGTTCATGAGGCCTTCTAGGCTTTTTCGGCTGAAACCAATAACATTTGAAGACTACGACGTTCGGTGGGTTTTCACCATAGAATTGAAGTTCATAAATTGCTTCAACTCTTCCATAATACTCGATAACACCTTCGCCGATAGCAGAGACACCACAATTTGTAGATTTCCGGTCGGGCATAGATAGCTCTTTGCCAAAGGTACGAAAGAGATACTCGTTGATGTTGTATTTCTCGAATGAACGGACCTTATAGTCAAAACCATTAGCGACTTGTCTCAATTCGGCGTCCATAGACTCTGAATTAGCCTACAAGTTTAATATGAAACGGTTGTTGCATTAGCCGCAAGTTAGACCAAGAATGAAATGGTCCATTATTGATAATTACCGTTTGTTTGAACCAAGAGATGAAACCGGGATAGCCGCCTCCTGTCTTTGACAGAAGCTCATACTCTTCTACGGAATCATTTTCGATCACCGCTCCATCCGAGAATTTGACGAGTAACGGCTGTTTGAAATATCCGGGAATAAGAGCAGTTCAAATGAATTAGAAGTTACGGGATAATGTGCCGAGAACTCACTCAATGTACGGCCGCACTTCTGTTAGGTTGTTGAAGATATACAACGAAATGTTCCACCATTCTTCGATATCCAACGTTATTGGTTTCGAAGCATCGGCTGGTGCGAGCTTCCCTTTGAATAGGCTGAGGTTGGACCCACCTTTTTTAGGGTCTCCATCATTGTCCCGAGGCTTCGGATTATGCAAATGATGATTTTTGGCTTCGTAGTGTGCTGTCACAAAGTTTGCCACCTCCTCAGTAATGAATGCCTCAGCCATCGATGCTTCAATTCTACGCTTATTTTTACATTTAGCTCGAAGGGTCTTCTGCATCCTCTCAATTGCATAGCACCAACGATCTTGCACGGGCCCACCCAATCTTGCCTCGGTCGGTAGATGTAAAATCAAATGCTGCATTGGATTAAAGAAGCCCGGTGGAAAGATCTTCTCTAACTTGCACAAAAACTCCGGTGCAAACTCCTCCATGTCTTCTACCACGCCAGACGACAATTCTTTCGCACAAAGAACACGGAAGAAATAGCTCAGCTCCGCCAGTACTAGCCATTCATCCTCAGGAATAAAGCCACATAACATCACCGGCATTACCCGCTCTAGCCATATGTGCCAATCATGACTGTTGAGACCAAAGATTTTTAATTTTTCAAGACTCGCTCCCCTCTTTAGATTCGCTGCATACCCATCGGGGAACATCAAGTGCATTTTGACCCACAAGATAATTTCCCTCATAGCTGGCCTTCCAAGATTGAACCAGGCCTTTGTCTTCGACCACTTCTGCTTTCCTTTGCCTTCTCGCATGTTTTGTAACGGTCTATGACATAGTGTCTCTTGATCGACTCTAGCCTTAATATTATCCTTTGTCTTCCCATCTATGTCGAACAATGTACCAAAAATAGCCTCTCCGATATTCTTTTCAGTGTGCATCATGTCGATATTGTGTGGAAGAAGGAGGTCTTTGAAGTAAGGCAGATCCCAGAAGCACGGCTTGTGAGTCCAGGCATGTTTTGAATTACACCCGTTGAAATACCGTGGACGCTCTGGATCAGGCTCGAGGGCGTTTAACTGATCCAGGATCTGTTGGCCTGTGAATGCAGGTGGTGCCAAGTTTTTGACAACTTTACCTTTGGTAAAGTTCTTCTTGTCTTTTCTGAACTGATGGTCAGGATCCAGGAACTGTCTATGCAAGTCAAAGCAAGAATACTTCTGACCCTCCTGCAACCAATGAAACTGAAGAGCTGCCTTGCATTGGGGGCACGGGAACCTTCCATGCACACACCATCCACAGAATAGCGCATACGCTGGCAAGTCATGCATAGAGTACATGTACCACACATGCATTTTGAAGTTTTCTTTTCTAGCGGCATCGTATGTCTTGACCCCATTTTCCCAAGCTTCTTCCAATTCATCCTTAAGCGGTTGCAGGTACACATTCATATTCTTCCCCGGATAATTGGGCCCTGGAATTATCAACGTCAGAAATATGTTCTTTCTTTGCATAATCTGCCCGGGGGGGAGATTGAGTGGAATGACAAATACAGGCCAACAACTGTATTGGGTTGCCGTCATGCCGAAGGGATTAAAACCATCCGTGGCGGCGCAGACTCAAGGATTCCTTGGATCTGCTGCTTTATCCTGATGCAATCCATCGAAATGTGTCCACGCTTCCCCATCCGATGTGTGTACCATCATCTTATTCCCATCCGCATCTAGTTCGGTTCTTTTGCCCAATTTGTGCCATGTCATCTGTCTGGCTGTCTCTTCGACCATGAAAAGACGTTGAAGTCTTGGTACGATTGGCATATACCGAAGAACACTAACTGCGATTTTGGTCTGCCTCTTCTCACCCATACCGTTGTCTACCATAAGATACCTGCCAGACTCGCAATTGGGACAATAGTCCAAGTGTGCATACTCCTTCCTAAATAAGACACATCCTTTCTCACATGCATCTATCTTCTCATAGGACATCTTAAGTACACGAAGTATTTTGTCCGACTGGTACAGGTTTGCAGGCATGACATGGCCTTTGGGTAGGAAACGTCCAAATATTGTCATCATCGTGTCTTAGCATTCTCTTCCCAAGTTGAACTGAGCCTTCAGAGCCATTACTTGTGCAATTGCATCCAGCTGACAGAGCTCAGTGTGCTCATGGAGAGGACGTTTTGAAGACTCCAACATTTCATAAAAGGCCTTTGCAGATTCCTCCATCTCATCTTCCGAATCCCGAGCATCATCAAAGTCTTGCACCATGTCTTCGATCCCAGTACCATGCTCGTCCTTGCGACGACGGACCACCTCAACTATTGTGCGTTGTATAGACTCACCATGAAATGTCCACACCATATAATTAGGCTTAAAACCCCTCCTCTGCAGGTGTTTAATCATTACAGCCTACGTCGTCTTTTTATAGTTGTCGCATCCAGGACAGGGGCAATAGTTTCTTTCCTGGCCATTTGCGAATGCGGCTTTCACAAATTCCTTTGTTTTTAAAAACCTTTCTTTCATCATCTCTTTCTGACTAGGGTGACCGGTATACATCCACGCACGATCACTCATCTTGCGTAGATACTAAAGAAAGAATAAATATATTTATATATAATTTAGCATTTATATTCATCGGTTAATCCGGTTCGCCATTTTTATTACGTCCAGGCAACCAACACGCTAATAGGTAAAGATAGGTCCTAATCCCACCCGAGTATGTGTAGATTGGGTTCGTTTTCCCATGCTCTGCTCCGGATCCAACGCAAAATTTCGGCAGCACCTCCCCGCTGTTCTCCTGATACACGTCTCCGCAATAAACAGAGAGGATGTGCATCCGGAGAACAACAGGGAGGCACTGACAAAATTCCGCATCGGATCTAGAGAACAACATATGGGAAAACGAACCCAATCTACACATACTTGGGCTGTCCATGGATAATGTTGGACAATTCGAAAGGATGGCGGTTATAAATATGCAAAGCCATGCATATTTATAGATGTCGCCCTTTTGAACGGGAGACGCATACTGGTCACGCATACTGATAAATTAATTGAATTACCTAAATCTAGAAAGTTTCATCCGGAAACCGAGCCACAGTAAATGAAGGGGCGGAGTGGAGATGAAATTTGTACTGACCCACGAATGCAGGGGCGGAGCTCGTACAACGCACTGGCAGGTCTTCGCACAGCAGACCTCACAGCAACGAGACAACTATCACATGTAAATCCACCCGATCAACACAAATATTCCAATTATGTCATTTTAGAGGAAAACAAGCTAAGTATATAATATTCGTGAGCTAACCAAGGTTCTTATGCCATTTTGAGGTTATTATGGCATTTTGGAGCTAAATGGGTTAATTATGTCATTGTTGCAGAAATTAAAGCAAGGAGAAGGAGGAGAAGGTATTCTTCTTCTCTTCTTCATCTCTTCTTCTTTTCTTCTTATCCTTCTTATTTTTGTCTTCTCCTCCTCCTCCTCCTCTTCTTCTTCTTCTTCTTCTTCTCCTCCTCCTCTTCTTCTTCTCCTCCTCCTCTTCTTCTTCTTCTCCTCCTCCTCCTCCGCTTCTCCTCTTCTCCTCCTCCTCCTCCTCTTCTTCTTCTTATTCTCCTCCTCCTCCTCCTCTTCTCCTATTCTCCTCCTCCTCCTCTTCTTCTTCTTCCTATTCCTTCTATTAAGCTAACTAACTAACTGACCTAACTAACGAAGCTAACTAAACCTATCGCTAAACTTAGATAGCACTAAACAGCAAAAAAATAACAAAAACAGAATCTACCACTAAGTAACTAAAAAATAATCTAGCTACCACTAAATAACAAAACAAAATCTACCACTAAACTACCTACTAAATCTACTAATTAACTAACTAAATCTACCAACTAACTAAACTACCACTAAAACTACTAATTAACTAACCTACCAACTAAACTATATATGCCACAACAACTACAATAACAACAACAACTACAATAACAAGAACAACTACTACAACAACAATAAAAAATCATGCCGGTAGTTATAATCTAATTCCAAAAAACTAAATACCAAAAATAAAAAATCAAGGGGGCGGGGGTGGATGGGATTACCGGCAGTGGGGCTGCGGGGGCGGCGCCGAGGCCTGCGGGACAGTGGCTGGGCCGGCGGCGCCGGCGGTGGGGCTGCGGGGGCGGCACCAGGGGCACCGGGGGTGGGGCAGCGGGGGCGCACCAGGGGCACCACGGGGCGCCGGCGGTGGGGCTTCAGGGGCGGCACGTGGGGGCGCCGGGGGGTTGTGGGGCTTCGGGGCGGCACCAGGGGCACCGAGGCGGCGCCGGGAGTGGCCGAGCGACAGTGGTGGCGGCGTTGGGAGTCGGGGGAGGAGAGAGAGAGGGATTGGCCGTTTGAGAGAGAGAGAGAGGGCCGCGGTGGGGGCGGGACAACCGTTACTAGATTCAGGACCTTTGCCGTCTGCTGGCACACGGCAAAGGGGTCTATAGTCTTTGTCGTCTGCCTCTGGCATCTTTGCTGTCAGCCAGCAGACGGCAAAGAGGGGAGTAGTTTGACCTAAGGTTCCCCCGGCTAGATGAGCTTCTTTGCCGTCTGCGGGCCCCTTCTTTGCCGTCTGCGGCAGACGACAACGAGTTGACTGCTGGCAAAGACCTTCTTTCCCATCAGCCAGTTCTTTGCCGTCAGTTTTGCTGAAGCTGATGGCAAAGAGTGTCTTTGCCGTCTTCTAGCTGACGGCAAAGACTAGGCAAACGGCAAAATCTCTGATTCCAATAGAGATAACCCCATCATTAGTCCCCGAACGGATTGGGGTTGGAACGATGAAGCGATGCTTGGAGTACGGATCCGACTAGTACGGATGCGACTTTGGTGTTGTTTGCCTCGATCCATTTTATCCTCTTTGACCAGTGATCCGAGTGGATGTATTTGTGAAACGAACCGTCAGGGACCGAGTGCTTCCATGGTATCTTTTGACGTGACCAGTCAACTGACATCGGCGTATTTTCCGAGATCCTCAAATTTCGGTTGCCGCGCGCTCAGCGGGGATCACGACATCGTAATCGAGTAGTATCTGCCGCCTTGATTTCCGCGCCTTCATCTTCTCCACTAATATCGCAGCAACCGGTCGGGGGATAAGATTTCGGGGCCACCTGCTAGTGACCCAGTCGGAACCTTATTTAAACCTCTACAACGAGGGTTTTTCGTTGCACTCACCTGATAGCTCGCACTTGCCCCGCTTCTCTCGTCACCTCCCGCGCATCTCAAGCTCCTCCCTTCTCCTTCTCACTCGCAGATCTGCAGCCTCCACCAAGACAAAGGGGCAGACTAGCAAGCTCGAGGCGCGGAAGAAGAAGGGGAAGGCGGCGGCTCCTGCTCAGCGGCGGCAGCGAGCACTGTCGGCGTGTTGGATCCAGGGGAATTTCCTCCCCTCCACGGTGACGGAGGGGGACTTGCTGGAGTTGGTGGAGCACGGCATGATCGTGCACAAGACGTGGAGGTTGCCGGCGGAGGGCGAGACCGAGCCGGCACCCCAGGAGGGGAACGCGTCTTGCTGCTCAGTCACGTGCACCAAGGTTTCTCTCTGCCTCCTCATCCCTTCTTCAGAGGTATAATGAACCACTTCGGGGCGCAGCTCCACCATTTTCCTCCCAACGCAATAGCTCATCTCTCTGCCTTCATCGTGCTGTGCGAGTGTTTTATCGGTTGTCCTCCCCATTGGGGGCTTTTCATGCAGATCTTCTCTGCTAGATCTCAAACCATCAAAAGACTTAACCAGTCGAATGACAAAACTCACCTCCTCCAGCTCTGCGGAGGCTTAGGCTTCCAAAAGAAAAGTAAAAGTAGCTATCCCGCTCTTCAGTTGTCTGAATCTGTTAGGAACTGGCAGTCAACATGGTTCTACTGCCAGGACATTGCTTGCCCGAATGCCGCAACTGGACTGCCTCCTTTTAGCTTAGACCGGCCGTCTCCGCCTAGGCAGCTTGCACTCATGAAGGCAGTGAAGATCCAGATCCAACCTCTGGTCGATGGGCTTGTAGAGGTCGTCTGAAAGGGGGTCACCAGCATAGATTTGCTGGAGGTTTTTCTGGGTCGGCATATCCAGCCTCTGCAAGCTCGACACCACGCCATGTGGCACTACACGGGGCCTGAGGACTCCACTCGGACTAACCCCAAGTGCGTGACCAGGGAGCTGGTGGCGTCATGGGTCCTCAACATCACAGGCGCCTGTGATAACCCCAGAGGAGCCCGGCGAGTGAAGCCCTTTCGCGCGGACAACCCTCCTCCGAATGAGGTGAGTATAACTTGTCGAGTGCACACAATTGTCTTAGATTTATCGCTTTCTTGAATCACTGTCTGACGTCTGATGTTGTCGACTGTATCTCGTGCAGGCGTGGACCAACTGGCTTTCTCCTGTCTCGAACGAGAATCCGGCCGAGGAGGAGGAAGGTAGCCAGGAGGGCAGCATGGAGAGCGTCGAGTACGTCTCCGATAGTGGGGAGACGGAGGAGGAGTCCGAAGAAGAAGAGGAAGAAGACAAGGAACAGAACTCGCCACCCCCACCGCCAGAGCCTCGAACTAAACGTCGTCACGAACCCGTGGCTCCGTCGGCTCCTCCAACGGCCTTGTGTGCCCTGCCAGCTGCTCCTGTGGTTCCGAGCGCCTTGCCAGCCGCTCCCATGGTCCCGAGTGCTCGGAGCACAAAGAGGACCAGGGACTCTGCTGCTGAGCCCGCGGGCCAGCCCTCTAAGGTCGCCAAACCGAGTGGATCTAAGCCTCGGAAGGCTTTGCCGCGGATGAGGGTCACAGTTCCCATCACCTCAACGTAAGTGCATTGTTCTTCTATCTTCTTCCAGTATTTGATTGAACTCATGCTTATTGGTCGAATGAATTTTACTCGACAGAGCTGCCACCTCGGCCACCTCTCCGCCACGCCAGGGGGACGATCCCATGGACATGGACAAAGTTGTCACATCCCAGCCAGGTGTGTCGTGGCGATTCCGAGAGCTTATATTATTGCATCACGAATTCTGTCTTTGGTCTTGCCTTTTTCCTGTGGTCTCACGCCATTCGGTCGGGTTTCCCTCAGAGGTAATTTATGTGGAGGAGGGCGACCAGAGGAGGTCCGAGCAAGCTGCGGTGCCTGTCCTTGAGGTTGTTCCACCGGTTACTACTCCCGCCATGGACGCGCCGCCGACTGAGGTGATGCCGTCGACTGAAACGGCGCTTATTGCTACTGAACCGACTGGAGCAGGACTTGGGATGCCCAAGGAGTCTCCTATGGTGCCAGGTCCGTCGACTGTCCAGTACAACGTCTAGCGCCTCCCGGAAGATCAGGTGGGAACTGCCAAGGGGGCCATGGTGCAGGCGGAGTTGATGGCGGGAGATGCCAAGAGAGCGTACGACTCCATCGCGTCTGTGTACAAGCGAAGCTTGGAACTCCGGGACGATATCCGAGTAAGTGGGCTAGTAAGTATTTACTTTCCTCTTGTAACCCACTAGGTGTTTAAGCAATGTACTCGGATACAGTATGATTATTTTGCAGTGGGTTCACTCTTAGTGAACCCAGTGGGTGTAGTCCCCAAGACTTCTGTCGAGTGCTTGCACTGGCAGTTGTCTTTATATACATTTTCTTTAACTTGATCAGATCAAAACTAATCTGTTCGAATGTTATCGGTGGGGGCACTCCGAGTGCACCTACTGGATGAGTCCCCGAGAGTAATTTTACTCGGGTCGGGTAGTAGTAACCTCATAGGTTTGTTTTTGTTGTTATGTATCTCAATAGGGCGGACCTGTTTGAGCTTCATGCCAGTGGGGTCACTCTTAGTGAACCCACTGGGTGTAGTCCCCGAGACCGCTGTCGACTGCTTGCGTTGGCAGGGGTCTGAAGAACTTCGATTTTTTATTGTTGTCCTTGTTGAATTTGTCTGATCGTCTCTTGGCGCTGACTTGGAGAAGACTTGCAAGATGGGATCAGCGTACGAGACATTGAAGGCTGAAAAGATTCAGTTTGCTGCGGAACTGGATGCAACAATGCTTGCCTTGGCTGGTCTGAAGGGTGTTGTAGCTGAACGAGAGAAGTCCTTGGAGGAGTCCCGTGAGGCAAACAAGGCATTGGCGGTCGAAGTGGAGAAAATGGGGAAACAAAGGACCGAGCTGATGGGACAGATGCAGGTATTGAACAAGCGGTGCATAGCACAGGAGAATTACGTCAGTGACTAGGCAAGGAAGATAATTGCGCTTCTCGGTCGTAAATTCTGTTTTTCCGAGTGCTTGTTGACTGTGTATTTCATTCTGCGCTTACTTGTTGCTCGTCTTGTCTTTGCAGATTTTTGCATGGACGCTGAGGCTGAAGCAGCTGACGTTGAGCGGACGGTTCTTCCGAACGTTCCACTCGGCGAGGACGCCAATCGAGACATGCTCCAAGCGCACATTCGCCTAGGCAAAGTGGGACCTTTCATCGGTCGACTGAGAGAGGTCGTAGGCCGAATCGACAAGGAGCTTTGGCCTGAATACGAGTCTCGGCAAGAGATGGAAGGTTTGATGACTCGGCTGGAGGAGGTCCCGAACCGAGTGCAGGCGTGGAAGAAGTCTGCGGCTCACTGTGGTGCGGACGTGGCTCTGTCGCTGGTCCAAGTGCACTGCAAGGAGGCTTGCGAAGAGAAGCTGAAGGCGTTGCAAGTCGCCAACACCAAAAAGCTTCGATTCGAAGATTTCATGGAGACCTTCCTTAAGAGCGCCACTCGCATCGCAAACGGGATCGACCTCGACACTTTCGTGGAGCCTGCCATTCCCAGTGCCAGTCCTGACGACGTTTAAGAAAAATTTTACCTCGGTATGCCGAGTGTTAGTTGTATGAAACTTTGGCCACTGCTGTTGGCCATCACATTCGTCGTTCGGTGTGGATAAGCTTGATCTACACCGAACCAACTATCTTTAGACGAACTTTGAATTTGAATCGAATCTTTTGCTCTTCCTTTGCCAAAGAGTTGTTGACACGATTTTGGCTCGTGGTTTTTGTTTGGCGTTTCTTGGTGAAGCCAATGGCAAACATGTGGAGCATGTAATTGTCAGTTTTCTTGACATCTGCATGAGCCTCACTGAGGGTCTCTGAGTCTCCGAGTGGATCTGTAGGATACACTCGAAGGCAATTGTGTACTTAGGCGATTCATGATCGCGGCTAAGTCTTCGAGTGCGAGTGTAAGGTCGTACTTAGAGCGAGTTGTTACTCATGTAATTGTCAGTTTTCTTGACATCTACATGAGCCTCAATGAGGTTCTGCTACTCATGTAATTGTCAGTTGTCTTGACATCTACATGAGCCTCAATGAGGGTCTGCTAAGCCTCCGAGTGGATCTGTGAGATACACTCGAAGGAAGCTTTCTATTTAGGCGATTCTTGATCGCAGACAAGTCTCCGAGTGCGACGTTTAGTGCACATTCGGAGAAAGTTAGTACTTAGGCGATTCTGGATCGCGTCTAAGTCCCCGAGTGCGACGTTAAGTGCACACTCGGAGAAAGTTTGTACTTAGGCGATTCGTGATCGCAGCTAAGTCCCCGAGTGCGACGGTTAGTGCACACTCGGAAAAAATTGTACTTACGCGATTCTTGATCGCAGCTAAGTCCCCGAGTGCGACGTTAAGTGCACACTCGGAGAAAGTTAATACTTAGGCGATTCTGGATCGCAGCTAAGTCCCCGAATGCGACGTTTAGTGCACACTCGGAGAAAGTTTGTACTTAGGCGATTCTTGATCGCAGCTAAGTCCCCGAGTGCGACGTTAAGTGCACACTCGGAGAAAGTTAATACTTAGGCGATTCTGGATCGCAGCTAAGTCGCCGAGTGCGACGTTTAGTGCACACTCGGAGAAAGTTTGTACTTAGGCGATTCTTGATCGCAGCTAAGTCCCCGAGTGCGAAGTTTAGTGCACACTCGGAGAAAGTTAATACTTAGGCGATTCGTGATCGCAGCTAAGTCCCCGAGTGCGACGGTTAGTGCACACACGGAAAAAGTTAATACTTGGACGATTCGTGATCGCAGCTAAGTCCCCGAGTGTGACGGTTAGTGCACACTCGGAGAAAATTTGTACTTAGGCGATTCTTGATCGCAGCTAAGTCCCCGAGTGCGACGTTTAGTGCACACTTGGAGAAAGTTAGTACTTAGGATACTCTGGTTCGTAGCTATTTTTTTTTTCTGAGACTGGAGTCTGCGACCGCGGAAGAATTTTGAATCTACAAAAACTCAATCTGCTTTGTATTACTTCACCGATACTTGTTCTTTACATTGCTTCAGTCGACGGTCACGTGTAGAAACGCTTCAGGAGATCTCCGTTCCATGCTCGCGGCTCGTCCGTTTCCCAGTCGATATTGTAGAGTCGATATGCTGCGTTGTTCGGCACCTTGGAGATGATGAAGGGTCCTTCCCAGGCGGGAGCCAACTTGTGAGGTCTCTGCTGATCCACTCGGAGCACCAGGTCGCCTGCTTGGAATGTACGACTCCTGACGTGTCGCGCGTGAAAGCGCCGCAGATCTTGTTGGTAAATGCTTGAGCGTGCCAATGCCATCTCGCGCTTCTCCTCTAGAATATCCACTCCGTCTTGCCTTGCTTGCTCTGCTTCAGCTTCGGAGAAGAGTTCAACTCGTGGAGCGTTGTGAAGCAAGTCACTCGGAAGGACTGCCTCTGCTCCGTAAACGAGGAAGAACGTGGATCGCCCTGTAGATCTATTTGGGGTTGTGCGGAAACCCCAAAGCACCGAAGGTAGCTCGGTGACCCATGCGCCGGCGGCATGTCCCACTTCTCGCAGGACTCGAGGCTTCAAACCTTGCAGAATAAGTCCATTCGCCCGCTCTGCTTGCCCGATTGTTTGGGGATACGCCACACATGCAAAATCCACTCTGATACCTTGGCCTGTACAGAAACCTTTGAATCTGTCCGAGTCAAAGTTTGTTCCGTTGTCAATGATTATGTTGTGAGGTACCCCGAATCTGGAGATGATGTCCGTGACAAACTTGATGGCCGTAAGGGCGTCGAGCTTCTTGATGGGCTTGGCTTCAATCCACTTTGTGAACTTGTCGACTGCCACCAACAGATGTGTGAATCCCCCTTGGCCTGTCCTGAATGGACCGACTGTATCTAATCCCCATACTGCAAATGGCCAAACAAGAGGGATTGTCTTCAACGCAGATGTTGGCTTGTGGGACTTGTTAGAGTAGAACTGACAGCCTTCACACCGGTCGACCATATCTTTCGCCATTTCATTCGCCTGCAACCAGAAGAAGCCAGCTCTGAATGCTTTGGCGATGATTGCCCTTGAGGAGGCGTGATGACCGCAGGTTCCCGAGTGAACTTCTTCCAGGATTAACTGTCCCTCTTCAGGGGAGATGCATCGTTGAAGGACGCCTGAAACGCTTTCTTTGTACAACTGACCATCAATGAAAGTGAACGACTTTGACCTGCGGATGATCTGTCTGGCTTGGACTTCGTCTTCTGGTAATTCTTGCCTCAGGATGTATGCAGTGATCGGCACAGTCCAATCGGGGATGACAACAAGAATCTCCATGATCAAATCAACCACAGCAGGTACTTCGACTTCAGTCGGATCTGTCGAGCTCTTTGGTTGTACTGTTTCCTCTGTGAAAGGATCTTCTTTAACTGAGGGAAGGTGGAGGTGCTCGAGGCAGACGTCACTCGGGACTGGTCTCCGAGTGGATCCAAGTTTTGCCAACTCATCAGCTGCTTGGTTTTTCAATCACGGAACATGGTGGAGTTCTAGACCTTCAAAAATTTTCTCGAGCTTCCTCACTGCATTGGAGTATGTGGTCATGGTGGGGTTCCTGACGTCCCACTCCTTCATCACTTGATTAACCACCAAACCCGAATCGCCATAGACCATCAGGCGACGGACGCCGAGTGCGATGGCCATGCGCAGTCCATAAAGGAGACCTTCATACTCTGCCTCGTTGTTGGAGGAATCAAAGTGTATCTGCAACACATACTTGAGTTTGTCACCCTTTGGCGATATGATCACAACACCAGCGCCGGAGCCATTCAACATCTTGGACCCATCGAAGAACATTGTCCAATAAGGCGAGTAGATGTGGGTCGGTTGCTGTTGTTCTACCCATTCTGCTATGAAGTCAGCCAGAGCTTGAGACTTTATAGCTTTCTTGGCCTCGAACTTGATGTCGCAGTATAACATCTCCATTGCCCACTTCGCCACTCGACCCGATGCGTCCCGATTGTGGAGGATTTCCGACAACGGAGCCTCAGAAACGACAGACACCGAGTGGTCTTGGAAATAATGAGCCACCTTCTTCGCAGTCATGTAAATCCCGTAGATAAGTTTTTGATAGTGGGGATACCTCTGCTTGGAAGGAGTCAGGACTTCGAAGACATAATACACTGGCCGCTGAACCTCGTATGCTTTGCCTTCTTCTTCCCGTTCGACTGTGAGAAGAGTGCTGACGACTTGATTTGCAGCCGCGATGTACAGAAGAAGGGGCTCTTTACTGAGCGGAGCAGTAAGAACCGGCTGGGTGGAAAGTAGGACTTTGAGGTCGTCGAATGCGACTTGGGCTTCGTCTGTCCACTCGAAAGTATCTAATTTCTTCATGAGTCGGTACAGAGGAATCGCTTCTCGCCAAGTCGACTGATAAACCTGCTCAAAGCCGCTAGGCAAACTGTGAGCCTTTGAACATCGTGTATTCTGACCGGCCGCTCCATTCGGACGATGGTCCCGATCTTTTCGGGGTTGACATCGATCCCTCATTCGAAAACGAAGAAACCGAGTAACTTTCCGCTGGGAACGCCGAATGAACACTTGGCTGGGTTGAGCTTGATATCGTACCTACGAAGGTTGGCGAATGTTTCTACCAAGTCAGTCAGCAGGTTGGAACCTTTGCGTGACTTGACTACGATATCATCCATATACGCCTCAACATTCTGACCGATCTGGTCGAGGAGGCATTTTTGGATCATGCGCATAAAGGTTGCTCCTGCATTCTTCAAACCAAATGGCATAGTGATGTAGCAGAAGCACCCGAATGGGGTGATGAAGGCTGTTTTTCATTCATCGGGGCCATATAGACGGATCTGATGATAGCCCGAGTAGGCATCAAGAAATGACAAACGCTCGCAACCCGCAGTCGAATCGACAATTTGATCGATGCGGGGGAGCGGAAAATGGTCTTTCGGGCAGACCTTATTGAGATGCTTGAAGTCGATGCACATTCGGAGCGACTGTCCTTCTTGGGCACCATGACAACATTGGCGAGCCACTCGGAGTGGTGTACCTCGTGAATGAAGTTGGCTGCCAAAAGCTTGGCCACCTCTTCTCCGATTGCCTTCCTCTTGTGCGTGGCGGACCGACGCAGGCGTTCTCGGACATGCCGAGCGGCGGGATCCACATGCAGTCGGTGCTCAGCCAACTCCCTGGGTACACCTGGCATGTCAGCGGGCTTCCATGCGAAGATGTCCCAGTTCTCACGGAGGAATTGGATGAGCTCGGCTTCCTATTTAGGATCGAGGGTGGTGAAGATGTTCGTCGGAGCAGTGGTGTCGTCCATCGGGTGGATGCTGACCTTCTTCGTCTCTCCTGCCGACTGGAATGCGGACTCCGAAGCTGGCTTCTTCGAACGCATCAAGTCAGCGGGGTCGACTGTCTTCTTGTACCCGTCAAGCTCGAGGACAACCATCTGCTGGTCGGCGATCCTCGATCCCTGCTGCAGACACTCCTCGGCCCGCTGCCGATTGCCTGTGATAGTGATCACACCTTTCGGGCCTGGCATCTTCAGCTTCAGGTACACGTAACATGGACGGGCCATGAAACGCGCATACGCCGGGCGGTCCAGAATTGCGTGGTACGCACTCTGGAAGTCCACCACCTCGAACGTCAGCTTTTCCTTGCGGAAGTTCTTGTCGGAGCCAAAGACGACGTCCAACGCGATCTAGCCGAGTGACTTGGCCTTTCCTCCAGGGACGACTCCATGGAACTGCATGCTGCTCTCGCTAAGTTTGGACATCGGAATGCCCATCCCCTTGAGAGTGTCAGCGTACATGATGTTCAAACCACTGCCGCCGTCCATGAGGACTTTGCGCAGTCGGACTCCTTCCACCACCGGGTCGACGACTAGAACATGCCTCCCTGGGGTGGGTACGTGTGCTGGATGATCCGACTGTTCAAAGGTGATCGCAGTCCGATACCATTTGAGGAACATGGGGTTGGTCGACGTGGCCATGTTCACCTCCCTCTTCACCAGCTTCAGTCGACTCTTGCTCTCAACGTCAGCAAAAATCATCAGTGTTGCATGGACTTGGGGGAACGGATCCTCTTTGTCCTCCTCATCCTGTTCATTGCCCTTTTCACTCGGTTGCCCTTTGCCGAACCCCTGGATCAGGAGGCGACATTGCCGAGCGGTATGCTTCGGGTATATGGTGTTGCCCTCTTCATCCATCTTCGTGTGAATCGGACATGGCTGGTCCAGGATGGGGTTTCCGAACTGCTTCTTCTTGGGGGTGAACTGAGCCTTCCCCTTGCCCTTGAACTTGGCATTGGTAACAGCTGCGGCCTCTGCCTGCGGAGTGGACGGAGCTTTCTGCTTCTGCTTCCGAGTGCTATTCCCATCTCCATCGACGACTGCTTTGTGCTTGCCGCTACGAATGCGGTCCTCTTCTTCGCCATTTGCATAGCGTGCCGCTATCTCCATCATCTTACTCATGGTGATGTCGTCGGTTCGACCGAACTTCAGGTACAGATCTCTGTACCGCATGCCTGCCTTGAAGGCGCCGACTACTTGGTGCTCTGTGACGTTCTCCACCGTGTGGTAGAGGGTCGTCCAACGCTGAATGAAATCGTGCAGGGGCTCATTATGCTTCTGGACACAGTGCTAGAGCTCCACGAGGCCAGCAGGGCGTTTGCACGTCCCTTCGAAGGTCCTGATGAAGACTCGGGCCAGATCTGCCCAGCTGTAGATGCTTGAGGGAGCCAACTGGTTCAGCCATGCTCGTGCCGAGCCATCGAGCATCAGAGGGAGGTGTTTCATGGCGACGTGGTCGTCCCCTCCTCCGATCTGGACTTCCACTCGGTAGTCGTCCAGCCACGTTTCTCGCTTGGATTCTCCTGTAAACTTGTTGATCCCCGTCGCCAATCGGAAGTTGGGAGGGATGTCAGCCGAACGGATGGCTCGACTGAAACACTCGGGACCAGAGACGATGGTCCTGCTTCCACTCGGACAGTCCATATCGTGACCATCTCGGTGGGCTCGGCCCCTGTCGACCCTCCTCTGGGCGATATGCCCTCTCGCGTCGGGCCTCGGATCATAAGTGTCACCGACTGAACGCCGATCATCATGATGTCGGGGCCCGTAGGGCCCACCCCGCGGAGGGGTGCGTGAGCGGCGACGATCTTCGGGATTCATGGAACGGCTGCCTCCCCTGTGTCGCTGATGAGAACCGGGGCTGTGAACTGACCGATGCGTGTTCGCGTGAACAAAACTATTGTGAATCCTGTTGTGCGATTGGGAGACCGCCGAATTTTGTTGCTGTGTCGTGTGCAGCTGGGCACGGATTTGCTCGATCCCTCTGCCAGCCTCTGAATCAGTTAACTGGAGGGAATCAGCTATCTTGGCGGCGGCAGCCAGGTTGAGGACGGGTGTGCGGAACACCTCCACGTTGCTCCGCCGAGTGTGCCGACTGGCAGAACGACGGGGCTGATGGCGAGCGCCGGATGTTTCGCCGACCTCGTGCTCGTTCCGGCCAGTTTGGCGGGGACTTTCATGGGAGTTGTCCATGTGCACTTCAGCTGCAGGCTCGCGACCCAAGTACTCGGAAGGAAACTCAGTCGGAACTGAGTCCGAGCGCTGGGACGGCGGCGCAACCACAACCGACTGGGCGTTCTGGCGCGCCTGGGCGTGTTGCACCCAACGCTGGATCCGCGGACGGTGGGACCGCTTGTTGCGGCGCGTGATGGCAGCGTAGGTCGACACCGGAGCCGACTGCTAGAGAAGAAGAATATCGCGGGCGCCGGCACGGAAGTGCGTAGCCCCGCGACTGGGGAGCGCCTCGATGTCGAGAGGGGCGTCCCAAAGCCATGCCGAATCGTCGACGATGAAGGAGAGAGCGCCGAAGAGGATCTCGTGACCCATGCTCAAATCTCCACCGGATGACATGATGAAAATATGTAGTCGCGAACTCGCCGGAAGTCGCTTAGACGCCTGCCCCAAGGTGGGCGCCAACTGTCGTGGGTATAAGTCTGACAGTAGATGTGTAGGGTACGAAGGGATGGGCATAGGCTTAGCTACGGCGACGTTGTATGAGTTCAGGCCCCTCTACGGTGGAGGTAAAAGCCCTATGTCTCAGTGCTCTTGGGAGCTTGTTGTCGAGTGGAATATGGATTACAGTGAATTGCTAACCCCTGCACCAGTGGGGAAGGGCGGCTTATATAGAGTGCGCTGCCCTTCACAACGGTTTGGTGCACAGGGGTGGAGTAGTGGCGAATAAATGCCTACGTTACAGGTAACATATGTCTTAAATGCTAATAAAGGTACATGGAAACGTATGACCGTTGCCCTCCAGGGGGGTTACGATGCACAGAGTGGAATCCAGTCGGTAAGTTCGATACGCTCCGAATGCTCATCTCCGACTGGATGATGGAGGAATCGTCACCGACTGGATGACGGGAAGTCCTTAATTCAGTCGGAACTGACTAAGGGCCTTATCCCTTATGAAGGGTAGTCCTTGGGTAGGACTCATAGGGCAGGCCTATGACCCTACCCTAGGACTATAACCCCATCATGCTATTTTGCCTGATGATGCTATGCTTGATACTGCTAGGGATACTCATTTGCCTGATGTTCCACTAGGAGTGTTCCTTGATGCTCATATTGCTAGAGTTACTGCCAATGCTCGTGATGCTTCTGATACTGCCAATACTATTGAGATAGAACCTGCTTTTGCTCCTGTTAGATCTAGCTCTCCTAGATATGAATTGCCTGATATACCTGAGGGTTATGTTATGGAGGGAGAGATAGCTGAGGATTTTCTTGCATGTAAGGATGCCTATGACGCTGAGAAATTACTTCTCAAGTGGAAGGAAAAATCTCGGGAAGCTAGGATGAAAAATACCCGAAGTTTGCCACTTCGCCTATCTTTGTCACCGATAAGGATTATGGATTCTCTGTCGACCCTGAGATAATCTCTCTAGTCGAATCTGATCCTTTTCACGATTATGAGTCTGAGACGGTCATAGCCCATCATGCCAAACTATCCGAAATAGCCAACCTTTTCACTAATGAGGAGAAGATCCACCACTTCTATATCCTTAAGTTGTTTCCTTTCTCTCTAAAGGATGACGCTAAAGCCTGGTTCACCTCTCTTGCTCCTGGATGTGTGCGTAGTCCCCAGGATATGGTCTATTACTTCTGTGAGAAATATTTCCCTACCCATAAGAAGCAAGCAGCCTTGCAGGAAATATACAACTTTGCTCAACTCCAAGAAGAGAGTCTTCCACAAGCTTGGGGGAGGCTCGTCCAGCTACAGAATGCTTTGCCTGATCACCCTCTTAAGAAGAACGAGATACTTGATATCCTCTATAACGGACTTACCGATGCCTCTAGAGACCACCTAGATAGTTGTGTCGGTTGTGTTTTTAGGGAACGAACTGTGGAACAAGCTGAGACCCTACTGAATAACCTCTTGATCAACGATAATGCTTGGACTATTCCCGAACCACCTCCTAAGAAAAGAGGTATTCTATTCCTCAGTCCCGAAGATATGCAAGAAGCCAAGAAATCTATACAAGAGAAAGGCATTAGATCTCAAGATGTCAAAAAGCTACTAGCTATTGAAGAGATCCATGGTCTCGATAACCCGATACAGGTAGTAGAAGTGAATTCTCTGCGTAGGTTTGACGAGAGTGATATTCCTTTTGATAAACCTGCTAGCCTATGTTTTGATGAATTTGACAACTTTGTTGCCAAACAACAGAGTTTCAATAATTATGTTAGCACACATTTGGAACAAAGTGCTCGTATGCTTAGCCATCTAAGTGCTTGTGTAGACAGAAATGTCAATGATCTGAAGCTTCTGAGTAAACATGCCTCTATGATTACTACTCAGGTAGAACAAGTACTTAAAGCTCGGAATGACCTGCTCAATGAATTAAATGACAACTCTGTCAGAGTCATTACTGGAGGAGGCAAAATGACTTAGGAACCTTTGTATCATGAGGGTCATCCTAAGAGAATTGATCGAGATTCTCAAGGAATCCATGCTGATACACCTAGTCATCCTAAGGAGAAGAAGAAGGATGATAGAAACCTGCATGCCAGTTCACCAAATACTGTCACACCTGAAGAACCTAATGATATTTCTGCGTCTGATGCAGAAACACAATCAGGTGATGAACATGAACCTGGTGACTATGTGGACAGCGATGTTCATAATAATGCTCAACCTAGCAATGATCAGGATGTGGAGATTGAACCTACGGTTAATCCTGATAATCCACAACCTAAGAAATACGACAAGAATGACTTCACTGCTAGGAAGCATGGTAAAGAAAGAGAGCCATGGGTTCAGTGACCTATGCCCTTTCCTCCTAAGCCATCCAAGAAAAAGGATGATGAGGATTTTGAGTGCTTCCTTGAGATGATAAGACCTGTCTTTCTGCAGATGCGGTTAACTGATATGCTCTATATGCCAAGTACATGATAGATATCGTGACTAACAAACGGAAGATACCGGATCTTGAGATCTCCACCATGCTTGCCAACTATACTTTCAAAGGTGGAACTCCTAAGAAACTTGGTGATCCCGGAGTGCCCACTATACCTTGCTCCATTAAAGTAAACTATGTAAGAACTGCCTTACGTGACCTTGGAGCCGGTGTTAGTGTTATGCCGCTCTCTCTTTATCGTAGACTTGAGTTGGATAAGTTGACACCTACTGAAATTTCTCTGCAAATGGCCGACAAATAAACTGCTTTCCCTATCGGCATTTGCGAGGATGTGCCTCTTGTGGTTGCTAACACCACTATCTTAACATACTATGTTATCTTGGATATTCCCGAGGACGATGCCATGGCGATCATCCTCGGAAGATCCTTTTTAAATTCTGCAGGGGCTGTTATAGATTGCAACTAAGGCAACGTCACTTTCCACGTCAACGGTAATGAGCACACAGTGCACTTTCCGAAGAAACGATATCAAGTACATTTCATCAATGCTATCGAAAAGACTTCATCGATTCTCATTGGGAGCTTTGAATGCCCTATTCCTCGTGTCAAGATGAAGTATGATTTGCTTGTTGGGGAGATATCTATCCCATTTGAGGTGACTTAGTGGCTATTCTAAAATTCTCCGTTCTCTCTTGCGATTCGAGAAGGTTTTGTCATAAGGATTTGATCAACCCCATTGACGGATTTCTTTCGATGACCATGAAACGGATGAATCAGAGAGTCACATACCTCTGTTTTGAGTTTTCCATTTCTGTTGCTTAGAAGAAAAATGATAGAATTAGTTTAGCTTTTCTTGTTTTCTATTTTAGCGTCCCGGAGAAAAATACCTCGAAAATAAAAGTTCTTCGATGGTCCTGAAAATTTAGTATGATTTTTTGGAATTTTTGAAAATTCCTAGGCCTGAGAGCTGGCCTGGGGGCCTGACCAGTGGGCCAACAAGCCCTCCCACCTCCACCTACCCCCCTAGTGGCAGGGTGCAAGCTTGTGGGTCCCACAGGCATCCCCTCCACTCATTCCAGCTCCCAGCCTCTTCTTCCACCTCTAGAAAAAATTGTTTCGCAGCTCAAACACGTGTTCTTGCTCATTTGGTTGTGATTTTCGATCTCTTTGCTCAAGGCAGCATTCTCCAAACCGTTTTGGGGAAATTACTCCTTGGTAAGTGACTCCTCCATTGGTCCAATTAGTTTTTGCTCTAGTGCTTTATCCTTCGCGAATTCTTGCTACCTTGGTGACCCTGTTCTTGAGCTAGAAAAGTTGATTTTAATTAGTCCCAAGTAGTTTTACCACGTGATACGGTCTCTAGGCACTAGTAGGAGTAGTTGCTACAAGTTGGGTTGATCCTTGTTCACTTTTCTTTCGAAGTCTCTAAAAATTTCAGAATTTTTCAGAGCTAGAAAAAGGAAAAGATGAGGAGGTTCTTGAGAGGATCTTCAAGCCGTAACCACAAGGAGGATGAGAAGAACCACCCCAAGTACGCAGTCCCTCGAGTCACAGAACTTCGAGCGTGCGAGTGGCCAAGTGATGAATTTTTGCGCGCCGCCGGACTTTATGAAGACTTTTATTACTTTGTGGAGAACGCAGGTCTTACTGCGTTCGTTGAAGATAAGTGCCCACAATATCTCCTCCTCACCAATATTTTTGTTCAAAGCTTCAACTTTTATCCGAGGAAGAATCCTCCCATGGTTGAGTTCATGATATACGATGTTCCCTAGTGCATGACGCTGCAGGACTTTTGCAATGTATGCAAATTACCTTATGTTGGGGATATCCGTGACCCTCTTCCACAGGACTTGGAGGATTTCATTGGTTCTATTGTTGTTGGAGAGGAGAGAGGAGTGTCTCGCGCTAGAATTGCCAGCATACATTTTCCTGTGCTTTGGTACTTCTCACTATTTGTGGGAAAATGTTTGATTGACCGTGGGGAGGCTAGATCACTTAGTTCTCCAGACCTTGCGGTTTTGCACGAAGGCCTTTATAACGACAAGACTTATAGCTTGGGCGCTATAGTAGCTCAACGGTTGAACCTGAACCGTTCCAAGGGTGTCGTCTATGGAGGTATCTACGCTACCCATCTTGCCAGACACTTTGAGATACCCATTAGACTGGGAGAGGAAGGAGAGATGCTTCTCCCTGAGAGATATCTGGATTATGACAGCATGGTTCGCCATGAGTGTATGGATAGAGATGCTAGTAGACGGATGATTTATAACCTGGTGTTTAGTCAGGGTACTCAAGAGACTATTACTTTGCCTGCTCCTTGTTTGTTCGATCTTCATGCAGGCAGGTACACTATTATGCCCACGGATATCTACGCATATTGGGGCTTGGCCCAACCACAGGCGCCCAAGCCCGAGCCGCCAGTAGAGTACCAGACGCCAGTTTATCAGTGGGAGCCAGAGGAGCTCACACAGTAGTGGCATCCACAGTATGCTCCGGAGTATCCTGGAGCTGGTTATTGCCCACCATGGGAGTAGACCAAGCTAGGCCAAAAGCCTAAGCTTGGGGGAGTACGTGTTCTCACCGACTTTACATTCATGCTTATGCTTTCACTTTGTTAGCCGGTGTTTACACTTTGCCACTGTATTATCCATGCTAGTTTCTTTTCGTTTTCTTGTTTTCTTGTTTTGTGTCCTTTTGAGAAAACCCAAAAAGATTTTTCTTTCTTCTTTTGCTTGTTGGGAGCTTTCCCTTGTAAATAGTTTTATGTTTCTTTGTGTCAAGGTAGAAGATATTGGTTACAATGCTTATTGGTTCTTGCATGCTTACCTGTTTAGCTTTCAAAGAGCCATATTATTTTGTCTTGTCCTTTGTGTTTGCCTGTAGATTCAGCTTAGTCCAATGCGCTCATTATGGTTTTCATTGTTCGATCGTGCAAATGAAAGGCAACAATGATGATATATGATGAAGTGACTGAGACTGAAAAGTTGGTATGAACTCTATCTATTTTGTTTTTGTAAATATGACTAGCTTGTCGACCCAGATTTAGCTTTGTTGTGAGAGAACCATGTTTGCAATGACAGCTTAGAGATCATAGTTTCTGATGCCATGCTTATTTAGCTGAGAGCTTATAATGGTTTGTCTTGAATGCCAACATAGATTTTGAGATGACTATGATGTAGTATGATAGGATGGTATTCTCCTTTGAATGTTTCAAGTGGCTTGACTTGGTGCATGTTCATGCATGTAATTGAAACAAAATCAACATAGCCTCTATGATGTTTTGATTTCATGGTGATTTATATCATGTTCATGCTTGAATTCAATGTTAGTCAAACTCATTGCATCTTGATGACTGTTATCGCTCTCTAGTTGGTCGCTTCCCAGTATTTTGCTAGCCTTCACTTGTACTAAGCGGAATACTGCTTGTGCATCCACTTCCATAAACCCAAAAGTTTTTCCATGAGAGTCCACCATACCTACCTATTTGCGGTATCTACCTGCCGTTCCAAGTAAATTTGCATCTGCCATTCTCTAAAACTTCAAGAAATAATCTGTTTTGCATGCCCGAACCGCTCATGTGGTGACAGAGGGCTATTGGTATCTTCCATGCTAGGAGTGTTATCCTCGACATGTGTTTATTCACAGTCATTCACGAGAAAGGGGCCGGTATTTGGGATGCCCAGTTCCACGCTTAAATCAAAAACATAACTGTAAAACAAGACTCCCCCCGGATTGATGTTAGTATGGACGGTACCCGAGGATTCGGCTAGCCATGGAGTGTGATTGATTGGTGGTGGGGAGTTAAAACTTTACTTTTCTGTTTGGGAACCGCCTATAGCATGAGTAGCATGGAAGATATTGAGAACTCTTGGTCATTGCATTGACAATGAAAGCATGCCACCCAAAATTATTATCTTTGTTTTCAAAGCTTGAGCTCTGGCACCTCTGCAAATCAATGCTTCCCTCTGCGAAGGGCCTGTCTATTTATTTTCCTATCGAGTCATCCTCCTCTTATATAAGCACCAATTAGAGAGCACCTCTGTCATTTTTATGCTTTGCTTTTGATTGATATTGAGTATGACTATGACTGGATCTTCGTTGCTATGAATTACAATGTTTAGTCAGCCCTTGATCTTTGAAAGTGCTCTGCATTTATGTTTTGCGGTCTCAGAAAGAAATAGCGAGATACCACCTATTCATATTGCTTCATGCTTGTTTTGATTGAAGTGTTGGTATTTGAAAATCATTATTATTTGCTCGTTAGCTGATTATGCCATTAATATTAGTTTACCGTGAGACCTTTGTGTCATTAGCTTATGTGGTTAACTTGTGATTTTGCTGAAATTCTGGTTATGAGTTAGACATAGTTGCAACAACAAGATCAAACAGAGTTTGTCAAAGTTTTTCTTTCTCTCTCAGTTTGTCAACTGAGTTGCTTGAGGACAAGCAAGGTTTTAAGATTGCGGGAGTTGATACGTCTCCATCGTATCTACTTTTCCAAACTCTCTTGCCCTTGTTTTGGACTCTAATTTGCATGATTTGAATGGAACTAACCTGGACTGACGCTGTTTTCAGCAGAATTGCCTTGGTGTTATTTTTGTGAAGAAATCAAAGTTGTCCAAACGTCTTGAAAATTTACGGGGAGCAGTTTTGGAAAATATCAAAAATATCTGCGCCAAGTTCCACCTCAGGGGGTGGGCCAGTGGGCCACAAGCCCCTGCTCTGCCACCACCCCCCTCGTGGCGGTGGGCAGGCTTGTGGGGCCCACAAGCACCTGCCGCCCCCAACTCCACCTCTATAAGTTGCCTTTCGTCCGAGAAAAAATAAAAAGAGAAGTTTTCGTCATGTTTACGACACGGAGGCGCCGCCACCACCTGTTCTTCATCTGGAGGGCAGATCTGGAGTCCGTCTTGGGCTCCGGAGAGGGGAAATCATCGACATCGTCATCATCAGCCTTCTTCCCTCTCCAATTCCATGAAGCTCTTCGTCGTTCGGGAGTAATCTATTCGTAGGCTCGCTGGGCGGTGATGAGTAGGATGAGATCTATCATGTAATCGACTTAGTTTTGATGGGGATTGATCCCTAGTATCCACTATGTTCTGAGATTGATGTTGCTACTACTTTGCCATGCTTAATGCTTGTCAGTAGGGCCCGAGTGCCATGATTTCAGATCTGAAATTATTATGTTGTCACCAATATATGTGTGTTTTAGATCCGATCCTTCAAGTTGTGGTTACCTACTATGTGTTATGATCCGGCAACCTCGGAGTGACAATAACCGAAACCACTCCCGGTGATGACCATAGTTTGAGGAGTTCATGTGTTCACTAAGTGCTAATGCGTTGGTCCGGTTCTTTATTAAAAGGAGAACCTTAATATCTCGTAGTTTCCTTTTGGACCCCACTGCCACGGGAGGGATGGACAATAGATGTCATGCAAGTTCTTTTCCCTAAGCATGTATGATGACACACGGAACGCATGCCTACATCACATTGAAGAACGGGAGCTAGCCACATATCTCTCTATATTATAGCTATTGCATGATGAATATCATCCAAACAAATCACCGACCCATTGCCTACGAGTTTGTCCTACTAGTGTTTCTACTGCTGTTACTGGTCTCGCTCTGCTGTTGCTGCTGCTACTACTGTTACTTGTCTTGCTCTGCTGCTACTGCTGCTACTGTTGCTACTACTGTCGCTTGCTACTGTTGCTACTTGCGACTGCTGTCACTACTGTTGTTCCTTGGCACTGCTATTGCTCGTTACACTGCCGTTACTCGCTACTTTGTTGTTACTATGTTGCTTGCAGATACTAATCTTTTAGGTGTGGTTGAATCTGACAATTCAACTGCTAATACTCGAGAGTATTCTCTCACCTCCCGTCGTGCGAATCAAGAAATTTGGGTCGAATACTCTACCCTCAAAAACTGCTGCGAACCCACGCGCTGGTGGGACATCAACAACATTCTTCTAGTCTCATTACTGGGGAGTGCTTTCAGCATTCTTCTGGTGCCGTTGTAGGAGAAGATTTGTTGCCATAAGCATTCGTCTAGCTAACGCCAGAGATTGCACATCAATAACCACTCACCAATATGAGCTTTATGTCTTCTTCTTGAGTATCTCTTCGTGTACTTGTCCTTCTTCTCCGATTCCTTGCTTCTCTAGGAGGGTCTTCGTTCATAAAGATCTTCTCTACTCATTTTCTATCTTCGAGGTAACTCATCTCTTGAGCTTCATCTTCTAGGTGACTCTTCTTTTCTTTTGTGGGTTCCAAGCACTCGTTGGACTAGTGTCCTTGGCTTCCACAATTGTAGCAGTTTCGGTCACGACTAGATGAACATTCTCTTCATATATTGAATTAGAGCTTCTCTCTTTGCCTATACTCTTGTAGAACGTGTTGAATGTCTTCACCATGAGGCTAATCTCTTCATTGGTTACAACGTTGTCATTTGAAGTAGTGGGAGTATCACTTAAAGCTTTGTAAGAAATGCTTGACTTGTTATGAAGCTCTTATTTGTCCTTGAGTAACATTTCATGAGCAACAATCCTTCCAATGACTTCCATTGTCTTGAGATTTTTGTACTTTGGCATCATTAGGGTTAATGTGCACACGATGTCATACTTTCCATCCAAGGCTCTAAGTGTCTTCTTGATGATGAATTTTTTGGTCATCTCTTTGCTTCCTAACCCGAAAATCTCATTTGTGATGAGAGAAAGCCTAGAGTACATCTCAGCGACTCCTTCACCATCCTTCATCTTGAACTTTTCAAGCCAACTTTGTAGCACATCCTACTTATATTCCATGAAAGATTCGGTACCTTCGTGCATATCAACCAGAGTGTTCCAAATTTTCTTGGCATTCACAAGACGGCTAATCTTGTTGAATTCTTCGGGGCATAGGAAGTTGAATAAAAAGTCGCATGCTTGAGCGTTATATTGCAACATCTTCAATTCTTCCATACTCGTTTCGTGATCTGGTTCCCTTCCATCACCAAAGAATTCATCTTGCAAGCCAACACGAACAACATCCCAAATGGCGGGATTGCGAACAAGAATATGCATTTTCTTCTTATGCTTTCAACTAGCAAAGTTTGCACCATTAACATATGGACCTCTATGGTGGTAATTTCCCTCACTAGATGCCATACTTTCCTAAGTTGTGAAAGTAATGCGATGGAGACCAAAGCTCTGATACCACTTATAGAATCCGAAGTATGTCTAGAGGGGGTGATTAGACTAATTGACCAAATAAAAACTTAGCCTTTTCCCAATTTTAATTGTGGGCAAGTTTTAGAAATTGTTGTAAGTCAAGCACATCATACACATGCAAGTCTAAGAGTATAGCGATGGAACATAAAGACATGCACATGTACATAGAGGGTAGGGATAGGAAGATCAAATACAAAGGTTGACACGACGATTTTTGGCGTGGTTCCGATAGGTCGTGCTATCGTACATCCACGTTGATGGAGACTTTAACCCACAGAGGGTAACATCCGCAAGAGTGCAAGGAGGGCTCAACCCAAGAAGGGTCCAAGGAGAAGCAACCTTTTCTATTCCATCACGACATACGTCCATAAAGGACTAGCCTCACTCGGGGTAGATCTTAACAAAGTAGGCGATCTCCTTGCCCTTACAAACTTTTTGGTTCAATTCCAGAACACGAAGTAGGAGCCTCCCAAGTGACACCTAACCAATCTAGGAGACACTGTTAGAAATATGCCCTAGAGGCAATGATAAAATAGTTATTATTATATTTCCTGTTTCAAGATAATCGTTTATTATCCACGCTATAATTGTATTGAATGAAAGCATAGATACATGTGTGGATATATAGACAAAACAATGTCCCTAGCAAGCCTCTAGTTTGCTAGCTAATTGATCAAGGATGGTTAAAGTTTTCTAACCATACGCAAGTGTTGTCACTTGATAACTGCATCACATCATTAGGAGAATCATGTGATGGACTAAACCCAAAATATGAACATAACATGTGATCGTGTCATTTTATTGCTATTGTTTTTTGTGTGTCAAGTATTCATTACTATGACCATGAGATCATATAACTCACTGACACCGGACGAATACCTTGTGTGTATCAAACGTCACAACGTAACTGAGTGACTATAAAGGTGCTCTACACGTATCTCCGAAGGTGTCCGTTGAGTTAGTATGGATCAAGACTGGGCTTTGTCACTCCGTGTGACGGGGTGGTATCTCGGGGCACACTCGGTAATACAACATCACAAACAAGCCTTGCAAGCAATGTGACTCAAGTGTAAGTCACAAGATCTTATATTACGGAATGAGTAAAGAGACCTGCCGGTAACGAGGTTGAAATAGGTATACGGATACCGATGACCGAATCTCGGGCAAGTAACATATCGAAGGACAAAGGGAATGACATACGGGATTATATGAATCCCTGGCACAGAGGTTCAACCTATAAGATCTTCATAGAATATGTAGGATCCAATATGGACATCCAGGCCCCGCTATTGGATAATTACCAAGGAGTGTCTCGGGTCATGTCTACATAGTTCTCGAACCCGCAGGGTCTGCACACTTAAGGTTCGATGATATTTTAGTATATTGAGTTATCTGTGTGGTTACTGAAGGTTGTTCGGAGTCCCAAATGAGATCACGGACGTCACGAGGGTTTTCGGAATGGTCCAAAAACGAAGATTGATATATAGGATGGTTTCATTTAGTCACCGGAAAGTTTCGCGCATTACCGGCAGTGTACCGGGAGGGACGAATGGGTTCCGGGTATTCACCGGGAGGGGCCCACCCACCCGGGAGTGAGCCCAGTGACCCTAGGGTGGTGCACCAGCCCTTAGTGGGCTGGTGAGGCCAGCCCAATTGGGCCCTGCCGCCACAAGTGAAAAAAACCAAAAGAAAAGAAAAAACAAGGAAATAGGGAGGTGGGAAGGAAGGAGGGGACTCCTTCCCCCAACCCGAATTGGGGTGGGAGTCCACCTCCTCCCACTTGGCCGACGCCCCTGGGGCTCCCTTGAGCCTTAAGGCTAGCACCTCCCCTCCTCCTATATATATTGGTGGTTTAGGGATTTTTGAGACACAACTTTGCCACGTGCAACTCAAACCTATACCACGTAGTTCTTCCTCTAGATCAAATTTTTGAGGAGCTCGGGCGTAGCCCTGCAGGAGTAGATCAACACCACCACTGGAGCGTTGTCATGCTGCCGGAGAACTCATCTACTTCTCCTTCTCTCTTGCTGGATCAAGAAGGCCGAGATCGTCATCGAGTTGTACGTGTGCTCACGCAGAGGTGCCATCCGTTCGGCACTAGGTCGGAACGGATCGTGGGACGACGGTGATTTGAATCACGAAGTTGTACCACTACATCAACCATGTTTCTTAACGCTTCCCTCTTAGCAATCTACAAGGGTATGTGGATCTAATCTCGTCTCGTAGATGGACATCACCAAGATAGGTCTTCGTGTGCGTAGGAAAATTTTTGTTTCCCATGCAACATTCCCCAACAGTGGCATCATGAGCTAGGTTCATGCGTAGATGTTATCTCGAGTAGAACACAAAAGGTTTTGTGGGTGTTGATGTTCGATTTGCTGCCCTCCTTAGTATTTTCTCGATTCGACGATATTGTTGGATTGAAGCGGCCCGGACCGACATTACTCGTACGCTTATGAGAGACTGGTTTCATCGACTAACATGCAACTCGTTGCATAAAGATGACTGGCGGGTGTCGGTTTCTTCAAATTTAGTTGAATTGGTTTTGACCGAGGTGGTCCTTGGAGAGAGGTTAAATAGCAATTTGCACATCTCCGTTGTGGTTTTTGCGTAAGTAAGATGCGATCATACTAGATACCCATAGCAACCACGTAAAACATGCAACAACAAATTAGAGGACGTCTAACTTGTTTTTGCAGGGTGTGCTTGTGATGTGATATGGCCAAAGACATGATGTGATATATTGGATGTATGAGATGATCATGTTGTATTAGTTAATATCGACTTGCACATCGATGCTACGCCAACCGGCAGGAGCCATAGGGTTGTCTTTAAACTAACGTTTGTGTTTGCAGATGCGTTTACTATATTGCTAGGTCGTAGCTTTAATAGTAATAACATAGATAGCACGACAACCTCAATGGCGGCACGATGATGGAGATCTTTATGATGGAGATCATGGTGTGGCGCCGGTGACAAGAAGATCATGCCGGTGCTTTGGTGATGGAGATCAAGAAGCACAAGATCATGGCCATATCATGTCACTTATGAATTGCGTGTGATGTTAATCCTTCTATGCACTTTATTTTGCTTAGAATGACGGTAGAATTATAAGGTGATCTCTCACTAAAATTTCAAGATGAAATTGTGTTCTCCCCGACTGTGCACCGTTGCGATAGTTCGTCGTTTCGAGACACCACGTGATGATCGGGTGTGATAGACTTAATGTTCACATACAACGGGTGCAAAACAGTTGCACACGCGGAGCACTCGGGTTAAACTTGACGAGCCTATCATGTGCAGACATGGCCTCGGAACACATGAGACTGAAAGGTCGAGCATGAATCATAAAGTTGATATCTCAAGTCACGTGATGATCGGACTTGAGTTAGTGGTTTTGGATCATGTACCACTCAAATGACTAGAGGGATGTACTTTTTGAGTGGGAGTTTATTAAGTAATTTGAGTAGTTAAACTCTAATTATCTTGAACATAGTCTAAGTCCACTTTGCAATATTTTATGTTGTAGATCAATGGCTCACGCAGTAGCAACCCTGAATTTCAATACGTTCCTAGAGAAAGCTAAGTTGAAAGATGATGGAAGCAAGTTTGTAGACTCGGCACGTAATCTTAGGCTCATCCTACAAGCTAGGAAAAAGAATTATGTCCTTGATGCTGCGCTAGGAGATGAACCACCCGCTACGTCTGACCAAGATGTTTTGAATGCTTGGCAATCGCGTAAGGAGGACTACTCAATAGTTCAATGTGCAGTCTTTTATGGATTAGAACCGGGACTTCAACGTCGCTTTGAGCATCATGGAGCATATGAGATGTTCCAGGAGTTGAAGTTTATCTTTCAGAAGAACGCCCGAATCGAGAGGTATGAGACCTCTAATAAATTCTATGCTTGCAAGATGGAGGAGAATTCGTGTGTCGTTGAACATGTGCTCAAAATGTCTGGGTAGTCAAACCGTCTAGCTGAGCTGGGGATTGAACTCCCGCAAGAGGCTATCACTGACAGAATTCTTCAATCACTACCACCTAGCTATAATAGCTTTGTGTTGAACTATAACATGCAAGGGATGAACAAGTTAACCGGGGAGTTATTCGTGATGCTGAAAGTCGCAGAGTCAGAACTTCGGAAAGAACATCAAGTGTTGATGGTCAATTAGACCACTGGTTTAAAGAGAAATGGCAAAGGCAAGAAGGGTAACTCCAAGAAGAGCGGCAAGCCTGTTTCCAATCCGACGAAGAAACCCAATGCTTGACCTAAGCCGGAAACAGAGTGTTATTATTGCAAAGGAATGGGTCACTCGAAGCACAACTACCCCAAGTATTTGGCTGATAAGAAGGCGGCCAAAGAAAAAATCAGGTATATTTGATATACATGATATTGATGTGTACTAAACCAACTCTCGTAGTAGTACCTGGGTATTTGATACCGGTTGTTGCTCATATTTGCAACTCGAAGCAGGAACTGCGGAATAAACGAAGGCTGGCGAAGGATGAAGTGACGATGCGCGTGGGAAATGGTTTTAAGGTTGATGCAATCGCTATCGGCATAGTCTCACTTCAGTTACCATCAGATTAGTTATGAACTTAAATAATTGTTATTTAGTGTTTGTGTTAAGCATGAACATTATATCTGGATCTTGTTTATTGCGAGACGGTTACTCGTTTAAGTCAGAGAATAATGGTTGTTCTATTTCTATGAGTAATATCTTTTATGGTCATGCACCCAATGTGAGAGGATTGTTCATATTGAATCTTGATTGTGATGATACACATATACATAACATTGAGACCAAAAGATGTAGAGTTAACAATGATAGCGCCATGTTTTGTGGCACTGCCGCTTAGGTCATATCGGTGTAAAGCACATGAAGAAACTCCATTCCGATGGGCTTTTGGAGTCACTTGATTTTGGATCACTTGACACGTGCGAACCATGCCTCATGGACAAGATGACTAAGACTCCATTCTCCGGAACAATGGAGCGTGCAAGTGACTTGTTGGAGATCATACATACCGGTGTGTGCGGTCTGATGAGTGTGGAGGCGTGCGGCGAATATCGTTATTTTCTCACCTTCACTGACGATTTGAGTAGGTATGGATGTATCTACTTGATGAAGCACAAGTCTGAAACGTTTGAGAAGTTCAAGCAATTTCAGAGTGAAGTTGAAAATCATCATAACAAGAAGATCAAGTTCCTACGTTCTGATCGTGGGGGTGAGTATCTGAGATTCGAGTTTGGTGCTCACTTAAGACAATGTGGATTTGTTTCACAGTTGACACCGCCTGGAACACCACTGCAAAATGGTGTGTCCAAACGTCGTAATCGTACTTCTTTAGAAATGGTGTGATCTATGATGTCTCTTACTGATTTGCCGTTATCGTTTTGGGGTTATGCATTAGAGACAGTTGCATTCACTTTAAATAGGGCACCATCAAAATCCGTTGAGACGACACCATACGAACTGTGGTACGGCAAAAGGCCAAAGTTGTCGTTTCCTAAAGCTTGGTGATGTGATGCTTATGTCAAAAAGCTTCAGCCTGAAAAGCTGGAACCCAAAGCGGAAAAGTGCGTCTTCATAGGTTACCCAAAGGAGAAAGTTGGGTACGCCTTCTATCTCAAATCCGAGGGCAAAGTGTTTGTTTCTAAGAACAGAGCTTTTCTTGAGAAGGAGTTTCTCTCGAAAGAATTGAGTGGGAGGAAGATAGAACTTGATGAGGTTGTCAAACCTCTAATCCCTCTAGATGGTGGCACAGGGCAGGGGAAACCTCTGCCGAAGCAACGCGGGTTGTGGAGGAAGTTAATGATGATGATCATGAAACTTCGGATCAAGTTCCTATCGGACCTCACAGGTCGACAAGATCACATACTGCTCCTGAGTGGTACGGTAATCCTGTCTTATCAATCATGTTGTTAGACAACAATGAACCTGCGAATTATGAAGAAGCAATGGTGGGCCCGGATTCCAACAAATGGTTGGAGGCCATGAAGTCCGAGATAGGATCTATGTACGAAAACAAAGTGTGGACTCTGGAAGTATTACCTGAAGGCTGCAAGGCTATTCAGAACAAATGGATCTTTAAGAAGAAGACGGACGTGGACGGTAATGTGACCGTTTGTAAAGCTCGACTTGTGGCAAAGGGTTTTTCACAAGTTCAAGGAGTTGACTATGATGAGACATTCTCACCGGTAGCGATGCTTAAGTCCGTCCGAATCATGTTAGCAATAGCTGCATTTTTCGATTATGAAATCTAGCAGATGGATGTCAAAACGGCGTTCCTTAACGGTTTTCTTAAGGAAGAGTTGTATAAGATGCAACCCGAAGGTTTTGTTGATCCAGAGGATGCTAACAAAGTGTGCAAGCTCCAGCGATCCATTTATGGACTGGTGCAAGCATCTCGGAGTTGGAATAAGCGCTTTGATGAAGTGATCAAAGTGTTTGGGTTTATACAAGTTGTTGGAGAATCTTGTATTTACAAGA
Organism: Hordeum vulgare subsp. vulgare; assembly: GCF_904849725.1. Taxonomy (NCBI): domain Eukaryota; kingdom Viridiplantae; phylum Streptophyta; class Magnoliopsida; order Poales; family Poaceae; genus Hordeum; species Hordeum vulgare. The sequence continues at coordinate 181,148,003 of NC_058519.1, read as the reverse complement.
AAGTGAGTGGGAGCTCTGTGGCGTTTCTAATATTATATGTGGATGACATATTGCTGATTGGAAACAATGTGGAGTTTTTAGAGAGCGTAAAAGATTACTTAAACAAGTGTTTCTCTATGAAGGACCTAGGAGAAGGTGCTTACATTCTAGGCATTAAGATCTATAGGGGTAGATCGAGACGCTTGATAGGACTTTCACAAAGCACATACCTTGATAAAGTTTTGAAGAAGTTCAGAATGGAACAGTCCAAGAAGGGGTTCTTGCCAGTACTAAAAGGTATAAAATTGAGTAAGACTTAGTGTCCAGTAACGTCCCCTATGCTTCAGCCATAGGGTCTATCATGTATGCAATGTTGTGCACTAGACGAGACGTCAGCCTGGCCATAAGTATGGCAGGCAGGTTTCAAAGTAATCCAGGAATGGATCACTGGACGGCGGTCAAGAATATTCTGAAGTACCCGAAAAGGACTAAGGAAATGTTTCTCGTTTATGGAGGTGAAGAAGAGCTCGTCGTAAAGGGTTACGTTCACGCAAGCTTTGACACTGATCCGGATGACTCTAAGTCTCAAACCGGATACGTATTTATCCTTAATGGGGGTGTAGTAAGATGGTGCAGTTCCAAGCAAAGCGTCGTAGCAGATTCTACATGTGAAGCGGAGTAATGGCTTCCTTGGAGGCAGCTAAGGAGGGTGTCTGGATGAAGCAGTTCATGACGGATCTTGGAGTTGTGACAAGCGCACTAAATCCAATAACACTGTTCTGTGACAACGCTGGTGCCATTGTTTTAGCAAAGGAACCAAGGTTTCACAAGAAGACTAGACACGTCAAACGATGCTTCAACCTCATCCGCGACTACGTCGAAGGAGAGGACATAAATATTTGCAAAGTGCACACGGATCTGAATGTAGCAGATCCGTTGACTAAACCTCTTCCACGAGCAAAGCATGATCAACACCAGAACTGTATGGGTGTTAGATTCATTACAATGTAAATCGCATAGCAATGTGAGGACTAGATTATTGACTCTAGTGCAAGTGGGAGACTGTTGGAAATATGCCCTAGAGGCAATGATAAAATAGTTATTATTATATTTCCTGTTTCATGATAATCGTTTATTATCCATGCTATAATTGTATTGAATGAAAGCATAGATACATGTGTGGATATATAGACAAAACAATGTCCCTAGCAACCCTCTAGTTGGATAGCCACTTGATCAAGGATGGTTAAGGTTTTCTGACAATACGCAAGTGTTGTCACTTGATAACTGGATCACATCATTAGGAGAATCATGTGATGGACTAGACCCAAACTATGAACGTAGCATGTGATCGTGTCATCTTATTGCTATTGTTTTCTGTGTGTCAAGTATTCATTCATATGACCATGAGATCATATAACTCACTGACACCGGAGGAATACCTTGTGTGTATCAAATGTCACAACGTAACTGAGTGACTATAAAGGTGCTCTACAGGTATCTCCGAAGGTGTTCGTTGAGTTAGTATGGATCAAGACTGGGATTTGTCACTCCGTGTGACGGAGAGGTATCTCGGGGGCCACTCGGTAATACAACATCACAAACAAGCCTTGCAAGCAATGTGACTCAAGTGTAAGTCATGGGATCTTGTATTACGGAACAAGTAAAGAGACTTGCCGGTAACGAGATTGAAATAGGTATACGGATACCGACGATCGAATCTTGGGCAAGTAACATACCGAAGGACAAAGGGATGACATACAGGATTATATGAATCCTTGGCACAAAGGTTCAACCGATAAGATCTTCGTAGAATATGTAGGATCCAATATGGACATCCAGGTCCCGCTATTGGATATTGACTGAGGAGTGTCTCGGGTCATGTCTACATATTTCTCGAACCCGCAGGGTCTGCACACTTAAGGCTCGATGATGTTTTAGTATAGCTGAGTTATATGTGTGGTTATCGAAGGTTTTTGGAGTGCCGGATGAGATCACGGATGTCACGAGGGTTTCCGGAATGGTCCGGAAACAAAGATTGATATATATGATGGTTTCATTTGGTAACCGAAAAGTTTCGGGCATTACCCGCAGTGTACCGGGAGTGACGAATAGATTCCGGGTATTCACCGGGAGGGGCCCACCCACCCGGGAGTGGGCCCAGTGACCCTAGGGTGGTGCACCAGCCCTTAGTGGGCTGGTGAGGCCGGCCCAATAGGGCCTTGGCGCCACAAATCAAACAAATCAAAAGAAAAGAAAAAACAAGGAAAGAGGGAGGTGGGAAGGAAGGAGGGGACTCCTTCCCCCAAACCGAATTGGGGTGGGAGTCCACCTCCTCCCACTCGGCCGGCGCCTTTGGGGATCCCTTGATCCCCAAGGCAAGCCCCTCCTCTCCTCATATATATATTGATGGTTTAGGGCTTTTTGAGACACAACTTTGCCACGTGCAACTCAAACCTATACCACGTAGTTCTTCCTCTAGATCGGATTTTTGTGGAGCTCGGGCGGAGCCCTGCAGGAGTAGATTATAACCAACACCGGAGCGTTCTCACGCTGCCGGAGAACTCATCTACTTCTCTGTCTCTCTTGCTGGATCAAGAAGGCCGAGATCATCATCGAGTTGTACGTGTGCTGAACGCGGAGGTGCCATCCGTTCAACGCTAGATCGGAACGGATCGTGGGACGACGGTGATTTGAATCACGAAGCTGTACCACTACATCATCCACGTTTCTTAATGCTTCCCGCTTAGCGATCTACAAGGGTATGTGGATCTAATCTCCTCTCGTAGATGGACATAACCATGATAGGTCTTCGTGTGCGTAGGAAATTTTTTGTTTCCCATGCAACGTTCCCCAACAGACACCACTCTCCAAAAAGTAATAGATGTGATAGTACGATGAACTCCTTGCTCTTGTGCTTCAAAGCATAATATCCTCAACACTTAGTCACTCTCTCATAGATTTGCCTTCGGTAGAAGAGATTGGTAGGATGGAACGCAACTTGGGGAGGATAGAGATAAAGTTTCAAATGGTTGGATTGGAATATCTTGATCTCAACACATGAGTAGGTGGCTCTCTCTCAAAAAAATGGATATGGCAAGTGTACGTGTGTACTGAGTGCTTCCTTTGCGAATGAGAGGTGAAGGATGGGTATATAGAGGCATATCCAAAAATCCAACCATTACAACATTATTGCCCGACTTGGTGATACCAAAGTGAAACTTGATGGCACCAACTAGTGCAGAAGGTGTCAACTTTTGTATTCTAGGTGAGACCGATATAGAAATCTCAGTGGTACCGATATGGGTGACCTAGGGTAGTTTCCAAATCTCGGTGTGACCAATTCCAAAACTCAGAAATTCTGATTTTTGAAAACGGCAAACCAGAAAGTTGGTCACTGATTTCAGTGGCACCGAAAGGAATATTGGTGGCACCCAGATGCTAGGTTTTGGCATAGGTTATGTCTAGTGGAAAACTCGGTAGGGCAAAATGGAAAGTTGGTGGCAAAGAATTTTGACTTTGTGGATTTTGAGAGAATATTTGTGGGAGAATTTCATGAGTATTTTTGGTACCTATCTCTAAGCACTTGAGCAACCAGATCATCGTAGATACCTCATACCCTTTTAATAGTATTGAATTTTCTACGGACTCAAATGTGATTTCTAACCAAATATAAAATGTAGATTCTTGTAGCTTTAAGCTTTGCCAATCCAGTTCCTTTCCTTGCATCCATGGGTTCTCCTCACATTCCTTAGCCAATACATCTCTGAACTTTTCTAAAATATACTTAGATAAAATCATTAGCTCAATGACAAATATGTTATTATTAATTACCAAAACCACCTTATGGAGAAGTTGTGCTGTCAGTTTGGATGCACCAGCGAAGGTTGCACCGGTCGTTGGGGTGAGAATGGGCAATGTACAATACCGAAGAGGCTAGCAAAATGTGAGGAGGTGAGATTGCGTATGTCCATGGTTTCACATTAGTCATGAAGAACTCGCATACCTATTCCAAAGTTTTATTAGTTTCATCACAAATAAAATCACAACCCATATGCCCGACGGAGAGTGTTGGGAGGAGTTAACTATGGTGCAACTCCGACTCGAAACAACACTAGGATTTCGATGAGGAATAGAAATTCTCACACATGCCCGCTATTAGGGCATATTTCTCCCTAAGTGGTTTTAGTGATTGATGACAATGCTTGTGCGGACTAATCGTGTGCATTGAGCGTTTCAGATAATTCATGACTAGACACAAGATGATTCATGACTAGACACAAGACGGTTGCTTTCTACGTTTCTCTTTGGTGGATTTGAGTTGTAGGAAAGCCGTACTATTAATAGGGGGTCGCATCGAAAAGGTTTAGGTGGAATCATCACGTACACATTTATATTGCACCACCTTTCCCTTGCTACAATGGAGCTCCAACCTTGTTTTCCATGTATGTGCAAAAGGGCCAGTGGTAGTACCATCCTAGGGGCGGTAGTAATTTTTTACTACCGCTCCATGGGAGGTACTACCGCCCTCGGGGCGATAGTAGTTTTTTGCTACCGCTCCGTCGGACTTTTTGTGCATCCTTTTCCCTCCACTATGGTAGGCACAGTAGTATTTTCTTACTACCATGGTTGGTGACCTAACGGGTGGTAGTGCCGCTCGTAGGAGCAGTAGTACCGCTCCTAGCAGCGGTAGTGCCACTTGGCTAGTGCAGTTGGTGGGTGGAACGGTTGGATTGTACCCCCCACTATATAAAGGTGTCTTGTTCCCTGAGAATCTTACCTCTTACCTCCCCAAGCTCCATTGTTGCTCCAAAGCTCATTCTTGCCCGATCTCTCTCCCTAGCCAATCAAACTTGTTGATTTCCTAGGGATTGCATGAGAAAGCCTTGATCTACACTTCCACCAAGAGATATTTGATTCCACCCACTAATCCCTTGCAGATCTTGTTACTCTTGGGTTTTTGAGCACCCTAGACGGTTGAGGTCACCTCGGAGCCACATTCCATTGTTGTGGAGCTTCGTGGTCTTGTTGGGAGCCTACAAACTTTGTGTGGAGATAGCCCCAACCTTGTTTGTAAAGGTCCGGTTGCTGCCTTCAAGGGCACCAATAGTGGAATCACGACATATTGCATTGTGTGAGGGCGTGAGGAGAATATGGTGTCCCTAATGGCTTCTTGGGGAGCATTGTGCCTCCACACCGCACCAACGGAGATGTACTTCCTGTCAAAGGGAAGGAACGTCGGTAACACATCCACGTCTCCACTGGTTCCACTTGCGGTTATCTCTTACCTTTACTTTGTACTTATTATTGTTGTGGTGTATTCCTTGCTTGCACTTGTTATCCTTGTTGTTAGCATCATATAGGTTGCTCACCTAGTTGTTCATATAGAGAACCTTTTGTTGCTAAAGCTAATTTGTTAAGACAAGTTAAAAATTGGTAGTTGCCTATTCACCCCCCCCCCTCTAGTCAACCATATCGATCTGTTCAATTGGTATCAGAGCCACGTATCTTTATTAAGGGTTTCACCACCCGAAGAGTATGGTTGACGATGGTGAGGTTCGGCCCGAAGGGTCCGAGGCCGTAGGGTTGGTTTCGGTCACACGGGATGACTTGAATGAGCCAACGGCTTCACTCAAGACGTCCATAACTACCGAAGTCAAATCCATGCTTAAAGAAATACTTGAGGGGATGAAGAATTATCGCGACCCGTTGCTTGTGGTTAAACCCACCACATCGGAGTCGGAGGCCAATTCCGATAAGGAAGCGGCTAAAGGTACTCGAACTTCTCCCCTTCTCGACAAAAATGGGACGGGAACCTTTGCCTCGGTTCCTCCTCCCCGGTCTATGGAGGACCAGTCCCTACACCACATATTAACAACCTTGGTCCTCCTCTTAAACTTGTTAAAGGTGATTTCGTTAATCGGGTTATTTCCATCAAGTCTCATTTGAATCACAACTCAACAAAGCTTAGGAGAATCATCGAACAAGGCTATTACCCACATGATCCAAGGAACCTCACTCCAATAGAAGAGCTGGAGAACCAATACAATCATTCTGCGTTGTTCATCCTTCAATTTGCGGTTCCTCCAGAAGATTTTCCTCACATGTGTCCCTTCACCCGTGCAAAAGATTGTTGGGAGCATGTTATGGTGCTGTACAAGGGGAGCTCAAGCATTCAACGGTCTAAATTTGAACTAGTTCTTGATCAGGCTGATGAGTTTGTGATGCTAGAAGATGAGGACCCATGTGATATCTATTGAAGGGTGCTTGCTCTTGCCGTTGCTCTCCAAGACCATGGGAGCAAAGATACGGATGACACTTGGATCAAGCGCAAGTTTCTCAAGGCCATCATGCCATTCAACAAAGCCATGTCCTCCATCATTCGTCAAAGACCAGATTTCCACTCCTTGACCTCAGGCGATGTGTTGGATGAGTTCATTGCCGTGGATATTATGAAAAAGACCGTCGACAATGCTCTTGCTTATGCCCGGTCAAAGACAACATCACCCAACCTTTCCTTGAGAACCAAGGCCATTGTTGATGAAGAAGAAGAGGAAGAAGATGGCTGCCTCAAAGACACAAATTATTCTTATCACGAGCACCTGGCTCTTGCTTCAAGGCAGTTTTGAGGCAACAAGAGAAACTCAAGGCCCAAATTCTCCAAGGACAACTCAAATGGGTCCAAGAACAAGCAACGAGTACGGACATGCTACAACTACGGCAATGTGAGTCACTTTGTGGCAGATTGTCCTTATGAGAAGAGGGAAGACAACGGGGGCAAGCTCATTCGCAAGGACAGAGCCAAGACTTTCCCAAGCAAGAACACCTTCACCAAGAAGAGTCCTCCAAGGGGCTTGGTGGCCCATGAAGAGTACATGATGATGACGAAGATGATACAGGCCGTGAGGGGGTGGCAATACCTATAATGGCCATTTCGACTTCCTCCCCCAAGGTGTCTCTCTTCGGCGCCACCAACGAGAACTGTATCACCAAGTGCCTCATGTCCAAAGGTATCAATAAGGTAACCCCCATCATAAAGACCACTCTCACTACCTCTCCTTCTTTATTGGACTGTGTTGATAATAGTGAGGTAGTGGAGCTTAATGAGAATGAGTTTGACAAATTCCTGTGTAAGATCAAAGGTGAAACCAAGAAGCACTTTGTTGCTCTTTTGGAACAACTTGGTGAGGCCAATGATCTCATTGAGATTCATGAGGATATTATCTCCAAGATGCAAGAACATAGTCGTGATTACGCCGATGAAATAGCAGAACTATCCACTGCTCTAGAAGAAGAGTGTGGTCTTCATTTGGCTCTTGAGGAGTCACACAACATTGATCATGCTAAATTACAAAAAGATCTTAATCATGCTAGTGTTCTTACTCGTGTGCTTAAATCTGAGAAAGTTTCACTTGGGGTTAGCCATGATAGACTCAAGGAAGAATTTGACACACTTGACAAGGCCCACAAGGTCTTGAAAAGTGCTCATTTCTCTCTTAAGGAGTCTCATGATCAACTCTAGGTAAAACTAAGCAAGGAGATTTCTACTTGTCCTCCTTTTGTTCTAGTTGATAATGCTTGTGCTACTAACCCTTGTTGTGACCATGTGCATCTTGTGGAGGAGAATGCCAAGTTGACGGAACAACTTGAAAAGGGCCTTGTGACATGCATCCAAGGCGACAAGAATCTAAATGACCTTTTGAGTAATCAAAAGGAAGTTGTAGAAAAGAAGGGACTTGGGTTTGCACCCAAGTCTAAGAAGAAAAAGAAGAATAAGATCAAGCTATCTTCCCCTCTCAAGGACATATTTGTCAAAGAGGGTGAGAGTAATCATAAGAAGATGAAGAATAAGGAAGGGGGTGACAACGCCAAGAAGGGAAAAAACACCTCCACCGACACTGCCGGTGATTTTAACCCCTCTTATGTTTTATGCCGTGCTAGTGATGGGAATGTTTATGCCAAAGTTTTTGGTTCCTATTATGAGTACATTGAATGGTCTATTTGGATTCCTAATACCCTTGTTTTTAACATCAAAGGACCCATTCAAAAATGGGTACCTAAATCCAAGCATTGATCTTGTGCAGGAGTTTGCTTCCGGTGGAGTGTCATGGTTGCTCGACTGTGGAGCAACAAATCATATGACCGGGAGCAAGGACTTGGTGGTGGATGCACATCCAACTCCATCTATGCCCACCCATGTCCAATGTGTTGATGCCTCAACTTCTAAGGTAATGGGATTTGGCAAGGTGGTCATCTCTCAAGATTTATCTATGGAGAAGGTCATGCTTGTTGAGTCCCTTGCATACAATTTGCTTTCCGTTCGTCACCTTGCAATTATGTGCTTTGCCACATTCTTTAATATTGATATTGTGGCCCTTTTTTGGAGAAAGACTCTTAAAGTAGCCTTTATTGGACATGCCGAGAACGGTCTCTATGTGGTGAACATTTCAGAGCGACCTACTAAGATCGCGACTTGTATAATGGCTAAAGTTGATGTGGGTTGGATGTGGCATCGCCGGCTAGCTCATGTCAATATGAGATCTTTTCAAATCTCCTCAAAGGGGACCATGTTCATGGACTAACAAATGTGAGTTTTGCCAGAGACCGTGCTTGCAGTGCTTGTATTGAAGGAAAGCTTCATGAAACAGCTCACCGACCCACAACTATCATCTACTCTAAAAGGCCTTTGGAGCTCCTTCACATGGATCTCTTTGGTCCTCCATCTTTTGATAGTCTTGGGGGAAGAAAGTATTGCTTGGTGATTGTGGATGACTACTCAAGATACACTTGGGTATACTTCTTCAAGAGGAAGAGTGAGACTCAACAAACTGTCATTGACTTTGCTAATGAAGCTCAATATCAACATGAAGCAAAGATATTGATGATTAGAAGTGGCAACGGCAGTGAGTTCAAGAATTACACCTTGAATGAGTTCCTTAGTGAAGAGGGGATCAAGCATCAATATTCAGCACCCTATACCCCCCAACAGAACGGTATGGCAGAGAGGAACAACCGGGCGTTGATGGACGCAGCAAGAACCATGATGCCGGGGTTCAAATCTTCGTACAACTTTTGGGCCGAAGACATTAGCACCGCATGTCATGCATCCAGTAGGCTCTACCTCCGCAAAAGCTTGAAAAAGACTCCATACGAGATTCTTACTGGGAATAAGCCCAATCTCAAGTACTTCCCGGTGTCCGGTTGTAAGTATTTCATACTCAAGAAAAATGTCCATTTGTCTAAATTCGAAGCTAAAGCTCAAGAGGGCATATTTGTTGGTTATGCTACAAACTCTCATGCTTACCATGTTCTCAAAAATTCCACCGGACTCATTGAGGAGACGTGTAACGTAGAGTTTGATGAGAATAATGGCTCCCAAGTGGAGCAAAGTTGTCTATGTGATGTAGGTGATGAAATTCCTCCTCAAGCCATAAGAAGAATGGGGATTGGTCAAATACTCCCCATTGAGGAACCCCTTGTGGCTGAAGGAGAAGGATAATTCTCTACTCAAGTGGAGCCATCACCCTCTCTAGACTCACACGCTTCTGAAGAACAAAGTGAAGCCCCTCAACCCGATGAACATGATCAAGGACACGATCAACCTCATGAAAATAGTGTCACGCCAAATGATGTCCAAGATCATGCTCAAGACTCCGAACTTGCTCAAGAACAAGTGCAACCACAAGATCAAGGGCAATCTAGTGAGCAAGCTCAAGATGGTGCTCAAGATGTTCAAGCAGAAACTCCTAAATTATCAAGCAGGGAAGTCGTGAAGCGTCGCGCTGCTAGCATAGCTAACAGGCTCCGAGTTTGACAATGTATATTCAAGAATGTGCTTGGTAGCTTCAATAAAGTGGTAACCACTCGCCAACAATTATAAAACTTTTGTATGCATCACGCGTTTGTTTCGTGTGTTGAACCCCAAAAGGTACATGATGCGCTCGATGATGAGGACTGGCTTGAAGCCATGCATGATGAGCTTAACAACTTCGAGCGCAATCAAGTTTGGGAATTAGTGCCAAGGCCAATGGAGGAACATAGTGTCATTGGAACCAAATGGATCTTCAAGAACAAGAAGGATGCAAATGGTGTTTTCATTCGAAACAAGGCAAGACTGGTGGCTCAAGGCTACTCCCAAGTCAAGGGTATCGACTACGGTGAAACCTTTGCTCCTGTCGCTCGTCTTGAATCTATTCACATGTTGCTTGCTTTTGCTTGTCATCATGACATTAAATTGCAAAAAATGGATGTGAATAGTGCTATTCTTAATGGTTCTTTAAATGAGTTGGTATATGTTAAACAACCCTCGGGATTCGAGGATCCCAAGTTCCCCACTCATGTATACAAACTCAAGAAGGCACTCTACAGCCTTAAACAAGCCCCACATGTGTGGTATGAGTACCTTACTGAGTTGTTGCAAGATCGTGGGTTTGAGATTGGCAAAATTGATCCCACCCTTTTTACCAAAAAGGTCAAAGGGGATTTGTTCATATGCCAACTATATGTTGATGATATTATTTTTGGTTCTCCTAACGAATCTTTCAATGAAGAGTTTGATGCACTAATGACCGATAAGTTTGAGATGTCTATGATGGGAGAGTTGAAGTTCTTTCTCGGGTTTGAAATCAAACAAGGAAGAGAAGGAACCTTCATCAAACAAGCCAAGTACACTCAAGACTTGCTCAAGAGGTTCGAGCTGGAGGACGTCAAGCCGGTCGAATTTCCCATGCCAACCAAATGCAAGCTCGACAATGACCCAAATGGTAAAGCAGTGGATCAAAAGGTATATCGCTCCATGATTGGATCCTTGCTTTACCTTTGTGCATGTAGACCAGAAATCATGCTGAGTGTGGGAATTTGTGCATGGTTTCAATCCGCACCAAAGGAAAGCCACTATGCGGTAGTCAAACGAATCTTTTGATATTTGGCTCACACCCCAAACTTTGGCTTATGGTACCCCAAAGGAGCAAGCTTTAGTTTAGTAGGTTACTCTAACTCGGATTGGGCTGGAGACTGTGTCGGAAGGAAGTCAACCTCTGGAAGATGCCAATTCCTTCCTCGCTCTTTGGTAAGTTGGTCTTCGAAGAAACAAAATTGTGTGTCACTTTATTCCATCGAGGCTGAGTATGTAGGTGCCACAAGTTGTTGTGCTCAATTATTATGGATGAGGCAACTTTAAAGGATTACGGTGTCACTTGTGAAAAAATGCCTCTTTTGTGTGACAACGAGAGTGCCATCAAGATATCTCTCAGTCCGGTGCAACATAGCAAGACCAAGCATATGTATATTTGTCATCATTTCATTTGAGATCATAACAAGCAAGGAGATATTGAGGTCCTCTTCATCAACACTCACGAGCAACTTGCATATATTTTCACTAAACCTCTAGATGAAGCAAGATTTCGTAAGTTAAGGCATGAGCTAAATATCATTAATTCAAGTAATGTGGATTGAAACTAGGCACCTCACACCTCACTTATCATTGTATTTTGCTTCAGGTGTAGGCATGGACATAGGGGGGTGTTGTTCTCTCAATGAACTTTCCCTCCCCCCATAATGCATAAATTGATAACGTCTTTCACATTAGCCATTATTGATGGCACTTTGTGTGCTTCAAAGACGAGATGTGTTCATGAACCCAAGGATAATTCTTTGCAGTATCATACTGTTTGTCTCAAACATTGGTGGCTCCGGCCACCATCCTCTCCTCATCAGAAGACTCGGGTCTGTGTTCAAGTGTGTGTGTGTCTATTTTTATCTTCTCTGGGTTTTTTTGTGCCTTTTCTTTTCCTTGGCAAGGTTCAAACTGTTTTCGTAAAAGGGAGGCAAAGTTTCGAGGTGTTTTTGTCAATAGGTGCATGGTACTACAGCTCCCAGCACGACAGTAAAATTTTACTGCCGCTGGACGAGCGGTACTACCGCTCAGCTAGCAGTAGTAAAATTTTACTACCACTGGTCAAGCGGTACTATCGATGACCGCGGTACTACCGTGCCACCAGGGCCGCAGGGGTTAATTTTGGGCACGGGGCAGTTCTTTCTCCCCATACCCATTCATCTCGTGGCTCTCCCATTTTTCTCTCTCTCTTCTCTTGAGACGCTGCTGGAGGGACTGGCTAGATCTCCTTCTTCAACCACTATCCTCCGATTCCGTTTGGTGGGATCCTCTTCCTCATGCCATGGACCTCGGTACCGCCCCGCGTTCCCTTCGTTTTTGTCTCGTTTTTATTGAATCTAGGGTTAGGGGCATGTATGTTTGTTCGTCGTATCATGGCACCATCTCTTCATACTAGGAGGGTTGAGGAGTCTTGTGTGGTAGAACTTTCCTGTGTAGGGTGAAACATGTGGGTTTGGGTCTCCGGTAGTACCGGATCTGCAAGTTTCCTATCAGATCTGGCACTTCATCGCCCGTGTGATACTACCGCTCCTCCTCGAGCGGTACTACCACTGTCAGAGCGGTAGTAAAATTTTATTGCCGCTCGAACAACGGTACTACCGATGTCTGCACGGTACTACTACTATTAGAGCGGTAGTGAAATTTTACTACCACTCGAGCAGCGGTACTACCTCCATTCCCTGGTCACACATGTTTACCCTTCCAGCTCTCTTTTGTCTGGGATTTTTTTGGTTCGTATTGATCTTTGCCTTGACCTTCTCTTTGTCGTTTTCTTGTGTTCGTGTTGCGTATCATAGGTGGTGGCTCTAGGTGCTCTAACCCACCTAGGGATGCCAGTTCCAAGCGACCTCACCCTTCACATATACCTGAGGATTCTCAAGCTCCAAAGCGCAATTTCAAGAAGCCAGCTCACAAGAACAAGAATAATGTTGATTGGGATGCCATGCCACTTGTAGAGTTTCAGCTTCGCTGAAAGTTCAACCCCTATGACAGCGATAGGGATCAGTTCCGTGGAGGTGGCATGTTCTGGTCTAAGCAGCAGTTTCTTATCTATGAATATGTCATCAAGACGAAGAAGAATATGTATGTACGAGTGCAGTGGATTGTTATGAACCATCTGAAGAAAGATCCTGCATACTTTGGTGAAGCTCTGGCCATGGTGGAACAACTTCAGATTGAGGATCTCATCACATTTCATCATGATTTTGATCCTAAGATAGTGGCACAATTCTTTGTTTTGTCCAATTTCACCCTAATGACGATTGCACTATGACCTGGATGACAAATGAGGAGCAATTGTCTGCTACGTGGAAGGAGTTCATGGACCTTGTGCACATTCATGATGAGGGGCTTGAGCACCCAATTGGCTTGCGCCCACACGCTAAGCCTACTGCTCTAGCTAAGGAGAAGTTGATGTTGTACTATATTGTGAAGGAACCCCCATCTGATGAGGTCTCCCATGTTATGAACCCATTTCTTGATGCCATGCACCGCATATTTCGCAACACATTGTTTCCACGTGTTGGCAACAAGGACTAGGTGCATTCAAACCTGGTGGATATGCTTATAATGTGTCAGAAAGGGCGGACTCGCTCCTCTGAACCACTTGATGTATCTCACGTCATGTGGACCAAGCTTCACTCAGCAGTCTTCCACCATAAGGTCCCAATCTATGTCCCTTATCTGTTTTACCTCACCAAGAAGAAGTGGGCCAAGGCCTTCCCAACTATTTAGTTACATGCTCCTATGTGGATTCACCATGAGCCTATCAAGCTGTGACAGAGGGACAAATGGGCCAACAGTACCACTATTACTGTTGCTGCCACTAGGGATTACGATGAGGATGAGGTTGTGGCTGAGGAGGAGGTCATTCCAGAGTCAATGCCTTCCTGTGTCGAGCCATCGTGGGCCAAGAAGCTGACGGACAGGATGAAAACCTTGTTCTGTATGCATGCGAAGGGGCAGTACATGACGCATGTTGCTTAGAAGGAGAGTCGTCAGCGCGACAAGCTGATTATGAGGAAGCTCAACATGCACATCTCCGAAGGATCTGAGCAAGACATCACTCATGAGGCTGCGTGGATGCAAAAGAACAATCTGCAGTGGGCTGAGTCTGACAAGGAGTGTGATGAGAAGACCGAAGACGCGTCTGATTAGGAGTATGTTGAGGGGTCTGATGGCTAAGTCCTCTCCAGTTCGAGCTACCACCTGTGTCGTAGGTGTCCTCTTTTCCTTTTTTGTTTCCCGATGCCAAAGGGGGAGAGAGTGTAGGATTTGTGATTTTCCTCGTTTTTGTTACTTTATTTGTTGAACTTTAATTGCTTCGGTTGTTGTCTTTTCTTTGTGTGTGAGACTATGAGACGTCATACTTCATCATATGGTGTGAGACATATGCTATCTCCCTTCTATCTTTATTATCTCATTATTATCCAATTATTATCTTTATTAGTAGCTTGTGAGTCTTACTATCATGTGCCCTTATCTTCATGCTCACATGCTATGCCTTGCTTCCATGCCTATTGTTTATTCTATCTATTGCAAGGATTGCCTCGTCTATAAAATCAAGGGGGGTGCTTTTCTTTGGTTGTGTGTTGGGCAGTCCATATCCTTTTTCTAAAAGTATTCACACATCCACGGGGGAGCCTATCTCTAGTTTGTAGATTTTGGGTCTGCACATGCTTTCTCTATATCCTTTTTGTGCAAATCTTGTATTGTCATCAATCCACCAAGAAGGGGGAGATTGTTAGGGCATATTTCTCCCTAAGTGGTTTTAGTGATTAATGACAATGCCCGTGCGGACTAATCGTGTGCATTGAGCATTTCAGATAATTCATGACAAGGCACAAGACTATTCGATGCCCCTCGAAGTCTTTCAAAGACGGTTGCTTTCTACGCTTCTCTTTGGTGGATATGAGTCGTAGGAAAGCCGTACTATTAAGAGGGGGTCCGCGTCGAAAAGGTTTGGGTGGAATCATCACATACACATTTATATTGCACCACCTTTCCCTTGCTACAATGGAGCTCCAACCTTGTTTTCCATGTATGTGCAAAAGGGCCAGCGGTAGTACTACCCTAGGGGCGGTAGTAATTTTTTACTACCGCTCCATGGGCGGTACTACCGCCCTCGGGGTGGTAGTAGTTTTTTACTACCGCTCCGTCGGACTTTTTGCGCATCCTTTTCCCTCCAATGTGGTAGGCACGGTAGTATTTTCTTACTATCGTGGTTGGTGAGCTGCCGGGCGGTAGTACAGCTCCTAGCAGCGGTAGTACCTCTTGGCTAGTGCAGTTATTGGGTGGGTAACGGTTGGATTGTACCCCCACTATATAAAGGTGTCTTCTTCCCTGAGACGCTTACCTCTTACCTCCCCAAGCTCCATTGTTGCTCCAAAGCTCATTCTTGCATGATCTCTCTCCCTAGCCAATCAAACTTGTTGATTTCCTAGGGATTGCTTGAAAAGGCCTTGATCTACACTTCCACCAAGAGATATTTGATTCCCCCACTAATCCCTTGCGGATCTTGTTACTCTTAGGTGTTTGAGCACCCTAGACGGTTGAGGTCACCTAGGAGCTACATTCCATTGTGGTGAAGCTTCGTGGTCTTGTTGGGAGCCTCCAAGCTTTGTGTGGAGATAGCCCCAACCTTGTTTGTAAAGATCCGGTTGCCGCCTTCAAGGGCACACAATAGTGGAATCACGACATCTCGCATTGTGTGAGGGCGTGAGGATAATACGGTGGCCCTAGTGGCTTCTTGGGGAGCATTGTGCCTCCACACCGCTCCAACGAAGACGTACTTCCTGTCAAAGGGAAGGAACTTCGGTAACACATCCTCGTCTCCACCGGTTCCACTTGCGGTTATCTCTTACCATTACTTTGTACTTATTATTGTTGTGGTGTATTCCTTGCTTGCACTTGTTATCCTTGTTGTTAGCATCATATAGTTTGCTCACCTAGTTGTTCATATAGAGAACCTTTTGTTGTTAATGCTAATTTGTTAAGACAAGCTAAAAAATGGTAGTTGCCTATTCACCCCCCTCTAGCCAACCATATCGATCCCACCCGCTATGCCTTTTTAATATTTAGAGAAACAAGGAATTAACAACTCCTAATACCTCTACTTCTACAAATCAACAATGATCCACTCACACTTTTTTCATATTACCACATCAATATCATCAACCCACAATTTCTCTTTATCTCCTACATGATGGTTTTGATTATCATTCCTTTAATACCTATTATTTTTGGACTAGCTTTATGACCCATGCAAATTACCGCTACTTTTATTAACTCTCAGACAAATATAAGTGAGGAAGGAGAGTTCAAGTATTTCTATAAAATATACACGCCATCGTGCTCAAAAAGTTATAAGTGAAGTATTACAGCAACTGTTTAGCTCAAAAGATATAAGTGAAGCACAAAGAGTATTCTAAGAAATCATGATAAATGTGCGTCTCTCTCAGGTTGGTGTGCCCAGCAAAATATGATGGTGGCAAACTAAATCAAACGACGCTCCAAGCAAAACTCATATCATGTGATGAATAAAAATGTAGCTTCAAGTGACATACCGATGGATTGAGAGAAAAGACGGGATGCCTTCCGGGGCATACCCAAGCTTATACACTTGAGTATTCCAAGAATATTACCTAGGAGTGCATTGGGCATCACCAAGCTTAGGCTCTTGCTGCTCCTTTTTTCAATATCCATCGCGATAACACCCAAAACTTGAAAACTTCAATCGCACAGAACTCAACAAAATTTCATGAGATCCATTAGTATAAGCAACATATCAAATAATTAGGTTCTGTTGTAAATTGTTTCTCATTTCACTATTGAATAATAGGTACTATATTCTAACTTCTCCATGGCTCATACCCCTCGATAAAATAAATAGCATCATCAAAACAAGCAAATTATGCAAGCAAAAAACAAAATATGTCTAAAACAGAACAGGCTGTAGTAATCTGTAATGAACCTATACTTGTGTAACTACGAATATTATGGAAAATTAGGAAAACTTGAGGAATTTGTACATCAATACAAAGTAAAATTTTCATC
Organism: Hordeum vulgare subsp. vulgare; assembly: GCF_904849725.1. Classification (NCBI taxonomy): domain Eukaryota; kingdom Viridiplantae; phylum Streptophyta; class Magnoliopsida; order Poales; family Poaceae; genus Hordeum; species Hordeum vulgare. The sequence goes on along the minus strand of NC_058519.1, from coordinate 181,131,076 downwards.
TTAAAAAGACGTCCCACTAAAAGCATAGAAATTCTGCTTTGGACGTCAAAGTTTTTGTTTTTGCACCATATCAATTATTCTTATCATACAAGTCACCCCAAAGGTTTGTCTTGGCACAAACACTAAATTAAACATAAAAACACAATATTTAAATAGGCAACAATCATGTCATCACACTAAAACAAAAATAAATGATAACTATTGGGTTGTCTCCCACAAGCTCTTTCTTTATAGCCATTAAGATAGGCTTGAGATAATAATGATGTTCACGTAAAATAAAAGAATTGAAGCACAAAGAGATCATCATAAACCATGTGAAAAACACATTTAAGTCTAACATGCTTCCTATGCACATGCATTTTATAAGCAAACAAATTCGCAAGACAAGAAGTGTGTAGCATATGCACATACAAAGATTGAAGCATTAACAATTTAAACATCAAGAGAGGTAAGTGAGTAACATGAAAATTTATGTAACCGTATTTGCCTCTCTCATAATAATGATATGTAGGATCATATTCAAATTCAACAATATTGCTATCATGCAAAACATTATGTTTATGATACATATGCATACAAGTCTTATAATCTTCCAAGGTATTGGGATCATTATTACCTAAAGTTTAAGCTCTTCCAAACCCACTTTTAGTAGTGTTGAAAATATAATAATCAATAATAGATTGATCATGAAGCATATAATTATCAAGATCACAAGAAATATCATGATTATCATCCCAATCATGATCATTAGCACAACTGATATTCATAGAATTTATACTAACAGCATGGCAATCATGCTTTTCATTCAACAAACTATGATGAATCACTTTATAAATTTCATAATTTTTAGATTCATGATTTTCAAGAAAGACCTCATAAATATAATCTATTTCAATCTCAATAGCAATTGTTTCAACAAAAATGGTCCTTTTTAAAAGATTAACTAGTTTATGAGGATCCATTTATCTTAACCTTTCCATTTTACTTCCTGTCTTGGTGTGAAAAAGATAAAGATAGCATAGTTAGGCAAGTAAACTAGAAAAGATGAATATTTTTGTATATTTTTTTTGAAACAAGCAAGATCTAATAGCAAATAAAAATACTAACAAGTGAATGATAATTTGTGTGAAGTTACTTGACAGTTGGTGATGATATTCCACAGCAACGGTGTCAGAAATCCTTCCTAATACTTGTGATCTGCATTGGGTTTTTCGTGAAGAGGAATGGTATATCGAAGAACAATACGGGTAAGTATTTCCCTCTATTAATAAACCAAGGTTTATAGAACCAATAGGAATAATCAATCCCCAACCGTCTTTAGCGGGTGCACACAAAAGAGAAAACAACTTGCACCCAACACGGGCAAGAGGGTTGTCAATCCCCTTGATCTCGTTATTTGCAAGCGAATGAGGTGTGTAGATAATTGTAGATAGTTGTGACTTGAAAAATAAAATAAATGACAAATAATAACAGCAAGGAAATTAGAAGTTTTCTGAATATATAAGTGAATAGACCCGGGGGCCATGTTGTTATCTAGTGGCATGTTTCATGAAAGTAACATATGGTGGGTAAAAAATTTACCATTGGGCAATTGATAGAACAATGGATAGTTATGCTATTTTTACGACAACGATCATGTGTATATAGGCAACACGTCCATAAACAAATGATACGACTCCTTCCTGCACCTAGTACTATTACTCCACCCATCGACCGCTATCCAGCATGCATCTAGAGTATTAAGTAAAACACAGTAATGCTTGGGGAGCAATGACATGATGTAGACAAACTAAACTCAAACAACATGAATAAACCCCATCGTTTTAACCTTAGTGGTAGCAACACAAAGATGCAACTTGTCCCCTTTTGTCACTGGGATATAGAAACTCACCAGGTTGAACCCACTACAACGCACCCCTCTCACTAAAAAAATACCAAATTACTTGGACAAATCAATTCAATAGATCGAAGATAATTATGAAGCTATGATGATCATGCAAATAAGAATCATAAAACTCACAGAAGACTCAAGTATTTTTCATGAATAATCTGAACATGAGTCCGCAATTCATCGGATCCCAACAAACACACCATACAAAATAATTACATCGGATAGATCAAAGTGAAGATTCAATGATCGTTGTATTAAAGATTAGGAGAGAGAGATAAACATATAGATATTAAATATGGACCCCTAGGTCTGTGCTGAACTACTCACACATCATCACGCGGCACCAAGGTTGATGAAGAAGCCCTGCGTGATCGATCCCCATCCGACAGGATGCCAGAACGGAGCTCTAGATGGGATCACCATGGAACAGAGACTTGCGGCGGCATAAATGTCTTTTGCATATTATATATAGGGTTTCCGGAATATTTTGAATTTATAGGCCAGAGAACAGGGCAAGAGGGGCCACAAGGAAGCACCACGGCATCAGGGCACGACCACTCCCATGGTCGCGCCGTGTTGCCTTGGGGGGCACGTGTGGCTTCTGGTTTCCTCCAAAGCTTCCAAGTCTTCATTTGGTCTAGAAAAAATCATAAAAAAATTCATTGCAATTGGACTTCGTTTGGTACTGAAAATTTGAAAAAGGAAAAAACACGCAGAAAACAGCAACTCACACTTGGCACTTGGTTAATAGGTTAGTGCTCAAAAGTAATATAAATTGGTGAATTATGACCCAAAAAATATCCTAGGATGATAATATAAGAGCATGGAACAATAAAAAACTATATATATATGTTGGAGACGTATCAAGCTTCTATTTTGCTGTACCACTTCCAGCAGCTTATGTAGACTTCTCTTGCTTGCTCAATCGATCTCAATTGGGAACAAATCAATCTCCCTAGAAGGGATCTCAACCACCTCGAGATCGCATTTACAATGCGGGAGCTAAAATTTGCGTTGATTCCTTGCATTCGGAAAAGCCCCCCCCCCCCTGGATAGGTTCATCCATATCTTCTACAAGCATTGTTGGGATGTAGGAACGTAAAGTTGGATCTGTTGCGAGCAATAAATCAGGTCCACTCGCTAAATGTTGACTGCTTGAATCTACTCAACTCTACAAATATTTCTTTGATCTAAATAAGGAAGTGGCATGTTACCCAAGAGAGTTTAGGCCGATTTGTCTCATACACAATGTGGCAAATATTATGTGCAAACTGATGTCTATTAGATTGGCACCTGAACTTGATGGTTTGGTGTTACATTGTCAGTGTTCTTTTATTAGGAAGTGCTCCATTCAAAATGTTTCCTCTATTGCAAAATGTGATCAAAGATGCTCATTCAAAGAAGAAACTAATGATCTTCCTAAAACTAGATACTGCAAAGGCCTTTGACTCAGTTAGTTGGTCTTTATTGATGAATATCTTGACTGTGTTTGGATTCAGAGAGATATGGACGGAGATGGTTTCCATTCTACTAAGGACCTCATCTTCAAGAATTAGGTTTAATGGGTGTCCCTGAAGGCAGCCTTTGTAGCACCAGAGAAGTTTGCGGCAAGGGGATCCCCTATCCCTGAGGCTCCTTTTTAGCTATAGAACCCCTACAAAAACTTTTTGTTTTGGCAAGTGAGTATGGCATCTCACCACTCCCTTCCCATGTTGCAAGGTCGCACACAAACCTATATGTTGATGATGCAGTGCTATTTGTTAACCCTATTAAGATGGATATATTCGCTGTCAAGGAAATTCTATATTGCTTTCGGGAGGCTTCGGGTGTGAATGTTAATTTGGATAAATGTGTTTCCTATCCTATTCAATGTGTGCAACAACTTTTCTTGGATTCTATGGAGGGTTTTGGAGGGGCTATTGGGTTCTTACCTTACAAGTACCCAGGAGTCCCCTTAAAATATAGCAAAGCTCATAGAGTGGAGGTCAAGCCGTTCATTGATTGCATGGCTTGGAAGGTGAGAGCATGGAAGCGGAAACTGTTGTACAAATCTGGTAGGCTTGCGCTGATCAATTTGGCCCTAACTGCTACTACCACTTCTTTCTTAACTGTTTTCACTCCTATTAAATGGGTAACAAAGAAGATGGATAAAATTAGAAGAATATGTTTTTGGAGTGTTGATGAGGAGGCTCATGGGGGCAAATGCTTGGTTAACTAAAAAGGATATGTGCACCTATGGAATTATGTGGTCTAGGCATAAAGGATGTTGAATGCCACGGAGGAGCTTTATGACTATGATGGCCTTGGTATGACTAGGGAGATGCCCCAAGACCATGGAAGGGCACTACTATCCCGTCTGATCAAACCGACATGGATTTTTTTCTCTGCGTGTACTGCCATTGAATTAAGGGATTTTTCCAAGGCAAAATTTTGGTGTGACCGGTGGCTGATAGGGTAGGATCCAATAGAACTTGCTCCTGGTTTGTTTGCTCTTGCAAGAAGAAAAAATAATGGTCAAGACTGCTTTGTCACACAACAGATGGATGAAGGAATTACACAGGCTTGACTCCCATTTATTGTTAACGGGTTACATTAAACTTTGGGAGAGGATTCAACGGATCAACTTGTTCGACGCTCGTGACTCAATCCGGTGGAATTTGTGTACCAATGGACAACATTCCTCTACTTTCGCTTATAACTTTCAATTTTTGGCACGCCTTAAAGAGCCACTTTTTCACTGAGGCTGGCTTATTAAGGTTGAGTCCAAAGTTAAATTTTACTTGTGGCTTCTAATCCAGAATAGAAATTGGACTGTGGACCATCTTGCCACTAGGAGATGGTCTCACAATGAAAAATGTACCCTTTATGATCTCCATGAGGATTCTACTACCCATCTCCTTCTCACATGTTCCTTTAATAGGCAGGTTAGGGATATATTCAGGGGATCATATGCCCGTGTGGTTCATTCTGCTGACACATGTTCATCGGTTAGGGATTGGTGTAAGAAGACGATCTCATTGACAAGAGTTGTTGCATCAACCGGGAAGGTCACAACAGCCGTTTACATTGCTTGGAATTTATGGAAGGAGAGGAACAGATGAAATTTTGAAGGGAAGAGGACCTCCCCAGAAATGGTGGCTGCACATGCCATACACGAGACGAGAGTTTTTTTTGGGAGGCACAATCTTAAGCTTTGTAGGTAGAGTTGCGTGTGTAACCTCGCACATCTCTTATTTCTATACAAAGACCAGACCTTGTAATAGATTTGTTTTCTCCGCCTACTTAAATCAAAAAGCAGATCCGCTACTATTGCATGTCCAAAAAAATTAGCCTAACAAGCTTAAGGGACATATGGTATTAACTATCACACAAGGAGGTAGGAGCTTATTTTCTCTTTTGTTCTCTTACATATTGTGTTTTGTTTAGTTAATTTTAAACAACTATAAAACGTGCGTAGGAGTTCTCAATCCTCAACTTCGATGCAAATTGTTACAAGAATAGGTGAGATGCTTGTAGCTAGAGCAAAGAGAAAAACTGACTAAATCCACATAAGGTATCAACACATTGATTTTTTTGGAAAAGGAGGAACGGGGCCCCTGGCCTCTGCATCAATCGATGCATGCAGCCATATTATTAAATAAGTTCAAGAACAAATACATAGATCCACAGTGTGCTCATGAATTGAGCATAAAAGAAAGTGCGAAAATAAATAAAAACTGCCACAGACGGCGAGACCAAAACTAGGCTACAATGCCTATAAACCTAGCCTATTATTAGCTAGCCATCCAAATCGACAAAAGATAGCCCGTGCTACCATCTCCCACCGGTTGCACCCAATAAAGATAAGCTCCCTGGAGTCTGCATGAGTGAGTAACAACCACGTACGCATCCAAGTCACTTCTGTGTAGATAACCTATAGAAAACTATTGAAGTTCTTGCCATTAAAAATCATATCATTTCTAGTGTTACATATAGCCCAAAATAACCCACTTATTCCAATTAGGATATGATTGGCTATAGTTATGTCTACTCCATTAAGCCATGTCCCAAATAGTGTACTAATGCTCGTTGGTGGATTAATGGTGAACGGTATATGAACAATGTGCCATAAAAGTTTAGCTAGTGGGCAATCGAAAAAGAGGTGTTTTATTGTTTCATTTTGATCACAATAGCAACATGTAGAACTGCCTACACATCTCCGTTTTATCAAATTATCTTTGGTTAGTAGTACTCCTTTGTGTACAAACCACATGAAAATTTTAATTCTAAGTGGCACTTTAATCTTCCAAATATGTGATGATCTCGAAATAGGCCCAGAGTTAATTAGATCCATGTACATCGTCTTCGTTGAAAAAGTACCATTCATTGCTAACTTCGAGTCAATATTATTTCACTGGCCAAAGAGCTCAACATCCATCAATCGTCTAACCAAATCCAGCCAGGAATTTGAGTGTTCTCCCACTAGAGATCTCCTGAGTTGGATATTAAGAAGTACCGAGTGTAATACTATGGCAACATAATCTTCCTTACATTTTAAAATATTATATAGTGTAGGATATTGTAAAGCTAGAGGAGTATTCCCAAGCCATGTGTCTTCCCAAAATCTGGTCGTTGCACCATTGCTAACCAAAAACTTCACCCGTTGGGAGAAGGTTATATTCACCTTCATTAACCACTTCCAAAAATGTGATTCATTAGGTTTGGCAGAAACCTAGGCCAATGCCTTAGACTCTAGGTACTTATTCCCCAAGATTTGTATCCGCATCCCTTCAGTCTTAGTAGATAACATGTATAGCCATTTGCTAAGCACGCGTTTATTCTTCACTTCTAAATTCTCAATGTCTAGACCCCTTTGGTCTTTGGGTCTGCAAATAATATCCCACCTTGACAATTTGTATTTCTTCTTAGCTTCATCACATTGCCAGAAGAAACGTGATCGGAAAAAGTCAAGTCTTTTCCGTACACCTACCGGAACTTCAAAGAGAGATAGAAGGAACATCGGCAGGCTTGTGAAAACTGAGTTTATCAACACAAGCCGACCTCCATACGACATAAGCTTTCCCTTTCAACAACTTAGTCCTTTTTCCAATATATCTTCAATATATTTTCATTCCTGTCAATCATCTATGATGGATGGGAATCCCTAGGTAACTAAACAGAAATTATCCCATTTCACATTCAAATAGTTTCCTGCACGCATCTTATTCCTCATTTGCTCTCCCAAAATAGAACAACTTGCTTTTCTTAAAATTTATGTTTAGTCCAGACAATTGTTCAAATAGGCAAAGAATAAGCTTCATATTCTTGGCTTTTGCAATATCATGTTCCGTGAAGATGATTGTGTCATCTGCATACTATAGTATGGACACTCCCCCTCTACAAGATGTGGGACAAGTCCTGCTTTGTTGGATATTCTGTTTAGCCTGACCAATAAGGACTGCCACATGCTACTATGTTGAATAGCATAGGGGACATGGAATCTCCATGTCTCAATCCTTATGTGTCTGGAAATAATGACCCATGTCATCATTAACTTTAATCCCAACACTACCTTTCTGAATGAAATCATCCACCTCATCACTTCAGGATTCATTGAACCTCTTCATATGCAAGGCCTGTTGAAGGAATGGCCATTTGTATTTATCATACGCCTTCTCGAAATCCACTTTAAAGATAACCCTATCAAGTTCCTTTGTATGGATTTCATGCAAGACGACGACCCCTTCTAGGATGTGTCTTCCAAGCATGAAAGTTGTCTGAGTTGTTTGGATTATCGAATGGGCTATCTGCATCAACCTATTGGTGCCAACCTTTATAAAATTTTGAAACTGACATTGAACAGACATATTGGTCTGAACTGCTCAATGCGAGTAGCATCCACCTTCTTTAGCAATAGTGTTATTGTTCCAAAGTTAAGGTGCAATAGCTGCAACTACCCATTAACCAAATCATGGAACATAGGCAAAAGAACCCCTTTATAATATCCCAACACTTTTTATAAAATTCCTCTGTAAACCCGTCTGGTCCCGGTGCCTTATGTTGTTTCATTTGTGCTATTGCGTTAAACACCCCTTTATGTGTAAACGAAGATGACAAAACCTCATTCTCATCTAAACTGAGCTGGGGTATGTCGCATGTTGTGCTCTGATATGTCTCCGTCGTATCTACTTTTCCAAACTCTTTTGCCCTTGTTTTGGACTCTAACTTGCATGATGTGAATGGAACTAACCCTAACTAACGCTGTTTTCAGCAGAATTGCCATGGTGTTGTTTTAGCACAGAAATAAAAGTTCTCGGAATGACCTGGAAATTCACGAGGATTTTTTGTGGAATATATGAAAAACACTAGCACAAGAATCAACCGGAGGGGTGAGGCTGAGAGCCCACAAGCCCACCAGGCGCGGGCCCCCCTGGCCGCGCCTCGCCAACTTGTGGGGCCCACGTTGCTCCACCGCCTCCAATCTCAGCTCAATTTAGTCCCTTTCGTCCGGAAAAAAATCAAGGAGAATAGTCCATCGCATTTTACGATACGGAGGCGCCGCCACCACCTGTTCTTCCTCTGGAGGGCAGATCTGGAGACTGTTCTGGGCTCCGGAGAGGGGAGATCGTCGCCATCGTCATCACCAACCTTCCTTCATCGCCAATTCCATGATGCTCTTCACCGTTCGTGAGTAATCTCCTCATAGGCTTGCTGGACGGTGATGGGTTGGATGAGATATATCATGTAATCGAGTTAGTTTTGACGGGGATTGATCCCTAGTATCCACTATGTTCTGAGATTGATGTTAGTACTACTTTGCCATGCTTAATGCTTGTCACTAGGGCCCAAGTGCCATGATTTCATATATGAACCTATTATGTTGTCGCCAATATATGTGTGTTCTTGATACTATCTTGCAAGTTGTAGTCACCTACTCTGTGTTATGACCCGGCAACCACGGAGTGACAGTAGCCGGAACCACTGCCGGAGATGACCATAGTATGAGGAGTTCATGTATTTACTAATGTTAATGCGTTGGTATGGTTCTTTATTAAAAGGAGAACCTTAATATCCCGTAGTTTCCATTAGGACCCCGCTGCCACAGGAGGGATGGACAATAGATGTCATGCAAGTTCTTTTCCCTAAGAACGTATGACTACATACGGAATACATGCCTACATTACATTGACGAACTGGAGCTAGTTACATATCTCTCCGTGTTATGGCTGTTGCATGATGAATAACATCCGGCATAATCATCCATCACCTATCCAATGCCTACGAGTCTTTCCTACTGGTCCTTGCTACGTTACTCTGCTTCTACCGTTATTGTGTCGCTATTGTTGTCACTACTGCTACTGTTACTCTGTTACTACTGCTGTCACTTTGCTGCTACTGGTTACCGTTGCTAGTGTTCCTATCATACTACCTTGCTACTGATACTTTGCTGCAGATACTAAGTCTTTCAGGTGTGGTTGAATTGAAAACTCAACTGGTAATACTTGAGAATATTCTTTGGCTTCCCCTTGTGTCGAATCAATAAACTTGGGTTGAATACTCTACCCTCGAAAACTGTTGTGATCCCCTATACTTGTGGGTTATCAAGACTATTTTCTGGCGCCGTTGTCGGGGAGGCATAGCTATATTCTCTGAGTCACTTGGGATTTACGTCTGCTGATCACTATGAGGAATCTGAAAGATCCAAAAACCAAAGTCTTGCCCTCAACTACGAGGATAGGTAAGGAACTGCCATCTAGCTGTGCACTTGATTCACCTTTAGTTATGAGTAAGTTTGCGACACAACCTCCTGCTAGAAATCTTGATATGTGGCCTATGCTTGATGATGCTACTTCTGCTGTCCATGATGCTTGTGATGATGCTATGCTTGATACTGCTTTGCCACTAGGTGCATTCCTTGATGCACAAATTGCTAGAGTTGTTGCTAGATGTGATGATACTTCTGAAACTGCTGAGATTATTGAAGTAGAACCTGCTATTTCACCTGTTAGAACTAGCTCTACTAGATATGAATTACCTGATATGCCTGAGGGTTATGTTATGGAGGGAGAGATAGCTGAAGACTTTCTTGCATGTAAGGATAGCTATGATGTTGAGAAATTACTACACAAGTGGAAAGAAAAATCTCTGAACGCTAGGATGAAATACGACCCGAAGTTTGCTACTTCGCCTATCTTTGTGACCGATAAGGATTATGAATTCCCTGTCGACCCTGAGTTAATCACTTTGGTCGAATCTGATCCTTTTCACGGTTATGAGTCTGAAACGGTTGTAGCCCATCTTACTAAACTGCACGATATAGCCACCCTATTCATGAGTGAGGAGAAGATCCGCCACTACTATATCCTTAAGTTGTTTCCTTTCTCGCTAAAGGATGATGCTAAGACTTGGTTCACTTCTCTTGCTCCTGGTTGTATGCGTAGCCCCCAAGATATGATCTACTACTTCTCTGAGAAATATTTCCCTTGCCCATAAGAAGCAAGTTGCCTTGCAAGAAATATACAACTTTGCGCAAGTTGAAGAAGAGAGTCTCCGACATGCTTGGGGGAGGCTCGTCCAGCTACTAAATGCTTTGCCTGATCACTGATACGTCTCAAACGTATCTATATTTTTTTATGGTTTCATGCTGTTATATTGTCTTCTTTGGTTGTTTTATGTACCTTCTATATTTTTTGGGACTAACTTATTAATTCAGTGCCAAGTGCCAACTCCTTTTTTCCGTGTTTTTGACTCTTTTCAGATCTGATTTTGGAACGGAGTCCAAACGGAAGAAAAACCCCGAAATGATTTTTTCCTGAACGGAAGAAGATCAGGGGGGGCCTTTGGGCCAAGCCAGGTGGGCTCCAGGGAGCCCACAAGCCCCCACTCCGCCACCAGGGGGAGGTGGCGATGGGCAGGCTTGTGGCCTCCCTGGCCGCCCCCTGACCTAGATCTTTGGCCTATAAATTCCCAAATATTCCGCAAAAAATCAGGAGAGCCTCGAAAATACTGTTCCACCGCCACAAGCTTCGGTTTTCGGGAGATCTCATCTGGAGACCATTCCCAGCACCCTGCCGGAGGGGACTTTGGAGTTGGAGGGCTTGTTCATCATCATCATCGCCCCTCCAATGACTCGTGAGTAGTTCACTTCAGACCTACGGGTCCGTAGTTAGTAGCTAGATGGCTTCTTCTCTCTCTTGGATCTTCAATACAAAGTACTCCATGCTCTTCATGGAGATCTATCCGATGTAATCTTCTTTGGTGGTGTGTTTGTCGAGATCCGATGAATTGTGGATTTGTGATCAGATTATCTATGATATATATTTGAGTCTTTGTTGATTTCTTATATGCATGATTTGATATCCTTGTAAGTCTCTCCGAGTCTTGGGTTTTGTTTGGCCAATTAGATCTATGATTATTGCAATGGGAGAAGTGCTTGGTTTTGGGTTCTACCATGTGGTGACCTTTCCCAGTGATAGTAGGGGCAGCAAGGCACACATCAAGTAGTTGCCATCAAGGGTAAAAAGATGGGGATTTTATCATTGGTTTGAGATTATCCCTCTACATCATGTCATCTTGCTTAAGGCGTTACTCTGTTCTTATGGACTTAATACACTAGGTGCATGCTGGATAGCGGTCGACGTGTGGAGTAATAGTAGTAGATGCAGAAAGTATCGGTCTACTTGTTTTGGACGTGATGTATATAGATATAATCATTGCATAGATATCGTCATGACTTTGCGCGGTTCTATCAATTGCTCGACAGTAATTTGTTCACCCACCGTCTACTTGCTTTCATGAGAGAAGCCACTAGTAAACAATACAGCCCCCGGGTCTATTCACATCCATCGTTTACATCTCCGCTTTTACTTTGCTTTGTTACTTTGTTGCTTTCAGTTCTCACTTGGCAAACAATCTATAAGGGATTGACAACCCCTTCATAGCGTTGGGAGCAAGCTTTTGTGTTTGTGCAGGATCTTGAGATACTCCTCCACTAGATTGATACCTTGGTTCTCAAACTAAGGGAAACACTTACCACCGCTACGCTACATCACCCTTTCCGCTTCGAGGGAATACCAACGCAAGGCTCCAAGGCCACGAGGGGAATCCTTTGCACACTTGCCTAGGAAGTCCCTTAAGGTGTAGCCGCAGCAGAAAGATCAAGCCAAGTATTCTCCCATCGACGTGCCTATTTCTGGCGCCGTTGGAAGGTCTTTTGTTGCAGTAGCAGAAGTATTTCCGGCGCCATTGCCGGGGAGGAGAAATCAAGATCTATCCAAGTAGGTCTCACAAACTCCTGTCTTGCATTTACTTTTGTTGCCAGTTGCCTCTCGTTTTCCTCTCCCCCACTTCACATTTGCCGTTTTCATTCGCCTTTCGCCTTCGCTGTTTTCTTTTGCCTTTGCCGGTTTTCTTGCTTCCTTGTATGCTTGTTTGTTTGTTGAAGACATCATGGCTAAAAACACCAAACTTTGCGACTTCTCGAGCACTAATAATAATGATTTTATTAGTACTCCGATTGCTCCCGCCACTAGTGCGAAATCGTATGAAATCAATGCAACTTTGTTGAATCTTGTTATGAAAGAGCAATTCTATGGCCTTCCTAGTGAAGATGCCGCATCCCACCTCGATACCTTCATTGAGCTTTGCGATATGCAAAAGAAAAGAGATGTGGATAATGACGTGATTAAGTTGAAACTTTTTCCTTTCTCGTTGCGAGATCGCGCAAAAACTTGGTTTTCTTCTTTGCCTGAAAATAGTATCGATTCTTGGGATAAGTGCAAAGATGCTTACATCTCCAAGTATTTTCCGCTGGCTAAGATCATCTCCTTACGTAACGATATCATGAATTTCAAGCAACTTGATCATGAACACGTTGCACAATCTTGGGAGAGGATGAAGCTTATGATTAGAAATTGTCCCGCTCATGGCTTGAGTTTGTGGATGATTATACAAATCTTTTACGTTGGCTTGAATTTCTCTTCTCGCAATATCTTGGACTCCGCCTCAGGTGGAATGTTCATGGAAATCACGTTAGGAGACGCTACAAAACTCCTAGACAATATCATGACCAACTACTCTCAGTGGCACACTGAAAGGTCGCCTGCTAGCAAAAAGGTGCACGCTATAGAAGAGATTAACTCGCTTAGTGTTAAGATGGACGAGTTGATGAATTTGGTTGCTAGTAGAAACGCTACCGTAGATCCTAATGACATGCCACTATCTTCTTTGATTGATAGTAGCAACGCTAGTTTGGACGTGAATTTTGTTGGTAGGAACAATTTTGGCAACAACAATGCTTTTAGAGGAAACTATGTTCCTAGGCCTTTTCCTAGTAACTCCTCTAACGATTATGGAAATTCCTACGGCAACACTTATGGAAATCACAACAAATTACCCTCTGATTTAGAGAGTAATATCAAAGAGTTCATCAACTCTCAAAAGATTTTCAATGCGTCCATAGAGGAAAAACTACTCAAAATAGACGATTTGGCTAAGAGCGTTGATAGGATGTCTTGTGATATTGATGCTTTGAAAGTTAGATGCGCTCCTCCCAAGGTCAACTTGGATGAAACTTTGAAATCTATGCGTATCTCCATGAATGAGAGCAAAGAAAGAACCGCCCAAATTCGCGCTAGACATGAATGGTTTAAAAGGGTGCGTTCTAGTGATGCAAATCACGAAGATCTTAAAGTGCTTGGTGTGTCTCCTCTTGAATCTTTGTCTTCGCGTGTCAAAGCTATTTATGGAGGGTCTGGATATGAATCCACTTTGGTTGAAAAATGCCCCAATGATTCGGAGTCCCACCCATCTTGATGATAAAGGTGTGGAGAGTGGAGTAGAAGAAGTCAAAAAATTTGGTAGTAATGAAACTCCCACTTTGGATTTCAAGGAATTCAATTATGATAATTGCTCCTTGTTTTAATGCATTTCTTTGATGCAATACATTGCAAACTCTCCACATGCTTATAGGCAAAGCAAAGCCTTTACCACGCATATCGTGGATGCTATGACGAAATTTCTTGAAGAGAAGCTCGAACTAGAAGTCTCTATACCAAGAAAACTTCATGATGAGTTGGAACCTACTATCAAAATCAAGATCAAAAACTATGAGTGCAATGCTTTGTGTGATTTGGGTGCTAGTGTTTCCGCGATTCCAAAGTATTTATGTTATATTCTTGGTTTTCATGAGATTGAAGAGTGTTCTCTTAATTTGCATCTTGCGAATTCTACTGTCAAGAAACCCATGGGGAGGATCACTGATGTTCTTATTGTTGCAAATAAGAACTATGTACCCATGGATTTCATTGTACTTGACATAGATTGCAATCCTTCATGTCCCATTATTCTTGGTAGACCTTTCCTAAGGACTATTGGTGCTATCATCGATATGAAGGAAGGGAATATTAGATTTCAATTTCCTTTAAAGAAGGGCATGGAGCACTTTCCTAGAAAGAAAATAAGATTGCCTTATGAATCTATGATGAGGGCTACCTATGGTTTGAGCACTAAAGATGACTATACGTGATTCCATCACTTTCGCCTAGCTAAGGGCGTTAAAAGAAAGCGCTTGTTGGGAGGCAACCCAATGAATTTATCCTTTTTCTTTCTGTTTTGTGTTTTCCACACTTTCATAATTCTGTTATGATTGTGTTTTTGTGTTTCTTTTTGCGTTTGTGCCAAGCAAAACCGTTATGATTAGTCTTGGAGATGATCGTTTGGTCATGCTGGAAAAGACAGAAACTTTCTGCTCACGAAAAGAATTTTCATTTTGTTTCTGTAAGAGATTTTGAGTTGATTGTTTTTATGCTGATTTCTATGCAAATTCTTCAGATTATCATAATTTTTCAGAATTTTTGAAGTAACAGAGATATACGAAATATACAGATTGCTACAGACTGGTCTGCTGTTAACAGATTCTGTTTTTGTTGTGTTGGTTGCTTATTTTGATGAAACTATGGATAGTATCGGGGCTATTAGCCATGGAAAATTGAAATTACAGTAACCCAACATCAGCACAAGTAGAATTTAAGTTTTCTACAGTACCTAAGGAAGTGGTGGTTTGCTTTCTTGTACTAATGTTATCACGAGTTTCTGTTTAAGTTTCGTGTTGTGAATTTTTCAAGTTTTGGGTGAAGTTCTTATGGACAAAAAGATAAAGAGTGGCAAGAGCTCAAGCTTTGGGATGCCCAAGGCACCCCAAGAGATTCAAGGATGTCGTAAAATACTAAGCTTGGGGATGCCCCGGGAAGGCATCCCCTCTCTCGTCTTCAATCCATCCGTAACGTTACTTGGGGCTATATTTTTATTCACCACATGTTATGTGTTTTTGCTTGGAGCGTCTTGTATCGTAGGAGTCTTTTATTTTTGTTGTGTCACAATCATCCTTGCTGCACACCTAGAGAGAGAGACATGCACACACCATGATTTTGTCGAGCTTCACTTATATCTTTTGGTAGACAATTCAGCTCTATGTGCTTCACTTATATCTTTTGAGCTAGATACTTTTGCTCTTTGTGCTTCATTTATATCTTTTAGAGCACAGCGGTGTGTGGCTTGGTAGTTGATCTATGCTTTGAAAGTAGTCTCAAAAGGGATAGTTATCCAAAGGGATACGAAAACTTCCACCTTCATGTGCATTGAATAGTTAGAGAAGTTTGCTTCATCTCAATTAGTTTTGAGTTGTGGTTATGGTAATATTAAAGTCATGCTAGTAAGGTGTTGTGGATCTAGAAATACTTGTGTTGAAGTTAGTGATTCCCGTAGCATGCACGTATGGTGAACCGCTATGTGATGAAATCTGAGCATGATTAGTCTATTGATTGTCATCCTTTGCGTGGCGGTCGAGATCGCGCGATGGTTTATACCTACCAACCCTTCCCCTAGGAGTATGCGTTGAATGGTTTGTTTCGATTACTAATTAAACTTTTGCAACAAGTATATGAGTTCTTCATGACTAATGTTGAGTCCATGGTTTAGATGCACTTTCACCTTCCACCATCACTATCTTCTTAGTGTCGTGCAACTTTCGCCGGTGCACAAAACCCACCATTAGCCTCCCTCAAAACAGCCACCATACCTACCTACTATTGCTTTTTCAAAGTCATTCCGAGATATATTGCCATGGAACTACCACCATGACATGTGCCACCACGTCTACATTGCCATTGCATGATCGTAAGATAGCTAGCATGATGTTTCCATTGATGTCTATGCCATGCTAGATCATTGCCACGGTACACTACCGAAGGCATTCCATATAGAGTCATCGTTACTCTAAGTTTTGAGTTGAAAGTGTGATGATCATCATTAATTGAGCATTTTCCCATGTGAGGAAATAAAAGAGGCCAAAGAAGCCCACCAAAAAAAAGAGGCCAAAGAGCCCACTAAACTAATAAAAAAAGAGAAAAAGAGAGAAGGGACAATGCTACCACTTTTTCCACACTTGTGCATATTAAGCACCATGATCTTCATGATTGAGAGTCTCTCGTTTTTTCACCACCATATAGCTAGTGGGAAATTTTCATTATATAACTTGGCTTGTATATTCCTATGATAGGCTTCCTCAAAATTGCCTTAGGTCTTCGTGAGCAAGCAAGTTGGATGCACACCCACTAGTTTTCTTTAAGAGCTTTCACATACTCATAGCTCTAGTGCATCAATTGTATGGCAATCCCTGCTCATTCACATTGATATCTATTGATGAGCATCTCCACAGCTCATTGATATGCCTAGTTAATGTGACTATCTTCTCCTTTTTGTCTTGCAACCTCCACTACATTCCACACCATCTATAGTGCTAGAACCATGGCTCACGCTCATGTATTGCATGAGAGTTGAAAAGGTTTGAGAAAGTAAAGGTGTGAAACAATTACTTGGCAAATACCGGGGTTGTGCATGATTTAAATTCGTTGTGCAATGATGATAGAGCATAGCCAGACTATATGCTTTTGTAGGGATAACTTTCTTTTGGCCTTGTTATTTTGAAAGTTCATGATTACTTTGCTAGTTTGCTTGAATTATTATTGTTTCCACATCAATAGCAAACTATTGTTTTGAATCTACTGGATCTGAACATTCACATCACGTAAGAGGAATTACAAAGGACACCTATTCTAGGTAGCATGAAAGCATCAAAAATTCATTCTTATCACTTCCCTACTCAAGGATGAGCAGGAGTTAAGCTTGGGGATGCTTGATACGTCTCAAACGTATCTATAATCTTTGATGGTTTCACGCTATTATCTTGTCTTCTTTGGTTGTTTTATGTACCTTTTATATATTATTTTGGACTAACTTATTAATTCAGTGCCAAGTGTCAGTTCCTGTTTTTTCCGTGTTTTTGACTCTTTTCAGATCTGATTTTGGAATGGAGTCGAAATGGAAGAAAAACCCCGAAATGATTTTTTCCTGAACGGAAGAAGATCAGGGGGCCTTTGGGACAAGCCAAGTGGGCTCCACGGATCCCACAAGCCCCCACTCCGCCACCAGGGGGAGGCGGCGGTGGGCAGGCTTGTGGCCTCCCTGGCCGCCCCTAACCTAGATCTTTGGCCTATAAATTCCCAAATATTCCGCAAAAAATCAGGAGAGCCTCGAAAATACTTTTCCGCCGCCGCAAGCTTCCGTTTTCGCGAGATCTCATCTGGAGACCCTTCCTGGCACCCTGCCGGAGGGGACTTTGGAGTTGGAGGGCTTCATCATCATCATCATCGCCCCTCCAATGACTCATGAGTAGTTCACTTCAGACCTACGGGTCCGTAGTTAGTAGCTAGATGGCTTCTTCTCTCTCTTGGATCTTCAATACAAAGTTCTCCATGATCTTCATGGAGATCTATCCGATGTAATCTTCTTTGGCGGTGTGTTTGTCGAGATCTGATGAATTGTGGATTTGTGATCAGATTATCTATGATATATATTTGAGTATTTGCTTATTTCTTATATGCATGATTTGATATCCTTGTAAGTCTCTCCGAGTCTTGGATTTTGTTTGGCCAATTAGATCTATGATTCTTGCAATGGGAGAAGTGCTTGGTTTTGGGTTCTACCATGTGGTGACCTTTCCCAGTGACAGTAGGGGCAGCAAGGCACACATCAAGTAGTTGCCATCAAGGGTAAAAAGATGGGGTTTTTATCATTGGTTTGAGATTATCCCTCTACATCATGTCATCTTGCTTAAGGCGTTACTCTGTTCTTATGGACTTAATACACTAGATGCATGCTGGATAGCGGTCGACATGTGGAGTAATAGTAGTAGATGCAGAAAGTATCGGTCTACTTGTTTTGGACGTGATGCCTATAGATATAATCATTGCATAGATATCGTCATGACTTTGCGCAATTCTATCAATTGCTCAACAGTAATTTGTTCACCCACCATCTACTTGCTTTCATGAGAGAAGCCACTAATAAACACTACGGCCCCCGGGTCTATTCACATCCATCGTTTACATCTCCACTTTTACTTTGCTTTGTTACTTTGTTGCTTTCAGTTGTCACTTGGCAAACAATCTATAAGGGATTGACAACCCCTTCATAGCGTTGGGAGCAAGCTTTTGTGTTTGTGCGGGATCTTGAGATACTCCTCCACTGGATTGATACCTTGGTTCTCAAACTGAGGGAAATACTTACCACCGCTATGCTACATCACCCTTTCCGTTTCGAGGGAACACCAACGCAAGGCTCCAAGGCCACGGGGGAAATCCTTTGCACACTTGCCTAGGAAGTCCCTTAAGGCGTAGCCGCAACAGAAAGATCAAGCCAAGTATTCTCCCGTCGACGTTCCTATTTCTAGAGCCGTTGGAAGGTCTTTTGTTGCAGTGGCAATCACCATCTTGAAAAGAATGAAATACTTGATATCTTCTATAATGGACTAACCGATGCTTCGAAGGACCACCTAGATAGTTGTGCCGGTTGTGTTTTTAGGGAACGAACTGTAGAACAAGCTTAGATCCTATTGAATAATATCTTGTGCAATGAGAACGCTTGGAGTATTCCCGAACCACCTTGGAAGCCAACTCCTAAGAAAAGAGGTATCCTATTCCTCAGTCCTGAAGATATGCAAGAAGCTAAGAAATCTATGAAAGAGAAAGGCATTAAAGCTGAAGATGTCAAAAATCTACCACCTATCGAAGAGATCCATGGTCTTGATAACCCGATACAGGTAGTAGAGGTAAATTCTCTTCGTAGATTCAATGAGAGTGATATTCCTTTTGATAAACCTGCTAGCTTATGCCTGGATGAATTTGATAACTTTGTTGCCAAACAACAAAGTTTCAATGATTATGTTAGCAGACACTTGGAACAGAATGCTCGTATGCATAGTCATTTAAGTGCTTGTGTGGACAGAAACGTTAATGATCTTAAGCTCTTGAGTAAACATGCCTATGGTTACTACTCAGTTAGAACAAGTACTTAAGGCTCAAAATGACTTGCTCAATGAGTTCAATGACAATTCTGTTAGAGTCGTCACTAGAGGTGGTAGAATGACCCAGGAACCTTTGTATCCTGAGGGTCATCCTAAGAGAATTGAACAAGATTCTCAAGGAGTTAGAATTGATGCACCTAGTCATCCTAGGAAGAAGAAGAAAGATGATAGGAACATGCACGCTAGCAACCCTGTTGCTGTTACACCTGAGAATCCAAACAATATCTCCGTCTCTGATGCCGAAACACAATCTGGTGATGAACATGAGCCGAATGATAATATCGATAGTGATGTTCATGTTGATGCTCAACCTAGAAATGATAGGGATGTGGAGATTGAACCTGTTGATCTTGATAACCCATAGCCTAAGAATAGGAGATACGAGAACGATTTCGCTGCTAGGAAGCATGGTAAAGAAAGGGTACCATGGGTTCAGAAACCCATGCCCTTTCCTCCCAAACCATCCAAGAAAAAGGATGATGAGGATTTTGAGAGATTTGTTGAAATGATTAGACCTGTCTTTCTGAAATGCGTTTGACAGATATGCTCAAAATGTCTCCGTATGCTAAGTACATGAAGGATATTGTGATTAATAAGAGGAGGATACCTGAGGTTGAGATTTCCACCATGCTCGCTAATTACACCTTCAAGGGTGGAACTCCTAAGAAACTAGGTGACCCCGGAGTGCCCACTATACCTTGCTCCATTAAAGGAAACTACGTTAGAACTGCTTTATGCGACCTTGGAGCCGGTGTTAGTGTTATGCCTCTCTCTCTTTATCGTAGACTTGAATTGGACAAGTTGACACCCACTGAAATCTCTCTACAAATGGCCGACAAATCAACTGCCTTCCCTATCGGCATTTGCGAGGATGTTCCTGTTGTGGTTGCTAACATTACAATCTTAACAGACTTTGTTATTCTGGACATTCCCGAGGATGCTGCCATGGTGGTCATCCTTGGAAGACCCTTTTTAAACACCACAAGGGCTGTTATAGATAGCAACAAAGGCAATGTCACTTTCCGTGTCAACGGTAATGAGCATACGGTGCACTTTCCGAAGAAACAATATCGAGTACATTGCATCAATGCTATCGAAAAAACTTCGTCGTTTCTTATTGGGAGCTTTGAATGCCCTATACCTACTGTCAAGATGAAGTATGATTTGCTTGTTGGGGATATGCACATCCCCATTGAGGTGACCTAGTGACTATTCGAAAATTCTCCGCTTTCTTTTGCGGTTCGAAATTTTTTCTCAAGGAGACTTGATCAACCTCATTGACGGATTTCTTTCGATGACCATTAGATGGATGAATCGAGGAGTCACAAACCTCTGTTCCAAGCTTTCACCTTCGGTTGCTTAGAAGAAAAATGACAGATTTAGTTTAGTTTTCCCTGTTTTCTGCTTTTAGCGTCCCGTAGAAAAGTACCTGGAAATAAAAATTTCCGAATGTCCTGAAAATCAAGTATGATTTTTTCTGGAATTTTTGAAAAAATCTAAGACGGAGAACTAGTCAGGGGGCTGCACCAGTGAGCCACAAGCCGTGGAGGCGCGGGCACCCCCCCCCCCCTGGCCGCGCCTACCAGGCTTGTGGGGCCCATGTGTCCCCCCTCCACTTATTCTAGCTCCCATCTCCTTCTCCTACCTCCAGAAAAAATCGTTTCACAGCTCAAACCCGTGTTCTTGCTCTTCTTGTTGCGATTCTCGATCTCCTTGTGCAAAGCACCATTCACCAAGCTGTTTTGGGGAAATTGCTCCTTGGTATGTGACTCCTCCATTGGTCCAATTAGTTTTTGCTCTAATGACTTATACTTCGCGTATTTTTGCTGCCTTGGTGACCCTGTTCTTGAGCTTTGCATGCTAATTTTAGCTGGTCCCAAGTAGTTTTGATGCGTGATATGGCCTCTAGGCACTTGAAGGAGTAGTTGCTATGAGTTTCGTTGGGCCTTGTTTACTTTTCCTTTGAGTCACTAAAAATTTCAGAAATTTTCAGAGATAGAAAAAGGAAAAGGTGAGGAGGTTCTTAAGAGGCTCTTCAATCCATGACCCCAAGGATGACGAAAGTGAGAAGAAGAAACCCAAGTATCTAGTCCCCCGAGTTGCAGAAGTTCGAGCGTGCGAGTGGCCAAGCGATGTGTTCTTACGCGCCGCCAGACTTTATGAGGACTTTCACTACTTGGTGGAGAACGTAGGCCTTACCGCCTTCGTTGAAGATTAGTGTCCGCAATACCTCCTTACTAATATTTTTGTGCAAAGCTTTAACTTCTATACAAGGAAGAATCCTCCTATGGTTGAGTTCAAGTTATATGATATCCCCCAATGCATGTCACTTCAGGATTTTTGCAATGTTTTCTAAATTACCTTATGTTGGGGATATTCATGAACCTCGTCCACGGGACATGGAGGCTTTCATAGATACTATTGTTGTAGGAGAGGAGAGAGGAGTGTCTTGCGCTAGAGCTGCTAGCATACATTTTCCCGTGCTTCGGTACTTCTGATTATTCATGGGAAAATGTTTGATTGGCCGTGGGAAGGCTGGGGCCCTTAGCTCCCCAGATCTTGCGGTTTTGCGTGAAGCCCTTTATAATGACAAAGCTTATAGCTTGGGTGCTATAGTAGCTCAACGGTTGAACACGAACCGTTCTAAAGGCGTTGTTTATGGAGGTATTTATGCTACTCGTGATGCTAGACATTTTGAGATACCCATTAGACTAGACGAGGAAGAAGAGATTCTTCTTCTTGAGAGATATCTAGATTATGATAGCATGGTTCGCCATGACTTTCTTGATAGAGATATAAATAGAAGGATGATTTATAACCTGGTATTTAGTCAGGGTACTCATGAGACTATTACCTTGCCTGCTCCTTCTTTGTTCAATCTTCATACAGGCAGGATTATTATGCCCTCGGACATCTACGCATATTGGGGCATAGCCCAACCACACGCGCCCGTGCCCGAGCTACCAGTCGAGTACCAGACGCCAGTTTATCAGTGGGAGCCAGAGGAGCTCACACAGAAGTGGCATCCTCAATACACTCCGGAGTACCCCGGAGACGGTTACTTCCCACCTTGGGAGTAGACCAACTTAGGCCAAAAGTCTAAGCTTGGGGGAGTACGTGTTTCTCACTGACTTTATATTCTTTCTTACGCTTTCACTTTGTTAGTCGGTGTTCACACTTTGCCACTGTATCATCCATGCTAGTTTATTTATTTTTCTCGTTTTCTTCTCGTGTGTTTGTCTAGTTTGAGAAAACCCAAAAAGATTTTCCGTTCTTCTTTTGCTTGTTGGGAGCTTTCTCGTGTAAATAGTTTTTCTTTTTCTTTGGGTCAAGGTAGAAGACCATGGTTACAATGTTTAGTGGCTCTCGCATGCATATCTGTTTATCTGTCAAAGAGCCATATTACTTTGTCTTCTCCTTTGTGTTTTCTTGCAAATTCCATCTTAGTCCAATGCACGAGCACTCTTATTATTGTTCACATCATTCGGTCGTGCAAGTGAAAGGCAATAATGACGATACATGATGAAGTGACTGAGCCTGGAAAAGCTGGTATGAACTCGATCTATTTTGTTTTTGTAAATATGACTAGCTCAGCGTTTCTAGTTCAGCTTTGTTGTGAGAGAAACATGTTTGCAATGCCAACTTAGAGATCATAGTTTCTGATGCCATGCTTAATAAGCTAGGAGCTTATAATGGTTTGTCTTGGATGCCAACATGAATCTTGAGATGACTATGATGTAGTCTGATAGGATGGTATGCTCCTTTGAATGATTCAAGTGGCTTGACTTGGCACATGTTTACGCATGTAGTTGAAACAAAATCAACATAGCCTCTATGATATTCATGTTCATGGTGATTTATGTCCTAGTCATGCTTGCACTCAATGTTGGTTAATCTCAATGCATTTTGATGACTGTTGTCGCTCTCTAGTTGGTCGCTTCCCAGTCTTTTGCTAGCCTTCACTTGTACTAAGTGGGAATACTGGTTGTGCATCCACTTCCATAAACCCAAAGTTGTTCCATATGAGTCCACCATACCTACCTTTATGCGGTATCTACCTGTCGTTCCAAGTAAATTTGCATGTGTCACTCTCTAAACCTTCAAGAATAATCTGTTTTGATGCCCGAACCGCTCATGTGGTGATAGGGGGCTATCAGTATCTTCCATGCTAGGCGTGTTATCCTCGATATGTGTTTATTCACTATCATTCACGAGAAAGGGGTCGGTAATTGGAATGCCCAGTTCCATGCTCAAATCGAAAAGATAATTGCAAACAAAAATCCCCCTGGATTGATGTTGGTATGGACGGCACCCGAGGATTCGGCTAGTCATGGAGTGTGATTGATCGGTGGTGGGGGAGTCAAAACTTTACTTTTCTGTTTGGGAACCGCCTATAGCATGTGTAGCGTGGAAGATGGTGAAAAAATTTAGTCATTGCGTTGACAATGAAAGCATGCCACCCAAAATTATTATCTCTGTTTTCAAAGCTTGAGCTCTAGCACCTCTACAAATCAATGCTTCCCTATGCAAAGGGCCTATCTATTTATGTTCCTGTTGAGTCATCCTCTTCTTATAAAAGCACCAATTAGAGAGCACCTCGGTCATTTTTATGCTTTGCTTTTGACTGATATTGAGTATGACTGTGACTGGATCATCTTTGCCATGAATTACAATGTTTAGTCAGCCCTTGGTCTTTGAAGGTGCTCTGCATTTATGTTTTGTGGTCTCAGAAAGAGCTCGCGAGATACCATATGTTCGTACTGCTTCATGATTGTTTTGATTCATGTGTTGACGTTTGAAACTTATTATTATTGCTCGCTAGTTGATTATGCCATTGATATGAGTTTACCGTGTGACCTAGATGTCATATACTTATGTGGTTCGCTTGTGATCTTGCTGAAATTCTGGTTATGAGTTAGACATAGTTGCAACAACAAGATCAAACAGAGTTCGTAAAAGTTTTTCTTTTGTCTCTTTCAGTTTGTCAACTAAATTGCTTGAGGACAAGCAAGGATTTAAGCTTGGGGGAGTTGATACGTCTCCGTTGTATCTACTTTTCCAAACTCTTTTGCCCTTGTTTTGGACTCTAATTTGCATGATTTGAATGGAACTAACCCGGACTAACGGTGTTTTCAGCAGAATTGCCATGGTGTTGTTTTTGTGTAGAAATAAAATTTCTCGGAATGACCTAGAAATTCACGGGGATTTTTCGTGGAATATATGAAAAATACTAGTGCAAGAATCAGCCGGAGGGGTGGAGCTAAGAGCCCACAAGCCCACCAGGCGCGGGCCCCCCTGGCCGCCTGGCAGGCTTGTGGATCCCACGTTGCTCCACAGCCTCCAATCTCAGCTCTACTTAGTCCCTTTCGTCCGGAAAAAAATCAAGGAGAAGAGTTCATCATGTTTTACGATACGGAGGCGCCGCCACCACATGTTCTTGCTCTGGAGGGCAGATATGGAGTCCGTTCTGGGCTCCGGAGAGGGGAGATCGTCGCCATCGTCATCACCAACCTTCCTTCATCGCCAATTCCATGATGCTTTTCATCGTTCATGAGTAATCTCATCGTAGGCTTGCTGGATGGTGATGGGTTGGATGAGATCTATCATGTAATCGAGTTAGTTTTGACGGGGATTGATCCCTAGTATCCACTATGTTCTGAGATTGATGTTGCTACTACTTTGCCATGCTTAATGCTTGTCACTAGGGCCCGAGTGCCATGATTTCAGATCTGAACGTATTATGTTGTCGCCAATATATGTGTGTTCTTGATCCTATCTTGCAAGTTGTAGTCACCTACTATGTGTTATGACCCAGCAACCCCGGAGTGACAATAGCCGGAACACTCCCGGAGATGACGATAGTATGAGGAGTTCATGTATTCACTAAGTGTTAATGCGTTGGTCCGGTTCTTTATTAAAAAGAGAACCTTAATATCCCGTAGTTTCCATTAGGACCCCGCTGCCACGGGAGGGATGGACAATAGATGTCATGCAAGTTCTTTTCCCTAAGCACGTATGACTACATACGGAATACATGCCTACATTACATTGACGAACTGGAGCTAGTTACATATCTCTCCGTGTTATAGCTGTCGCATGATGAATAACATTCGGCATAATCATCCATCACCGATCCAATGCCTACGAGTCTTTCCTACTGGTCCTTGCTACGTTACTCTGCTGCTACTGTTACTCTGTCGCTATTGCTGTCACTTCTGCTACTGTTACTCTGTTACTACTGTTGTCACTTCGCTGCTACTGGTTACCGTTGCTACTGTTGTTACCATACTACCTTGCTACTGATACTTTGCTGCAGATACTAAGTCTTTCGGGTGTAGTTGAATTGACAACTCAACTGTTAATACTTGAGAATATTCTTTGGCTTCCCCTTGTGTCGAATCAATAAATTAGGGTTGAATACTCTACCCTCGAAGATTGTTGCGATCCCTTATACTTGTGGGTTATCATGCTCTCATCCAGAGAAACATATTTTTCTTCACGTGCACCAAAAAGTTTCTTATATTACTCGGAGATGTAAAATCTTAGGTTCTCATGTCCTATAATTGTACCCTCATCATGTCCAAGTTGCATTATTTTTTCTTTCTATGTTTACCATTTGAATCATCTGAAAGAACTGTGTGTTATCATCTCCATGGACCACCTTCGTCACCTTTGCTCGAAGGACCCATTTCATCTCCTCCTCTCTCAGAAGAGTTTGCAACTTCTTCTCAGCCTCAATCTTAATATTATGGTGTGACATATTAAGCAGTATAGACTCTGCTTTGACATCTAACTCATTAATGAGATGAATAAGCCTTTCCTTTTCCACTTTGTAAATGCCACATTGATTCTTGGCTGAGCCTCTCAAGAAGTGGCCCATGTGTCTACTTTTATTTTGTCACCTATCTATACAAGATGACCCACCACACTCTATGGCCCATTGTGTGGCAATCAGAACAATGAACCCTTCTCTCTCGAACCAACTTAATTCGAAGGAAGAAATATTTCTGTTACCCACAAGAGTCGCTTCCCCAAAATCGACCAGTAGTGGTGTGTGGTCTGAAGTGGCCCTTTACAGAGCATGGACTGTGACTAGCGGGTGTTTCTGCTCCTATTGTTCACTCGTTAGAACCCGATGCAACATCTCATATGTTGGCATCGGTAATGAGTTAGCCGACGTGAATTGTCTACCGTGAGATCAATTTCCCTAAAATCGAGACTCTCGATAACCATGTTGAACATAAATGACCATATTCCATCGAAGTTGTCATTGTTTTTTCTTCTTGTCTTCTAATGATATTAGAGTCTCCCCCAACTAGAATGGGAAGCCTTTCATCTCCTCAAATCGAGACTCTCAATAACCAAGTTGAACATAAATGACCATATTCCATCGAAGTTGTCATTGTTTTTTCCTCTTGTCTTCTAATGATATTAAAGTCTCCCCCCAATTAGGTGTTAACTATTCCCATCTGAAACCATCCACTTTCGACCTCACACAAAATTGGACAACAAAGTGTCCATATACCACATTCAACACCTCTAGTGTTTCACACTTAACCCCAAGTAAAATCCCTCCATACCTACCTCTTGGAGTTAAACAATGACAATCAAACTCGATTCCTCCTGAAATGGTGTTGATAAATTGTGGCGTAAAGTTATCTCTACCCATCTCTTGTAGAGCCATAAAATCAAGCTTATGCTCTAAAGATGCTTCTCTAAGGAATCTCCTTTTAGCCAAGTCTGCTAGACCTCTCGTATTCCAAAAGATTCCTTCGATATATCATCATGGAATTTCTTCTTTTGTTTTACTCTCGCACTTCTACGCACCGTCGATGTAGGATAAACATTCCTTTTCCAGTTTCGTTTTGGTTTATCCTTCATCGCCTCTATGTCCTAATGACCAGTGGGAGTGTTATACATGACATTTGGTTGCAAAGGAACCATATACCCATCTGAAACCACATCCTCATCCTTATTTTGTAAGCCCTCCGTAGGAACTAGATCCTCAAAGAGACTTCCTAAGGTTGTACCCCCAAGTTTATTAATATCGAAATCATTCATAGGTCTCATGGCCACAATGTTTATGATTAATTCCAAAGCTCTATCTGCTTCTACGTGTAACAGGTTGTTGATGGATTTGGTTGTTTCTTTGCCACTACTACCAAGAGAAATCCCTAAGTTGGAGGCTTTATCTATAACTTTGTGCTTAGAAAAGTAAACAATGGAATGACTAATATTAACTGCATACCTATAGTTTTTTTGACATCTCGAAGCTTGGCGGCCCTGATAGCACGCCCCATCTGTATGTCATCGGCATCCAACTGAGCTTGGATCCGATGACTAGAATGTTTGTCACCAGGCATAGGGTCCAGAATCCCTCCGAAAGTGATGACGTCCTCCATAAGAGTGATGCTCAGGCTGTGGCCATCTGCCATATGCCCGGACTAAGACGCCGGTGCGCCATCAATCCCATCGGCTGGTGTGAGAGTCTCAACATAAGGGCCCTCCTCCCTGGATGTCTCATATGTCATACTGATAGGCTGTGGTGATGTAGGTCAAGGGGAGGTGATCGACAGTGAGGCGGCCTCCGCCGACGATCGCTCTGGCTCTACCAATAGTAGTGGTATGACCTTTTTCATTCGCACCTCCTCTCCCGACAAGGGTGATACCTTAGGCGTACATGAAATCGGACTGGGAGGGGTATGTCGTGGAAGTGTCAGGGACGTCCAACGGGCCTCCTGCCCGAGGTCAGTCGCTGCCTCCTCCACCAAAGGAGATCGCGACCTTTGCGACGCCAGCTGTGGGAGATCTCCTACGTCCTCGTGTCTCTGATGCT
Source organism: Hordeum vulgare subsp. vulgare (assembly GCF_904849725.1). NCBI lineage: Eukaryota > Viridiplantae > Streptophyta > Magnoliopsida > Poales > Poaceae > Hordeum > Hordeum vulgare. The sequence continues at coordinate 181,102,948 of NC_058519.1, read as the reverse complement.
CCTGCATCACCTCTGATACAATTATGTCACGCACGTCCGAGTGCTCAAACTCAACTCGGTCACCTCACTATCTAGTCGGAGCTGACACCGCATGGAAACATTAACGAAGAGAAGGCATCGGTGTAGATGAAGGGGTCGTCCCCTTATCTGACCGCGGATCTGTAGACTCAGGAGGTGGACCCGTCTATTTCAAATTATCAGAATGCTCACCAGGTTTCTTATTAGTCCCTTGGTTTGTGCTGGCATCTCCGTCCTCGGTCATATCAACATCTTTAACACCAATAATATTTTCCTCCTCGGGTAATTCCTCCACCTCCACCTCGAGATCATAATTCATACCATCATAAGACCACGATACAAAGTCCAACACATACTCCACTTCAAGTATACCAACAAATAGCCTCGCTATCCCATGCATATGAGTAAATGGCATATCATCCTTCTTCGTCTTACCTATCGGAGATCCGAAACTCCAAACTAAAGGAAGGTCATTAAGAAAAGACTCTGGAGCACCTGAGAGCCTGATTAAAACCTTCTCCAACGGTGTTCCTTTTGTCTTAGTTATTTTTCACTCATCAAACTCAAGGATGCACAGACTCCCAATTACCTTACTGAACCGAAAGTTGAGGAGGCAATCAAGATCCTCCCTCCTAGGGAACTCCACTTTGTAAACACGATCCTCTAATCCGACCGATGCCCGGTGGAAAGAATCAGAAACAAGCCTCCTGAGTTGCTCAGATACCTGACCCTTAGTTAGCGTCCCCCTAGTAACCTTTACCAAACGAGTCCTTGAGTGCTCCTAACGGGGAGTTATGGATACAGTATGCGGAATCTCAAAGAACATCAGTCTGTTATTAATGAGACCCTATATGTTTGACACCAGTTTAGGAGGAAAGAGCAGCGGGCAATTAGCCGATCGGTCGCCAGATTTGAGCCACATGTCGCAAAGCTCGGCCTTGCAACTAATTGCAAAATGGCATCGCTCACCACACCTATAGCGGGCACATTTTCTCTTTCTTACGTGCCGCCTTGTTAGCCCTCATGTTGTCCACTTTGTCGCTCCCTTTGTCACTCATTATATCTCTGTCATCAGTCAAATCCGCTCCTGGTAAACACATCGCTGCCTGCAACCACAGCTACGATCACTGTCGGCAGTGATGTGGTAGAAGTTGAAGCCATGGGAGAAGTCTCTTTGGGCGCCCCTTCACCCACCATCGCTTTCGTCGGCTGATTAGGAACAAACGAGTGGCATGGAGGATGATTCCGACCAAAATTCCAACCACCCCACTGCGACCCCCTCGCTGTCGATAGTGAGGTCCGGAGGCACCTTCGACAAGCTTGCTCGACGAATGGTTGAAGTCCCGGAGACATTGATTTCTGCCATAGCCTCGTCCAACCTCATCATGTCACTGATTATACCCGTTCTGCTAGCCCTGATAGCCACCATTGCCACCGCGAACAGTTCCATAGCCACCATGACCCAAACCATCATTGTTGCGCCCGTTGCCGAAGACAGCGCGACCCACACCAACGACACCACGGCTGCCGCCGAAGCCACCACGACCCAAGGCAGCCGCATGATGACCCACAAGTATAGGGGATCAACCGTAGTACTTTCAATAAGTAAGAGCGTCGAACCCAGAGAGGAGCATAAGGAAATGATAAGCGGTTTTCAACAAGGTATTCTCTACAAGTGCTATAAGTAACACTGATAGATAGTTTTATAGCAAGATAATTCGTAACAAGTGACAAGTAACAATAGTAGCCAAGCTGCAGCAAGGTAGCTCAATCCTTTTTATAGCAAAGGATAGGCCTAAAAGTACTCATATATAAAGCAAGCACTCCCGAGGACACATGGGAATTTATGTATAGTCATGCTCATCATACTGAGTTGATTCACGTTTGCTACTTTGATAATTTGATATGTGGGTGGACTGGAGCTAAGGTGTTGTTCTTACTTGAACAAACAACCAAGTTATGATTGCCCTCTCTCGCAAGCATCCGCAACTACAAAAAATAATTAAGATAAATCTAACCATAGCATTAAATGTGTGGATCCAAATCAACCACTCATGAAGCAACACATAAACTCGGGTTTAAGCTTCTATCACTCTAGTAACCCGTCATCTACTTGTTACTCCATAATAACTTCCCTTAGGCCCATAACATGGTGAAGTGACATGTAGTCGACGTTCACATGACACCACTAATAGAAGTATCGACATACATATGATCAAAATATCGAAGGAATACCAACTTTATATGATTACTTATAACAAGACATCTCCCATGTCCACAACAACAATAGTTACTACTCACACCTCATCAACATGTTCAAGATCAGAGGTGTAATAATGATAATTAAGGATCTGAACATAATATCGTCCACCAAGTAATCCAACAAGCATCAACTACAAGATGTAATCAACACAAGTAGTAACCCACAGGTACCAATCTCAAGTTTTGGGACAAAGATTGAATACAAGAGATGAACTAGTGTTGGAGATGAGATGGTTCTGGTGAAGATGTTGGTTAAGATTGGTCCTCCCACGAAGGAGGAAGCATTGGTGATGGTGATGGCTTCGATTTCCCCCTCCTGGAGGGAAGTTTCCCCGACAGAATCTCTCTGCCGGAGAGCAAAAGGGCCTTTGCCCAGGTTTTCGCCTCGACATGGCGGTGATTCATCCTGAAAGATTTCTTATGATTTTTTCTAGGTCAAAACATGCCATATAGGAGAAGATGGTCGCCAGAGGGCCACCAGGGGCCCATAAGGCATGAGGGTGTGGCCAGGGTGTGGTCACGCCTTGTTGCCTTGTGGACAGCAGGTGGCCCCGTTGGTATATTTCTGTCCAGATAATTCTCAAATATTCTAGAAACATTCTTCGTGAATTTTCATAGCATTTGGAGAAAGCTGTTTTCTACCTTTTTCTCGGTTTCCAGGTCCAGAATTCCAGTTTCCAGATATTCTCCTCTATGTGATGTACCTTGCATATTCAGAGAGAAAGGACATAAGAATTGTGTGATAATAGGGGATAATGGACAAGAATAACACAAATATCGATAGTAATTCATGATGCAAAATGGACGTATCAACTCCCCCAAGCTTAGACATCACTTGTCCTCAAGCGAAAGCCAAGCTCGAAACTAATGACGACATGATTTGAGAGAGAGGTGTTGAAGAAAAACAGAATACGAACATGAGAACATCATGAATATTAGTATAGCAGCAGGTATTTTATCATATAGCTCCTCATAAACAAGTAACAATCCATTCATAACTATTGGAGTAAGAAGCATAAACTTTATTGACAATCAACAAACTATGTTCATAGTCATTGGGACAATCATAATTAATCATATTTCATAGGAGAATCTATGTAAGAACTTTCTTTTTGGCAAGTTCACATACTCAACTATCATTTAGTCTTCCCTGATTGCTCATGCTGAGGACATATTTTTGGAACTCATGTTTCCATAGGACACATAGGAAGATAGGGGCTTGAACGATTTGCCACCCAACTTATTTACCTCAAGGATCATGTCAAGAATAATAAATCATGATCATCTACATCCACTAGGATATATAAGTCTTAATCTTTCCTCAACACATGGTGCTTTCCACTATAGATTTAATAGGTAGGAAGAGGAATAAACTTTATTGACTAAAGCATGGGATTGAACTCCTGAATATAAAATATAGTCCCTTCACAGAGGGAAGCAGATGTTTTCATGCACTTTTAAGTTTTTGGATGTGCAAACTCTTAATGCAAAGGAACATGACTTTATATTGCCCCTTATGATAGAATATTTTATTATGCAGTCTGTCGCTTTTATTTCTTTACCATCACAAGAACGTAGAAAGCTTATTTTCCCTTATAATAAAAGATCATACAAGTTTTAAGAGAATTTTTTATTGCTCGATGCACCGATGACAACCTACTTTAAGTATCTTACTCAATCCATAGGTAGGTATATTGGACTCTCATGGCAAGAGACTGGGTTTCAGGGATATGGATGCACAAGTAGTATCTCTACTTAGTGGGGAATTTTTGGGAAAGAAAGGATCTAAAGCAAGCACCACATGTTAAAGGATCCATGACCATATAACTTGTTTGTGAATGTGAATAGCATAATCATTATGTTGTCTTCCCTGTCCAATATCAATACTTGACCATTATATAATATTTGTTGAGAGCTCACAATCATAAAAGATGTCCAAGATAGTGTATTTATATGTGAGTCTTCTCTGCTCTATTATGTTCTTTCTTAGATTGCATCAATAACTAATACTATGTTTGTTTAATATCAACAACCTTTATCACTTATACCTTTTTGTGTGAAGTCATTACTTCTCGTGAGATAAGAATATGATCTTTATGTTTCCTTTTTTATTGCTATACTATGATGATGGGTGCGCACAACAGAAGCAATCGATTACAAGGATAGATGGATCTAAAATCAAAAATTCTAAGCAAAGAAAATCTAAAATTTATTTCTCTAAACCACGAAACAACTAAGGATCAAACTAAGATGATAATGACAAAAGTGATGGTGATACCATACTTGGGCACCTCGCCCAAGCTTGGAACAAGCTAAGGGTGGTGCACATACCCCTATACCCACGTGTCCCTCTTGGGTGATGATGGTGATGATGCGGCAGGTTGTTCTTCCACCTTCCAAGGCATTGGCTCGCCCTCATAGAAAGAAAACCTTGGTTCCAGGACCCTGAAATCAACAGCGAAGCTCATCCTCTTCAACCTCAATTCATACTCACAATTTTGGCTTTGGAGGTCAAAGATTTCTGCTTGCAGATGCTCAATCCTCTCTTGAAGCTTGAAGAGAACCACTCCCATGTTCTTGGTGTCCAGTTTGTTCTCTCGGATGAAGTCTATGATCATAGAGTGATTAGCACGAAAACCACGTTCAACAATACCTTGGCACTTGAAGATCTCCTACTCCACCACCGCAAGCCTGGCCTTCTCACTTCCCTCCTTCTTTGGTCCTTGGACGTCACGGATGTGAAGAACCCACTCATGCATGTCGATGGCCTAAGGGTGTTTCATCACCTCCGAAAGGTACTGGTTGATGACCTTCTTGAAGAACTTGTCTTTCGAGGAGCTTGGTGTTGTCATGGCTATCTAAATTTGTGAGAAAAATAGCCCGAAACAAGAACAAAGGAAAATCTCGCGATGCGGTGGTCAAACCAATCAGGAGTATATATAATGATTTTTCTAGGTAAGAATACATGCTCGGGAAGAAAACGGAGTCTGGGAGGCACACGAGGTGCCCACAAGGCATCAGGGTGCGCCCAGGGGGGTGGTCGCGCCCTCTTTCCTTGTGGACTCCTCGTGGGTCCCCTAACTTCTTTTTATTTTTGGTTTTTTTTGTAAAATACCAAAACCAACAGAACATATTATTTTTGGAATTTTTGGAGTCAATTTTCTTGCCGTTTAACGTACCTACTCTTTTTCAGGTTTCTAGAGCGTTCTAGAATGTCTCTCTTATGTGCTCCTCCGGTGTTATCACTTGGATAATGTTAGTGTCAACATTAATGGGTGTACTTGAGATATAATGCTTATTCTTTGCCCATTTACCACTCTTGGATTTTTTTTTTCCTTCGAAGTTATTGATCTTTATAGCACCGGAGCGATAAACCTCCTCGACAACATATGGGCCTTCCCATTTTGAGAGGAATCTACCTGCAAAGAATCTGAAACAAGAATTATACAAAAGCACTAGTTCTCCTACATTGAATTCTCATTTTTGGATTCTCTTATCATGCCATATTTTAACTTTTTCTTTAAATGACTTGGCATTTTCATAGGCTTGTGTCCTCCGTTCATCTAGTGAGCTAATATAAAATAACCTCTTTTCACCGACAAGTTTAAAGTCATAATTAAGTTCTTTAATTTCCCAATAAACTTTATGTTCTAACTCGAGAGGTAAATGACAAGATTTTCCATATACCATTTTATATGGGGGCATCCCATGGGATTTTTATAAGTAGTTCTACAAGCCCAAGTTTCTTAGACCAATTCCTTCTAGACCCATTGACAGTCTTTTGCAATATTAGTTTTATTTCTCGGTTACTCAATTCAACTTGGCCACAAGACTGGTGATGATAAGGTGATGCAATTATGTGGTTAACATTATATTTAGCTAAGAGTTTACGAAAATCACCATGAATAAAATGTGAACCACCATCAGTCATTAAATATCTTGGGACTCCAAACCTCGGGAAGATGATGTCTTTAAGAATTTTAATAGAGGTGTTATGATCAGCACTACTTGTTGGAATAGCTTCTACACAACATCTAAAATATGAGTATACCCATTAGAGGAAGGAAAAGGTCCCATAAAATCAAAGCCCCACACATCAAATGGTTCAATAGCAAGTGAATATTTCATAGGAATTTCTTGACATTTACCAATATTACCAACTCTTTGACATTCATCACATGAAAGGACATACTTACGAGCATCTTTAAAAAGAGTAGTCCAATAGAAACTGGATTGTAATACCTTGTGTGCAGTTCTGTCATCAGCATGGTGTCCTCCGTAGGCCTCGGAATGACACTTCCTTAGGATCTGTTATGTTCATGCTTAGGTATACAACGTCTAATAACACCATCTACTCCTTCTTTATAAAGATGTGAGTCATCTCAAAAGTAATGTCGTAAATCATAGTATAATTTTTTATTTTGTTGATAGGTGAAGCTAGGCGGAATGTATTTAGCAAAAATGGAATTAGCATAATCCGCATACCAAGGAGTACTACGTGAAGTATTTATAACAGCAAGTTGCTCATCAGGAAAATTATCATCAATAGGTAGTGGGTCATCAAGAATATTTTCCATCCTAGACAATGTATCTGCTACAGGGTTTTCAGCTCCTTTCCTATCAATGGTATGCAAGTAAAATTATTGTAGTGATAGCACCCATATGATAAGTCTAGGTTTAACATCTTTCTTTTCCATAAGGTATTTAATGGCAGCATGATCGATGTGAATGGTTACTTTAGAATCAACAATGTAAGGTCTAAACTTATCACATGCAAACATAACTGCTAAAATTTCCTTTTCAGTAGTAGCATAATTTCTTTCAGCAGCATCTCCGGTCTTACTAGCATAAAGAATAACACCAATAACATAATCACTAGGATCACACATAATTTCAAAGGGTAAGTTCCAATCACATGGTTGAACAATATGTACAGAAATTAAGGCTTTCTTAAGTATTTAAAAAGCTTCTACACAATCATTATCAAAAACAAAGGGAACATGTTTTTGAAGAATATTAGTTAATGGCCGAGAAATATTTGAGAAGTATTTAATGAAACGCCTATAGAAACGAGCATGACCGAGAAAACTTGTTACACCTTTGATATATTTTGGGCATGGAATTTTCTCAATTACATCAATTTCGGTCTTATCTACCTCAATACCTCGTTCAAAAACTTTTATGCCCAAGTACTATACCTTCATTCACCATAAAGTGTCACTTCTTCTAGTTCAAGACAAGATTAGTTTATTCACATCTCTGCAAAACTCGATCAGGTTGCTCAAGCAATCATCAAAAGAAGTTCCGTAAACGAAAAAATCATCCATGAAATCTTCAACAATATTTTCACAAAAGGCAGAGAATATAGTTGTCATACATGTTTGAAAGGTAGCAGGTGCATTGCATAGACAAAAAGTCATACACCTATAAGCATAAGGTCCAAAAGGGAAAGTAAAGGTAGTTTTCTCTTGATCCTCTTTTGGCACGGGTATTTGAGAGAATCCAAAATATCCATCAAGAAAGCAAAAGTGTGTGTGCTTGGATAGTCTTTATAACATTTGGGCAATAAAAGGTAGGGGGTAATGATCTTTCTGGTAGCTTTATTCAATTTCCTGAAATCAATTACCATCATATACCCAGTTACTATCCTTTATGGAATAAGTTCATTTTTATCATTAGGAACAACAGTTATACCACCTTTCTTGGGAACACAATGAACATGACTTACCTATCTACTATCAACAATAGAGTAAATTATACATGCCTCTAGAAGTTTTAGTATTTGATTTCTTACCACCTCTTTCATCTTAGGATTGAGACGGCGTTGGTGGTCAACGACTCGTTTAGCATCCAGTTCCATATTAATCTTGTACTGACACAGAGTGGGGCTTATCCCCTTAAGATCATCCAGAGTATGACCAGTAGGAGTTGTGTGCTTCCTTAAAATTTTGAGTAATCTCTTTTCTTCATGCTTTGAAAGGTTAGCACTGATAATAATAGGATATATCTTCTTTTCATCAAGATAAGCATATTTTAAAATATCGGGTAATGTATTAAGCTCAAACACGGGATCTCCCTTAGGTGTAGGAGGATCACCTAAAAAATCAACTACTAAATTGTGCTTCAGGATAGGTTGTTGATCAATGAATATCCTATCTATTTCACTCCTTTCATTCAGATGCATATCGTTCTCATGGTCTAGCAAATATTGTTCTAGTGGATTGGTAGGAGGTACAACAATAGAAGCAATACCAATTATTTCATCCTTGTTAGGCAATTCTTTATCATGTGGTTGTTTACTAAACTTGGAGAAATTAAACTCATGAGAAATATCACCAAAACTTACTTTGACCTTCTGAGTAGCACAATTGATTTTAGCATTACGAGTATTCAAGAAAGGTCTACTGAATATGATGGGACAAAATTTATCTTGTTATGAACCAAGAACTAAGAAATCCGTGTGGTACTTGACTTTTCCGCACAAGACTTCAACATCTCTAACAATACCATGTGGTGAAATAGTATCACGGTTTGCAAGTTTAATAGTGACATCAATATCTTCAATCGCACAGGATGTTATATCATGCATAATTTCTTGATATAATGTAAAAGTCATAACACTAATACTAGCACCAATATCACAGGCCATGATAGCGATGATCTCCAATTTTAACTGAGATGTTAGGCGTGCCTACCACTGGGTTTTTTATCGAGTTCACCTCGTTTATTTCTGATAGGTTTTGCAATTCTAGCAGCTTCATCACAGAGGTAAATAACCTGCCCATCAATATTATCAACTGAGAGATATTTAACTTTAGCAACATTAGGCTCAATATTTATTTGCTCACAAGGTTTAGGTGTCCTAACATGACTTTTACTAACCACTGTTGTAGCCTTAGCATGTTCTCTAGTCCTAACAAGAAATGAGGTTTCTCAATGTAAGCACTAGGAACAATTGGATTAACATGGTTAACAATTATTTCTTCCTTCTTCATTTTAACAGGTTACTCGGGTAATTTTTCAATGGGAGGATGATATTTAAACCACTTCTCCTTGGGAAGATCAATATAGGTAGCAAAAGATTCACGGAAAGTAGCTACTATCTCAGAGTCAAGACCATATTTATTGCTAAGCTCATAAAAAGGAGATGTTTCCACAAAAGATTTAACGCAATCAAAATTAAGCTTTCTACCTGAATCTTGACCTTCATCGAGTTCCCAATCTTCAGATTTGTGTTTAATCATTTCCAGAAGATCCCATCTAAATTCAACAGTCTCCTTCATAGGAACCAAGAGCACAAGAATCAAGTAATGTTTGATCATCATAAGAATGTCAAGCATAAAGTTTTTGTATAATTAGTTCTCCTGAGAGCTCATGAATGGGACAGGTGTGCATCATAGATTTAAGCCTCCCCAAGCTTGAGCGATACTTTCTCCTTCACAAGGCCAACAATTATAGATAAAATTCTGATCATGATGAATTAGATGCATATGATAAAACTTCTCATGAAATTCCACCTTCAAGCAATTCCAGTCCCACAATCCAATATCATCCAATAGCCTGTACCACATTACTCCTTTTGCCTCCAAAGCTAAAGGGCAAACTTTCTTCTAACTTTGTCTTCGAGTAGACCTAAAATCTTAAACAATCCACAAATCTCATCGACAAATATCAAATGGTAATCGGGGTGAGTTGAACCGTTATAAGGATTAGCCAATAGTTTCTCTACCATACCCAAAGGCATATCATAATAAATATTTTCAGTAGATTCAGTAGGTTGAGGAACAACTTCCTCAACTTCCGTTCGAGGCTAAGATGCCATCAACAAGCCACTCAAAGGGTGACCATTCCTAGTAACAAGGAGCAGTAAATTTCATCACGTACCAAAAATGTTTCCTTACCAATTTCCACTTATCAAAGGCGCTTCACTCAGCAACGACGCCAGAAAAGAGTCTTGATGAACCACAGGTATAGGGGATCAATCATAGTCCTTTTAATAAGTAAGAGTGTCGAACCCAACGAGGAGTAGAAGGAAATGATAAGCGGCTTCCAGCAAGGTATTCTGTGCAAGTGCTATAAGTAACAGTGATAGATAGTTTTATAGCAAGATAATAGTAACAATTGACAAGTAACAATAGTAGAAAAGGTGTAGATAGGTAGACCAATATTTTTATACCAAAGGACAGGCCTAGAAGTACTCTTATATAAACCAAGCGCTTTCGAGGACACATGGGAATTTCTGTCTAGTCATGTTCATCATATTGAGTTGATTCGCGTTCGCTACTTTGATAATTTGATATGTGGGTGGACCGGTGCTAAGGTGTTGTTCTTACTTAAAAAACAACCAACTTATGATTACCCTCTCTCGCAAGCATCCGCAACTACGAAAAAATAATTATGATAAATCTAACCATAACATTAAATATGTGGATCCAAATCAGCCCCTCATGAAGTAACACATAAACTGGGGTTTAAGCTTATCTCACACTAGCAACCAATCATCTCCTTGTTACTCCAAAATGAATTCCCTTAGGCCCATAACATGGTGAAGTGTCATGTAGTCTATGTTCACATGACACCATTAAGAGAAGTAAAAACATAGTTATCATCAAAATATCGAATGAATACCAACTTTATATGATTACTTATAACAAGACTTCTCTGATGTCCTGAGGAACAATAGTTACTACTCACACCTCATCAACATGTTCAAGACCGGAGGTGTAGTAATGATAATTAAGGATTTGAACATAATATCTTCCACCAAGTAATCCAATAAGTATCAACTACAGGATGTAATCAACACAACTAGTAACCCGTAGGTACCAATCAGAGGTTTTGGGACAAAGATTGAATACAAGAGATGAACTAGGGTTGGGTATGAGATGGTGCTAGTGAATATGTTAATGAAGATTGGTCCTCCCATGAAGCAGGAAGTGTTGGTGATGACGATGGCTTTGATTTCCCCCTTCCAGAGGAAAGTTTCCCCAACACAATATCTCTGCCGGAGAGCAAAACGGCCCCTACCCAGGGCCTCGAGACGATGACGCTTCGTCCCGAAATGTTGCTTATGATTTTTTTCTAATTTAAGACACACCATATAGGAGAAGATGGTCGCAAGAGGGCCAGCAGGGGGGTCACAAGGCCTCTAGGCGCGACTAGGGGGTGGGCGCGCCCTGTTGCCTTGTGGACAGCTAGTGGCCCCCCTCTGGTATATTTCTGGCCCAATAATGCTTAAATATTTGAGGAAAATCTCTGTGAAATTTCAGGTCATTTCGAGAAAGTTGTTTTTTCTCCCTTTTACTCTGTTTCTGGTCCAGAATTCTAGTTTCCAGATATTTCCGTCTCAGTGATGTACCTTGTATATTCCGAGAGAAAGGACATAAGAATTGTGTGAGAATAAGGGATAATGGACAAGAATAACACAAATATAAAATAGTAATTCATGATGCAAAATGGGCGTATCATCGTGCCGCAACCGACGACACGTCCGCGCTCCGCCCCGTCACCGGCGTTGCCGGCATTAGCGGCGTTAGGAGCCGCCGGTTGTCGGACCTGCTGGTCCTCCACGTTCTGTGGGGGGCGTGGTGGTGGCTGATTTCCACTTCCCCAGACAGCCATCGCCGCCGGTGGGATCAGCTTCGTCGAGGGAATTTGAGGGGACTTCCCATGACATGCAGGGAACCCAAGAAACCTCTGCTACCAAACCCTAGGTTCTTCCTCTGCAATCTCATCCATGACTTACATACTACTTCTTTCGTTTGGTGTAGACTTAGTGATACGAGAATCCGCAACAACGGTTCATCGATGGCTGCCGCAGATGCCAACTCAGCTTGAGACTCGGGATTGATGGCATGGGCTCCGCACTGGCCATATACTCAGTGCCCATAGAGCCCAACACTGCGTCGGTCACTTGTGGCCAATCTCAGCCCCAGACCATGTTAATGCGCTGAGTTAGCTCGTCTCGGATCATAGCAACCAGGTCGCTCGCCGGTGCCGGCGCCTGCCTCCTCTTGTTCTTACGGTTTTGCACCACTCTTCATGAATTGGGATTGAAGAAATCTAGCAGCGTAAGTTTGGGTAGACTGACCTTGGGTAAAGGACCCCACCATGGCCGGGCCGCCGTCGCTGCCGTTTTGCGATGAACAACTCGTCGTGCTACCTCGACTTTGTCCACCTCTTTCAATCCTAGCCTCGCCGGATCCTCCTGTGGAATCACCGCATCCACCATCCTAGCGACGATCTCCTCGCAGTAGCCCACCTAAAAGCCTCACAAATCACATGAGAGGGTGTCGGCGATGCCACATCCGGCTGCATCGCGGGGAGAAGGTCATTGCCCTCCTCATCTTCATCGTCGGAGCCCTCTGCTCGGGTCAAGAACCGGCCGCCCACTCGTTGGTGACCGTCGAGGTCAGCGGAGCGAGCGGTCACCTCGACTATACCGGTACCTTAAAAATGAGAGAGAATTTCACTTCCTTGACCTCTGTTGTTTTGTCTATCTATCTCTAAGTCTCCACACATTGCTTTTAGCAAAAAAAACTTCATATTGTAGATAATTGACCGGTGCCTTTAGCAGATCATCGTGGAGCATTTTTTGCACTCAATCCTCAACTATTTTGTGTGTGTACATAATATTGTACTACTCAAAAGTCGTTTATTACGGTTGACATAGGTTTCAGCCAAAGGGTTTGCTTAGAAAAGAAAACCACCCACAGCCGCGGCAGGCCGGTTGTACCCTAGCACAAGGCTAGGGTCTCCTGCCTTCCGTCCACACAATTGTCGGTCTATCTTGTCCTGTGTGGTCTTAGAGCTATGGAGAAGTGGTGGATCCGGGTCTTCGTTGAAAGGAGGGTTTCGATTTCTGATGTTTTTTCGAGTTTTGTTAGGGTTCGTGTCTTATTTAAAGATGTAAGGCGGAGGCGATTCTGTGCAAATGAAATAAGGTCTTCCTCGCCTAGTGCCCATTCCGATGGTGTTCCTAGCATCGTCGGGCGGTGTGTGGAGGTTTGTCTTCGATGATCTCATGGAATTCGGTCAACGTTTGTCTTTGGTGGATCCATGTAGATCCGATCTTCGTTCGTCTGTGTTCGTGTATCTACAGCTTAGATACTTCCGATCTACTCGTCTCTTCATTGGCGGCGGTTTCTGTTCTCGTGCGTTTGTTTTATGAGGCCTTAGCACGACGACTTCCCGACTGTATATTACTACAAGGTTTGCCTGGCTTTGATGACGGAGGGGTGATGACGGCGGTGCGTCTTCGGCTCGTTTCAGTGCATGTAATCATCGCTAAATGGTTTATGGACTTGGATGTATTTTTTTACTTCCGATGTTCTTTGTACTATCTTGACGGTTAATAAATAAATTGGAAGTTTTCCTCATAAAAGAGAAGTCGTTTATTACCGTTTTATGTCAGTTTGATATGAATACGTAGCCTACCTTATGCATGGGAAGCTGATGAAATTGCTGGGTAATATTCAGTTAGAGAAATGGCTGCACTGATATTTGCATTCACGTGTTTATAGTCCAATATTCGTACCTTTTTTAGGGACGTCACATAATGTTGATGATTTTTAACACCATGTCAGGCAACGCACGGCATAGCAGTACATATCCAATAACCATTGCATCCATTCCTCATTGTTGGCAACTGATGTCCATTAACGATTTACATGCTCTTCATTAGAAATTCCTATTAGCCGCGCGCTGCGGTAAACTGTCGCCGCATAGCACACGCAGGCGCACTAGCGTAGACTGGTCCGACCCATTTAACCAGTTTGGTCCTTCAGCTTTTGGAACATTTTTTTTGTTATTTCACCTTTTTTTCTCTGCTGTTTTCATTTTCTTTTAAAAATATATAATTTAAAAAATTGTTCATGGCTTTCGAATATTGTTTGGATTTCCCAAAAAGAATACGAAATTTTGAAAATTTCCCGTTCTCAAAATTTGTTTCAAAAGATGTTCAAGTTCTCAAAATGTATTCACAAACTTAAAAATATTCTCATTTTTTAATTTGTTAACAAATTCAGAAGTTTTTCAATTTTTTGAATTTCAAAAATTATTCACCTTTTTCCAAAAATTCTTCAGCGTTTTCAAATTTTGTTTCCATTTTTTGGAATTTTGAAAATTGTTTAGTTTTTTCAAAACATTTAAATATTCTTATGTTATTTGATCCATTTTTTCAGCCTTATCAATAAATTTCAATTTTTATTGTTTTAAATTTTTTAAAAAAATTAGAATTCATTCGAAACATTTCAAAAAATATATGGAATTTCAAAAAATATTGAGGTTAGAATTATGGTTCTAGTTCTATAAAATGTTCAAAAAAAATAAAAAATACTTCTAATTATTAATTATTATTTTAATTCAAAAAATATTTCAAAAACTGGAAATTTGCAAAAAAGAAATTGTGTTTTCTAAAATATGTTCGAACAATTGAAATTATGTATGCTATAGTAGATATTTTTCGAACCGGGCTTCTTCCCTTTCCATTATAAAGCAAAACGGAAATACAAAGTTTTCTCCGAACCAGAAATAAAGAAAGGGAAAGGAAAGAAGCGAGTTCGGGGCAATAAGAGGAAACCCACCGTTTGCGCGCGTCATCACGAACACAAACTATGGGGCGAAAACCTGGAGTATCACCCTAAACCGTCGAGAACAGAAGATACTACCACCACACAGTATCAGAAAAGACCCCTACCAGACCAACATAACCAAACAGCAAGTACTTAACAGACCACTGTGTGTCAATAGGCAGATAAAAGCAAGCCAATGGAACACCTCCAGCTTAAGCTGTGCTATTCAACCAGCATGATCAGCATTTACCATGTCACCATTCCTCCCACGTGTCTCCTTCATCAACATGCTCGCTTATTCTGGCATCGGTGGCCCACATAGCAGCAGCATTTGCGACACGTTCTCCTTCAGCATCTGTGCGCCCTTCTTGGTTACTTCAGCCATCCCCGGCTTCTGCAGACCTGCCGAATATTGAATAAACGCACAGGCTGTGAAAACAATCTCAAACGGAGTATTGATCCACATTTTCTCAAAAGTGGCACGATTACGAGCCAACCATAATGCCCAGCAAATTGATGTCAGGCCAACAGTATAAACCTCATTACAATTAGGTAAGAAAGCATGAATCCATGCATAATATTGCCAGATAGAATTAGGACCACAGTCAGTTACAAGCATTGCACCTACTGTCCTCCAAACCACCCTGGCTACACGGCAGAGGAACATCAAATGTTGGGTAGACTCCGGATGCTCACAAAAAGAACAACTCAGATCCCCCTGCCAATGTCTCTTTTTCAAGTTATCTCTAGTTAAGATAACATCTTGACAAAGTTGCCACATAAAAATTTAAAGATTCAAAGGGATTTTCGCGCCCCATATCCATTTGTAATTGGAACCAGCCAAACTTTTCTCCAGCCAACGATACATGGATTTGCTAGTGTATTCTTGCGAACTATCAAGCTTCCAATATATCACATCTTCCTCTCCCATATTAATCTTCTTCGACACATATCTTTTAAGCTCATTCCATTTCTGGAGCATATCATTGGGAAGCCTTCTTCTAAAAGAAGAGCTGGGATTCATAGTGTTAATCTTATCTACAGTATTATTTTGTTCCACACACATATCAAACAGGTCAGGAAATTTATATTTTAGGGTGAAATTATCACCCAAATCATCTAGCCAAAGGCTAGAAATATTCCCCTTATTTAAATGAATGCCTCTACGAGCCATATGGTAATCTTTAACTTTCAAAAGCACTTTCCATCATGGTGAATCATTAACTTTCTGTTTAACCATAGTCACTGATGATTTTCTTAGATATTTGGCTCTGACAATGTCTTGCCACAGCCCCTCTTTTTTCTCTAACTTCCACCTCCATTTGGTCAGCAGGCTAATATTATGTTTTCTTAAGTCCTTCACTCCAAGCCCTCCTTTCACTTTAGATCTGCACACCCGCCCCCATTTCACCATGTGATAACTTCTATTCTTACCATTACGGTGCCAAAAAAATTCATCCTAGGTTTGTCCCATCTTTTGAGAGTTGATTTACTTATGGAAACATAAACATGTAATACGATGGAATGTGTGATAATACAACGTTAACTTTGATAAGTCTGCCACCACTTGATAAGGTTTCACTAATCCAGGATTCCCCATGGTTAATGAATTTGTCATCCACAAACATCCAGTCACTCCCCTTAAGGCCAGCATAGCCGACTGGAACACCCAGATACTTGATGGGAAAACTCCCAATCTCACAGTTAAACATCTCAACATAGTTTCTCATAGTTTGATCATTAGCCCCAACTGAAAAATCTCACTTTTCAGAAAACTAATTTTCAATCCCGACATGACTTCAAAAAGATATAACAACAACTTGATATTAAGCGCATCTCTCGGGTTATCCTCAAAATACAGGATGGTATCATCCTCATACTGTAAGATAGCAACCCCATGTGCTACCAAATCAGCTGCCGGCCCTGTAAAAAGGCCATTCTCGTGAACCTTAAGGACCATTTTAGTCAAGCAATCAGCTGCCAAGTTAAACATGAATGGGGAAAGGGGATCACCCTGTCTCACCCCTTTGGCACTTTGGAAATATTCTCCTACTTCATCATTCAGTTTCACACAGACTGTACCCGCCACCAGAATCTTCCTAATCCATTCGATCCACTCAGGATTAAAGTCTCTTTTCTTATGACACTCTAGCAAAAAATCCAACTTTACTTTATCATATGCTTTTTCAAAGTCTAGCTTAAGCACAATCCCAAAAATAATCGAGCATATGAATGATGCAGAATCTCATGGAGTGACATAGTCCCATCCATAATATATCTACCTTTAATAAAATCATTTTGGTGTCTACTAAACAAAGTATCAGCAAAAGGTTCAAGTCTGATAGTAAGTACTTTAGTAATCAGCTTATATACACATCTGAGCACACATATAGGTCTGGATTGTTGGATTCTATCAGCCCCAACCACCTTGGGGAGTAATGTGATAATACCATAATTGAGCCTATCCACATCAAGTTTATTCTCATAGAACTAGTCAAAGAGCAACATCATATCATTTTTCACCACACTCAACAGTATTGAAAGAATTCGATTGGAATATTGTCAAGACCAGGAGCTTTGTTATGCTTCATAGAGAATAAAGCATTTTTAATTTCAGTATCCGAGAAAGGTCTCAAGAGAATAAAGTTGTCTATCTCAGTCAATCTTTCCTGTTCTTTCCACATGTTACTATCTATCCCACACAAGTTTCCTGGGGCAGGGCCAAAGAGCTCTTTATAGAAATCAGTAGCATGCTTAAGAAGGTCCTTGTTCCCTTCAATAACCATATCACCACAGCTAAGAGAAAAAATAGTATTTCTCCTTCTGATACGATTCACAGTCCTGTGGAAATACTTAGTATTACTATCACCCTTAAGCAACCAGTTGTCATGAGACTTTTGTATCCATGAGACTTCCTCCTCAATTAAGAGGTTATTTAATTCGACCGAAAGGTCAACTTTCTTGCAATACAACTCAGGTGTTAGAGTATCAGTTTCTTGCAGTCTTTCTAGATATCCAAGCTCCTCTTTCAACCACTTCCTTCTTTTTCTAGACTTACCAAAATTGTTTGATCCCCAGCCTTTAAAGAAGGTTTTAAATCTTTTTAACTTGATATTCATAATGTCAATAGGATTCCTTGAACACACAGGTCTAAACCATATCTTGACCACCAGAGGTAAGAAATCAGAATTTTGCAACCAATTTAAGTCGAATTTGAAACCCCTATTTTTTGAAATAGTGGGAATATTATCATCGGTATTTAAAATCAAAGGGCAATGATCCGAGATCTCCCTCACAATCTTCCTGACAAAAGTAAAGGAATATAGACATTCCCAAGAGTTGGACATAAGCACCATGTCCAGTTTTTCTAGGGTTGGATTATGCTGGTTATTAGACCACGTATATTGACCACTACTCATATCAACTTCTCTTAAGGAGAGGGAATTGATAATGGAATTAAACATGTGTGAAGAATGACCCAGATTGGTCCTTTTATTCTTCTCGTTCGTAAACCTCAAGATATTAAAGTCTCCCCCAATAATATATGGACACGAAACATTACCACACATATTTGACAACTCAGTAAGGAATTCCACCTTATATTCTTCATGAGCAGAACCATACACCGCCATTATGCAACAACTAGATTTCATGCATTTATCACATATCTCAAGTTTCATGACATACTTGCCAGCCACACAGTTTTTGATATCAAAAAAATTATTCTTGACACCACAAATAATACCGCTAGACTTTCCTACAGTAGGTATCCAATTCCAACAGAAGTTATCCCCAGGATCAAATTTCCTCGAGAACTTAGAGGAAAAGTCGAGGAAAAGTCCTTTTTCATAGTCTCTTGAATGCGTGTAAAATCAAGTTTGAAGTCTCTAATCAAATCAGGCAAGTATGTAGCCATGCCTCTCTTCCCAATCCCCCTACAGTTCCAAAAGAGACAAATCATTTTTCTTATGTTTTGGGGATCAAGGTTTGTTGCCACGTTTACGAGGATCCATGGTCGTACCTACAACTCCACTCAATTTTTGGTTCTCGCTTCTAGTTAAAGGTTTAGAGATCACCACATTAACTTTCTTTCTCTCTCTTTTCCTAGATTTGACAATTTTGAATCCTTCCTCATCCAGGTCCCCCTCATCCCCCCAAGATGTGTTTAGAGGAGATGATTCTCGCACAACATTAGTAATTAACAGCACATTCTCTTGCTGTTTCTCATCGTTATTAATTTTATTAGCTATATTGGCTCTCGATTACTCAAGATCTCTAATAACATCAATAACAGCAAAAATATCATCAGGAATATTCACTTCCATTTGCGAAGCAGTGGAAATGATTTCCATATTCGGAAGAACATCAAAAGAATTGCGAGAAAGTGTTTAATTACCTTGCAGATTTCTCTTTTTAGCCATCTTCTCAGCCCTGACGCCCACGTGTTCCATGTTGACCCCAGCTGTCCTCTTGCTAAATCTAGTTTGCACTTCCTCTATAGCAGGAGGGGTAGGAATTACATCCATAAATTCAGTGCGCGATACGTGACTGCACATAGTAAGTTTGATCTTTTTTCTGACAAGAATTGTCATGATGCTCCAGTTCAGTTACAATAGGCTCTCCAACACAAGCATCCAGACAAGAGGAATTTTTTCTACCAATCACAGGACTCGGAAAAATTTGCATCGAGTTCACCACAATCTTATCATAAGAAATAACTTCAGGGGACAATTTTTCATTTTCCCTCAACTGATTCTTTTCTGCTTCAGCAGCCATAGCATCTATGAGTAACATGTCATCCACTTCTTCACTTTCCTTCTCTGATTGGATCTCATCACTATTTTCAGGAATCTTTCCATTTTCCTCATTTTCTTTAACAGGTTCCAAGCTCATATTCTTCATATTTTTTCCTCCAGCCGTGCCAGGGGGAGCCGAAGACTCCTCCGTAGTAGACAAAGAAGCATTTTACCCTTCTGGGCGTTTGTTCTCATTAAGTTTAGCCCTTTTTGGGGAGGTCCCCTTCTGTTTCCATTTGCACATTAACTTTTTCCTTAGGTGGATTTTTCACAAGGATCTTGTCCACAGAGAAGAAAAAAATTATAGAAATGCCCCCCAACACTCTTTCTGCTGAAGTAGGGATATCTTCAGCATCTCTACATCCCAATTTTATCCTCACAGACTCAGGTCTGTTAATGGTAGCTTTATCAATTTCCAGAGTCACCCCAACCAAAGACCCCACATAAGCAATATTTTTTTCATGTCTTTTGTCCGAAGGGATATTGCTAACATTGACCCAAGCAATGTTAAGTATACCCTTGGCACCCACAGATTCAGACCATTTCTTTAGATTTATGACAGCACCGCAATTTTTAACATTCATACTCTCAGCAAAGCAAGCCTTATCTACATCTCTAGGTGAAGGAAATCTCATCACAAACGTATTTGGACCAATGGATCTAACAAAGCATCTCGAGTTTGTGTTAATATA
Source organism: Hordeum vulgare subsp. vulgare (assembly GCF_904849725.1). NCBI lineage: Eukaryota > Viridiplantae > Streptophyta > Magnoliopsida > Poales > Poaceae > Hordeum > Hordeum vulgare. Next base: position 181,082,608 of record NC_058519.1, on the reverse strand, counting down.
AGCATTGAAAAACTCTTCCAACTGCCTCCCAGAAGCGTGCCCTTCCACAACAGATATGACAATGAATCTATTCCTATATGTGGTCTAATTCAGAGTGATATGATCATGGATGTAAAAGAACCCCTTCCCACTAGCTTGGAAACCACACATTCCCAAGGAAGAACAATATTACACAGAGAGGCTAGGTGACCATGATTACCACATCTACCACAACCAACGCATGGACAATAAACAGGCAGGTGTTCAGATTCCTTGCAAGTAATGCAAACCTCAGCACCTCCCACTAGTGGGGAGGCATTCCTCTTGCCGGGTGTGGGATGACGACGCTCTTGAGCTTGGTGAGCACCTTGTTGTTGTCACAGATCTTGTTGTTGCCGACCACCCGCGGCTCCACCAGCCACGGTATTGTTGTTGTTGTTGGGGAACATTGCATGGGAAACAAAAAAAAATTCCTACGCACACGAAGACCTATCATGGCGATATCCATCTACGAGAGGAGATTAGATCTACGTACCCTTGTAGATCGCTAAGCGGGAAGCGTTAAGAAACAGAGTTGACGTAGTGGTACAGCTTCGTGATTCAAATCACCGTCGTCCCACGATCCGTTCCGATCTAGCACCGAATGGACGGCACCTCCGCGTTCAGCACACATACAGCTCGATGACGATCTCGGCCTTCTTGATCGAGCAAGAGAGACGGAGAAGTAGATGAGTTCTCCGGCAGCGTGACGTCGCTCCGGTGGTGGTGATGATCTACTCCTACACGGCTCCGCCAGAGCTCCACGGAAATCCGATCTAGAGGTAAAACTACGTGGTATAGGTTTGAGTTGAACGTGGCAAAGTTGTGTCTCAAAAGCCCTAAAACCACCAGTACATATAGGAGGAGGGGAGGGGCTAGCCTTGGGGATCAAGGGAGCCCCAAGGGCACCGACCAAAGTGGAGAGGAGAACTCCAACTCCAATTCGGTTCGGGGAAGGAGGAGTCCTCCTCTCCCTTCCCACCTCCCTCTTTCCTTTTTTTCCTTTCCTTTGGTCTTTTTCCACTTGTGGCGCCATGGCCCTATTGGGCTGGCCTCACGAGCCCACTAAGGGCTGGTGCGCCACCGTAGGGTCACTGCGCTCACTCCCGGGTGGGTGGGCCCCTCCCAGTGAATACCCGAAACCCATTCGTCACTCCTGGTACACTGCCGGAAATGCCCGAAACTTTCTGGTGACCAAATGAAACCATCCTATATATCAATATTCATTTCCGGACCATTCCGGGAACCCTCGTGACGTCCGTGATCTCATCCGGGACTCCGAACAACATTCGGTAACCACACATATAACTCAACTATACTAAAACATCATCGAACCTTAAGTGTGCAGACCCTGCGGGTTCGAGAACTATGTAGACATGACCCGAGACACTCCTCGGTCAATATCCAATAGCGGGACGTGAATGCCCATATTGGATCCTACATATTCTCCTAAGATCTTATCGGTTGAACCTTTGTGCCAAGGATTCATATAATCTCGTATGTTATTCCCTTTGTCCTTTAGTATGTTACTTGCCCAAGATTCGATCGTCGGTATCCGCATACCTATTTCAATCTCGTTACCGGCAAGTATCTTTACTCGTTCCGTAATACAAGATCCCGTGACTTACACTTAGTCACATTGTGTCACGCCCAAGATGCGACCCTATCCTCAATTTGGCACGAGGGACTCGTCAGGGATAGAAGCACATCTCGTCATGTCGCAAGAATGGATATCGTTACAAGTACATGTACTGAAAATAAGATATATATATATATGTAGAATTGGCTTACACTCGCCACAAGCTACATCAGAGTCACATCAGTACGTTACATAATCATCAAGAGTAAGAGCAGGGTCCGACTATGGACGAAAACAAACGAGAAAAGAAGAACGACGTCCATCCTTGCTATCCGAGGCTGCCGGCCTGGAACCCATCCTAGATCAATGAAGAAGAAGAAGAAGCAACTCCAAATGAACAATCAACGCGCTCGCGTCGAGTAACCTTTATTTGAAGAATAAAATAAAAGCACTTTTAAAGGAGAAAATAAAATGAGACTCTTTTTATTTTAAAATAAAACAAAAGGAGAAATAAAAGAAAAACCCAAGGGATTGCCCCCACATTTGATAAAAGGATTTGAAAAGAAGACAAACTTTTAAAAGGGGGTTAAAACTGAAATCAATCGCAGCCACAAAAATAGAATAGAGAGGAGAAAAGGGTTTTACGTCCTCGGTGCAACAGGGTTTTGAAGTGGCTCTGTTGCACCCAATCTCATCACTCCAACAAAACAACGCCACTCACAAGCCTTAACACCCAACAACACGGAGCAACAAGCAACACCGACAAAACACAGTTGACATGATGCCATGCATGATGCCATGATGCAAACTAAATGATGATGCCACAAAATAAAATAACCACACGACGGAAACGGAAATAAAGGGGAATCTTTTGGGGCGTCGGCATGGGGATGTCACACATTACTTGCAAGGCTTATTTGTGATGTTGTATTACCGAGTGGGCCCCGAGATACCTCTCCGTCACATGGAGTGACAAATCCCAGTCTTGATCCATACTAACTCAACGGACACCTTCGGAGATACCTGTAGGGCACCATTATAGTCACCCAGTTATGTTGCGACGTTTGATACACACAAGGTATTCCTTGGGTGTCAGTGAGTTATATGATCTCATGATCATAGGAATAAATACTTGACACGCAGAAAACAATAGCAACAAAATGACACGATCAAATGATACGTTTATAGTTTGGGTCTAATCCATCACATGATTCACCAAATGATGTAATCCAGTTATCAAGTGCTAACACTTGCATATGGTCAGAAAACCTTGACCATCCTTGATCAACTGGCTAGCCAACTAGAGGCTTGCTAAGGACATTGTTTTGTCTATGTATCCACAAATGTATCTATGTTTTCATTCAATACAATTATAGCATGGATAATAAACGATTATCTTGAAACAGGAAATATGATAATAACTATTTTATCATTGCCCCTAGGGCATATTTGCAACAGTTATCGCCCCACTTCTCAGATCCGCGCCCACGTCCTTGCTCCATAGCCAGTGCTTCCCACCTTGCCTTGTCGGACGACCCATGGCGTGGATCCATATTGGATGAATTTTGGCTGCCGTCATCGTTGTCGCGCATCCACACCAAGTTGCGGCCACCACCGCCACCACCACGGTCGCGACCTCCACCTCGCCCAAATCGACCACCACCACGCGCGAAACGCCCCTCCCCGCCGCCATCCCCTCAGTTGATGCGGTTGCCACCCTCTCGCCCCGTCATGGCTTGCGCTCGTGGTGGCAAGGCAGCATCTTGCGCGAAGGATCTCTGGTCTCCTCCCACCTTCCCTTCCCACCAACCGAAGGAGGAGGAAACCCTAGGAGGCGAAACCCTAGAGGTGTCCCAGAAGTGGCCGAGAAGTGAATCGAGATCTGGAATGGGAGACTGGGGGTGTATATCACAACCCTAGCCGCGTGCCCTGTAGCACCCGAGCCCTCATGGACCGTGGTCGCACCGCTCTCCTGAGGCCATGAGCCGGGCTTGGGCCCGAGAATCCCCGGGTTGAACGACCGCGGCGGTACATGGCCGCCACGTAGGGGCACATGCACGTGCCCTATGGTCACCTCCTCCCGTGCGCTGAGCGTCGCCGGTGGTGAGCGTCGCCGCCCGGAGTCGTGCGTCGTAGGGGAGAGAGAGGAAGCGTGCGTGCCAGCCATCCCTTGTTTAGTATATGCTATAGTAGATACTAGGTCATGATTGGCGCGCGTTGCAGCGCCCGTCTATTTTTCCAATAGAGTGATAGTAATTTTACAAATAAATAGAAATAGAAGAACTTCCTATTTGCAGTGAAAGAACTTCTAAACCATTTACAATAGTGTGATAATAATTTTACAAATAGATAGACATGGAAGAACTTATTTCCTATTTACAGTGAAAGAACTTCTGAACCTATGCCAATACTTATCATTTTATATTCTTCCACCATTCCTAAATATAAGTATTTTAAGAGATTCTACTAAAAACTACATACCTATATATATACGCATATTTTAGAGTATCGATTCACTTGTTTTGTTTCGTATGTAATTCGTAGTGGAATCTCTACAAAGACTTATATTTAGTGATGGAGGGAATAGATATCATCTTGTATATTTTCCGCATCATGTTGACCAACCTCTTATTTCAATTTCTACTAAGTTTTTTCTAGCATCTAATAAATTGGTTCATAAATCTACAACATAAGCATTTTATGACCATGAATGTGTCAAGAGGTGATCGTACAAGGAAAGTGAAAATAAATGGCATTCCATGAAGCTAATCACTATAATGACTAAGCTTCTCAGCAAAACACATTAAACTAGTATAAGGGTGACATCCTTACAAAGTCCTATATTCACATATTTAATAACATGTATGTTCATCGACAATACAATTAAAGAACTATTAAAGCATGGAGTATCTGACGCAGCTAAAGCAGATGGATTAATCAATGGCATGTGGAGAGCTGTAATGCTTTCAGTGGATGGATGAGGTCGTTCAACCATTGATTCATTTAGTACTCCCAATGCTTGCACCCTGTATTTGTATATGGGGAAAAATAGTGGAAGTAATACATATACAAAAATAAAACCGTAAAAGTAATATACAAAACAAAAATGTAAGTGTGACCTTTTTGTTCAGATCAATACAAATGAGATTTTTGCATGAATAACAGAGCAAGACACTACAAATACTATTTGGTGAGCCATGTGGATGCACTTGGTCATATACATTACAAAATTAACAATATAAACACTATGCAAAGATGAGCGCACATTATTCTTACCAAGGAAGAAGATACAGAATCAATGTTAGCTTTAGTTGGCTCAGTGCAAGTACACACATCACCGGTGCTTATCATCGCAGCAGCATCAGTCTCTCATCGATCTGATGAAGAAGATGACATATGTGAGGACTAAACGGTACTAAATTAAATATGCACCAAAAAGGTAATATTGTGATAAATTTGTAGAACCATTGTAGAGGTTACGAATAAGACACACGTATAGTAGAAGGATGCATTTTTCAAGAAACCCCATAAAATTTAAGAGCTATTTATTCTAAAAAATAATGCAAGGAAAACATAATTCTATAAATGAAAGGACTATACTATTTTAACAACCATTCATCTAAATACCTTAAGAATCAAGGAAATGTTTATTCGGAATACTAATGTAAGACGATAAATCGATGCCTAGAAATTCTTTATTCCAAATCATAATGCTAATAATTTGGAATATCATTATTGTAATCCAAGATGAAGCAACAAAGTAGAGTGATCATGGTTGCTACATCATTATCTGTCAATGTCAAACTCTAAATGCACATGATAGACCGGACCCCAAACCGAGTATTATCCATTACATGCGAGGTAGTTTTACCAGGTAACACTAAGTTCAGCATACTAACAAGTGGTTGCATTCAAATTTATAACATCAAAATATTTACCTATGACAATTTAATGTTCATTCAAAGAGGTGGCTAAAAAGTTCTCCACATGCTCGCTTTGACATCTTACTCTAAAAGTAGAAATGTCGAACCACAGTTACATGGATCACTTATTAGTCCATCCATATACCGAGGGATGTACATCAAGTCATGAATTAAACTAAATTTATCGAAAGAGTACACATTTAATCGCAAAAGGAGATGCTAAATATTGGTAACTTCTAATGGTTGTTTTGGTAGAAGCTAGTCATATATTTATAAATAGCCATCTAACATAAAAATTCATCGTATTTCTAAAACTTGTGGTTCTTCTTTATATCACTAACATATTCTCCTATTTGCCAAGTTGTAAAGAACAACACATGCAAAAAAGCAATAAGCTGAATTGAAAGTAAATTGTTCGACCTATCTCTCAAACAACTTCTAACATGAAGTTGCAAACTGTAACATCTGTTAATATGGACCGTATCTCCAAAATTATATGGAGCGGCCATGTACAACTCCCTTCTTTCTTTCAGGTTGTACAAAGTCATCACCCGATCAATAAAGAAATCAATGTGGGTAAGACCGATACATCTCATGCATAATTTCTTAGAAGCACGTGCATGTAGGAGTGACAAAACAAACAAAAACATCTAAAGGAGAAAAAAAGAACATGCACCTATTTCTGTAGAGAAAGAAGCGTAGATTGCAGCAAGTTAACATGATGTATCACACCACAGCCATGCTTGCGTATCGAACACCAAGAAATAATAAAATACCTTAGGCCAGTGCAGAGGCAATGGCACGGGTGCCAACGCCACGGCGAACCACTGGACACACAGTGAGCCGGCCGTTGCTCTCTTCTTAGACTCCTTCTTATCTATCAGGGGATAGTTGGTGTAGTCTGCCTAGGGTGATCAACGTCGGCATCAAGGATGGTGCGTGCTTGAACAGCTCCACAGGATCGACTGTGTGGAAGGCCTAGAAGGCTAGATGGTCCTCCGGCACAGTGGCGCTAACTAGACCATTGTCGAATGAGAAAAGGGATAGGGTTGGGAGAAGCCTCTGAAACCGTCACGGCGGAGGACCAGCGAGCCGTCGACGACGGCGGTGAAAATGCGAGCCATGTAATTGGAAAAGTGATCGAGGACAACTATTGAGATTTGATTAAGCATGTTCGTACAATGGTTATTATCACATATGAGTATGCTGAACATCACAAAGGTACATATGAATTAGAGAGCAAAAATAGTAGTGCAAGTTTCACTATTTATAACTGAATATGGACAATGTGATTTTTCAAAATATAAATGCTAATATATATATATGGACTATGCCATAACTTGAGATCCATATATAGACATTTGTTGCCCTTTAAACCCAATATGTAGTAGGGGGCAGGAATAGAGCAAGATTAAAGTGTTGACACAGTTTACAGCTGGAGAACTTCAGTTGCTAGTCAACAGGTACAGTAACCAACCCATTTGAAGCAAAAGAGATGGCATGGAAGTCATTTGAGTTAACACTGATGGAAGTAAAGTTAGAAATTTCAAATTGTATAAATTAACTAATTGCCTTGTGGCAAGGATAATTCAACATATTTAAAGGATTTACCATTTCAGAAATATATGATCGAAAAGTTTTCTCCCTGCTAGCTCATATTTTTTCTTTCTCCAAGGACAAACAGTGGGAATGGTCAGGGTAATACGTATTAGTTCATCTGCATTAACCAAGAAAACCAGTTAGGATTACAGTTTTTACCATGTAAAACTCAGGAGCGCATGGTCCACGTTGTTTGGGACATGTACAGCGTGATAGACAGGGGCATGACTTTGCTGAAGTAAACAACAATTCAATTATTTATTTATCTTCACAGAATTAATAGGAGTAGAACAAACAATAATACTATGAGGAATTTCCAAATAGTATTTAATTCGGCAACAAAATGCCAGCAGAAAATCTCGACCCTAATTCAGCCAATCCTGCAACAAAGGAAATACAAAACAAATCGAAATACACATCAAAACATGCTTCCATCTGTATCTAAACTCAGTATGGTTCACACTAACAATATTTTGTTTGATCTACACCAGGAACTAATTAATCACCATTTTCATTAATTAGTAGATGTTTCTTTTGCATAATCTATGGTGTTGAGAGTTCACCATAGAAGAGATCAACATCAAACCAGACATGTTAGGGAAAACGAAATTAAGGTGGCCGGAAGGGTGAGAGGCACGGTATCATCCGGATCAGGAGCAGGCGGATCAAGACGATGAGCTTGGTGAGGCGGAGATCGGCGGGTGGTGGCATGGCACCGTCCAACCTTTCTACCTCGCGGCGGATCGATTGGCGCCTCAAAGGCCAATTCTGGCGGCGGCGCAGCCGGGCAAGTCGCCTGTTTCCCTGGGCGTAGTAGATGGAGGAACGGCGGCATGTCAGAAGGGAAGGAGGCGCTACACAAAGGACAGAGAGAAGAGGAGAGAAGAAACCAAGGAGAGAAGAGGAGCTCTACAACAGCGATGAGGATAAGAGGCGACAGGAACATACTTTGAAAAGTGAGGGGAGCAACGAGGACGGCGGCGGCGCCGCCAATGGTTCGTCTCCCTGGTCGAGAAGGGATGGTACTGATGAGGCGGCCGCTTAGACCAATCGTCACCTGCCCATGGCAACCACGCAAAGTCCGTATGCTTCCTAATGGGTTGGTTCCTTTGGCCCAATTAACCAGAAACTAGCGATTTTTCTATCGAAGTAGCGTCCCTCAGGACAGTAGGCCCAGAAAACGTCAAACATGGCGCATAAAACAAATCTAACGGTCATAAACTATCTGATCTAGAGAATAGACAACCAGAAACTCAAATCGTTGAGAAGGCTCGCTTTAGGTTCAGTTTTACTGTCCTTAATAATGCTGCAAGTAAAAGGACATTAGATTAACTTTTACAAGAAATGCACTTCCCTTGCCTCTGCACATCTTCTTCTTTTAGGGATTTTTTATGTGCTATACGTGGATCAGCCCAGTCGGCACACTCGTGTGCAGGGGGGCTACTATTTTCCGCAATGAACAGTGTGTATCACAGGCAAATCCTCGTTTGCAAACGGGCGCCTACAGCAAACCCCATTTGCTGGTGAGCTGCGCCGACCCATGTATGTTCTATTTATTCTGTACAGTCGTTCAAAAAAAAGTTCGCAGCCGGAGTTGAACTCGCGATAATGTTCCTTCTTCTACTCCAAACATAGTCACTATGCCATCGAACAATTACTCCCTTCTATTTTTTTTGCCCCTATAGTTGTGGGAATTCTTCGGTTTTGGGAAGCTTCCAGAACCATATTCCCCAGATTTTGCTCATTTCCACGGCGGTTTTTATTTGGGTTTTATTTTTTTTTCTTTTTTTCTTTTTTAGATATGTGTTTTCTAACTGATGACTCTCCATTTTGGCATTTTTTCATTAAACAATCGATGAACCTTTTTTCAGAATTGATGAACTTTTTCGTAATTTGATGATTTTTTTTCAAATATGATGAACTATTTTTATAACTTGATGAACTTTTCTCAAATTCTACGAACTTTCTTAAAATTTTGATGAACTTTTTCAAATGTGATAATCTTGTTATCAAATTCGATGAATTTATTTTCAAGTTTGGTGAACATTATTCAAAATGGTTGAACTTTTTTCAAACGTGATGAACTTTCTTTAAAATCCTATGAATTTATTACAAATTTGATGAAGTTTTTTCAAAATTCATCACCATATTTGTTTTGAAACAGAGTAAAAAGACTTGCCTTATATATTAATAAAGGAGGAGAATTTTACAGAACAGGTTGATGGCTCCACGTCATAGCCCGTCCGACAACAAAAGGAACATCAACTACTCTCGCGGCATGATGATACTCACGTGTCTCGCTCTTGCCATGACCCAAAGCTTTGCTTTATCTTGGATAAGTTTTAGGATGAAAATGAAAAAAAGAAAACGTAAAAGAAGTTCACTGATTTCATCACAATTGTTTCATCGAATTTGAAAAGCAAATCATTAGAAAATGAAAAAAGTTCATTGATTTGAAAACAGTTCACACATTTGAAAACAAATCACCATATAAAAAAGTAAAAAAAAGAGAAAAAAGAAAACGTAAAATAGAAAATGCAAAAAGGAAAAAAGAAAAGGGATAAACAATGCAAGCTATCACATCTGCATAAGTTTCCGAGTGGTCAGCACATTGTATCGCAAAACAGGAGGTCGTTGGTTCAATAGTCCTTGCTTGTGCCATGTTATCTCTATTTTCGCTTTTGTTAGGCCCTTGTTGTAGGCCGTCCCAAGAGCACGACATCGTGGGTGCCGGAACCCCTAGATGGCGCCTTTCGGCGTTGACTAGGAGTTCTCTATAGAACCTCCTGTCTTCAGTCGTGGAGCTCCTATTGGGCATTGTAGGCCTTCATTGAAGAACTGACACCTACCGCGACCGTAGCGGGTCACGGCCCAATTAACATCGCTCCATCGCTCTCACTCCGGATTTAGTGTCGCTCTCCTAAAAAAATGTCCATCTATGCTGCTTTGCTAGTTCGGGAAAAAGACCGGCCTCCAGTTATTTGCAATTTTGAATATGTTCACATAAAAAATCATAGATTTATTAAAAATGTGTGTGGGGTTAAAAGAGTGCATGAAATTGGGAAAAAGTACACAAATAAAAATAATAATGAATTACGAACGAAGTTGATTGATTTGGAAAAGGAAAATGTTCATCAATTTTAAAAATAGTTCATTGGATTTGAAAACAAGTTCATCGGATTTGTAAAATAGTTCATCGAATTGAACAATGTTCATCAGATTTGGAAAAAAAGTCCATCAGATTTGAAAAAAAGTTCTTCGGATTTTGAAAACAAGTTCATCGGATGTGAAAAGAATCATCAAATTGAACAGAGTTCATCATATTTGGAAACAAAATCATTGAACTGAAAAAAATTCATCTGATTTGAAAAATGTTCATCAAAATGTTAAATATTTTATTGATTTTGAGAAAAAATTAATCAAATTTTAAAAAGTTCACTGGAGTTGAAAATAGTTCATCAATTTTAAAATAAATCATTGATTCCAAAAAAAGTTAATAAAACAAAAACGAAAAGATAAAAAATCAAAAAAGGAAGGTGGGGAGGGCGTTTCCTATACATATCTCTCCCTATATATATATATAATAATAAAGAAAATTCGGTTTCTGATCATCCGTCCTGAAAATTACCCCTAAAGTTCGCATAAATTACCCACTATGCCACGGGTAAGTAATAGAAAACGTTTCACAAAGCTAAAAAATTTTGGACTGGACCGGCCCATGTAAAAACCCTCCTATATTACGCTCTGCACGCTGGGGTAATATCCAGCACACAGTATAGGCCGGCCATGCACAGACACATGCTTTTAGTTCCGTTTATTTATTTATTTTCAGTTCCGTTTTATTTTTTTATTTTAACTAATTTAGAACTTTAAATAATCTTTAAAATTTTAATAAACTGAAAAATATAAATCAACATATTTAAAAAATTAAAATGTTTGTGACTTCAAAAACTGCTCGGAGATTTGTAAAAAATGCTCGCATATACAATAAAATGTTTGCAATTTTATAAAAATGTTTGTACAATAAGAATAGTCCATGATCTCAAATACAATTCCATGTATTAAAAACTATTAAGTGCATTTAACAAAATGCTTTCTAATTCAAAATATGTCCTAAAATTTTAAAAATAGCTAATGCCTGTTTTGATAGTTTTTTTATTTAAGATTTTCCATTCCATTTTTGTTTATTTATAATTTAAATAATTTAGAATTACAAAAACTTTTGCATATTAAAAAATAGGAATTTGGATTAAAATGTTGACGAAATTTTATTTTTAATTAAAAATAGGATTCAAAAAAGCGCCGGATTTTTATATTTTTTTGCAAATTCCAAAACAATGTCCATGAATTTAATAAATATATTACTGATTTATAAAAATGTTTTTTTATTCAGAAAAACTTCATGCATTTCAAAAAATGTTTGTGAATTTACAATAAAATCCTCCAACATCAAAAATCATGTTCTTCTTTTCTTGAATTGGTGGCCAATTCAAAAGAAAATATTTAAACCCGTTCGAAATATAAAAAAATATTCATGATTTTTAGTAAATGTTTGTAAATTATAAAAAATGTTCTCGATATTAAAACCGTTCTCATATTTGTAAAATTGTTCACGAAAGATCTAATGTATGTAGTTAAACATTAATGCTTCTAAGTCTTTGTGACAATATACCTGTGTGAATTTTGAAGAATTAACTGTTGGATGGATCGGATTATTATTGTATGTTTTCTAAAAAAAATCTTGAAATTCAAAATAAATCTTTGAGTTATCAAGATTTTTGACAACCATGATATATATTTTTTGAAAATGTAAAGATTGCTTCAACTTGTGAATAAATTTAAAAGAAGAAACAATTTCTTGCGTTTGTGCATAAAATTTCTAAATCAAGTGATGATATGTGAGTATTCTTTCGTAATCAACCCGCGGTCCTCCATTAAATGAAAAAAAAGTTTTGTTTTTCAAAAAAGCCCCTGTACTCCACCGGTCCACGGATGGGGTGGATCCGATAGGCGCCGAGTAGGAGGCCGGTACGTCGACGATGGCGCCGGCGCCGGCGAGCGTCGCGACGCATATGTGGACGGGCTCCCCGTACTCCTTCGCCGTCCTCGAGCGCCTCCTCCAGAAGCACTTCTCCGTCCCCCGCCGGCTCCTCCAGGTCCATGCCCTCCTCCTCACCTCCGGCGCGCTCTCCACCTCCGACGCCGCCGCCACCTTCCCCTACAACTGCCTCATCCATGCCCACCTCCGCCTGCCCGCTTCCACAATCACCCCGCTATGCGCCCCGCTCCGCCTTTTCTCGGCCATGCTCGCCGCCGGGGCATATCCCAACGGCCACACGTTCCCTTCCCTCCTCAGGTCCGCCTCCGCCTCCGGACCAGCCACCAGGTCCCTCCATGCGCAGTGCCTCCGCCACGGGCTTACGGCTGATCGCTTCGTTGCATGCTCGCTGGTGAGCTCCTATGGCCGAGCTGGCCGTCTCGGGTGTGACGCATCTAAGGTGTTTGACGAAATAGCCAGCCCGAATCTGGCCTCCTCTATTGCTATGCTTGATGTGTTGTGCCTTCGTAAGGTGTTTTGTTGTTCACATCTACGATAAACATAGCAAGAGATTACAAAGAAGTTAAACATTAGACAACTACAGTCCAAGGGTATCTGGCATTACACTTTTCATCCGAGAACTCACAAATAAAGTACGCGGAGGGGAGAGAAGCCGAAATGAACTGGACTGCAGTTTCTCAGGGTCTTTTTTCCATCACTGAATCTGTGGGGTAGCTAAGCTTAAGCCGTTTCTGAAGAAGCTCCAACGTAAAGAAGTGTGCCCTAATTTTCTTTTTCCTTCTCTTGTGTGGAGTTTATTTACGATACTTATTTCCCACCTCAGTTAAATGGGACAAGGGGAGAAAGATTCAGCTGATAATTTGGTCGCTCCATCTGATGATAGGAACGAGGTGCAGGTGGAAGCTACGTGCGTCGAATTTGTAAGATAGAGCAAAAGAATACTTGGATGCATGTTTATTCTCATCCAAAATAGAACAAAAGAAAGCAGTAAATCCAGATCGTCAATGGAAAAATCTATTTATTTTGCAGACTTTATATCTCCATAGTACACAGAAGTTCGTGATTACTGCAGTTTCTCAGGGTCTTTTTTCCATCATTGAATCTGTGGGGTAGCTAAGCTTAAGCTGTTTCTGGAGAAGCTCCAACGTAAAGAACTGTGCCCTAATTTTCTTTTTCCTTCTCTTGTGTGCAATTTATTTACGATACTTATTTCCCACCTCAGTTAAATGGGACAAGGGGAGAAAGATTCAGCTGATAATTTGGTCGCTCCATCTGATGATAGGAACGAGCTGCAGGTGGAAGGTATCGTGCGTCAAATTTGTAAGATAGAGCAAAAGAATAATTGGATGCATGTTTATTCTCATCCAAAATAGAACAGGAGAAGGCAGTAAATTGGAAATCCAGATCGTCAATGAAAAAATCTATTTATTTTGCAGACTTTATATCTCCATAGTACACAGAAGTTCGTTAGTCTAATAATAAAATATATTTTTTGTCTGTCTGACATCAATTATGGTATTCTACCTTATTAGCTGATTAACATTTTGTTTTTCCCATGTTATAGTTTTGCTCTCCTGTTATCTTGCAAACATAATGCCAGCCTTTTCTCGATCACCTTGCACCTTGCACCTTTGTATAGCTTTTCTACCAATGGGACTTGGGACCCCTTTCTATCCTACTGCATATTTAATTTCATCCATAAATCGACTTTCCCTCCTATGCTCTGAGTTCCAGTATCGATAAGAATTTGAATTCTTATTATTCTTATGTTATACCATACCAATTCGTTATGTATGGATGATGGATGAAATTCCATGGGTAGAGAGCCAGATCAAATAGACTTATGGAACGTTTCCATTGGTGTGCATCCAGCAAGATTTGACTTATGGAACGTTCCCATTGGTGTGCATCCAGCAGGATTTGAATCCGCAAATTTACCAATTATGAGTGGGGCACTTTAACTATTCAGTCATGGATGCTTAACAGGGATCATCGTACATCGTAAATAAATCATCGTACATCGTAAATAACCAATTTCCATATATAAAGACAAGTCATAGAAAAATGAAATCGAAAATATTTTGTGATGGCAAATATTCGGAGATGACTATGAAAACACCTCTCTGGACCCTCGAATTGAAAGATAAATTGAGAGGGATCAAGAATCTTAATTCTCACTCTTTGGAATGGATCCAATTTTGTTGAGTCTGACTCATAGTGATCATTTCTCTTTAGCAAAAAATAACCTTAGTTGGAGTTCAGTTTTAGTATTTGGATACATTTTCATGAATTTAATAACTCTAGGAGTGAGTAAAAATACCTAAAACTACGTGTCAATGTTTTGCAAATTTTTGTGTTTGCCGTGCATCCGAACTATTCCAGTTGAGCTAGCACGCTGGAACTTCTTTATTAAAAGGAATTTTCATCTTTTAAAATAGTACCACCTCAACTACTTGCATGTAATAACAGCAATTTAAATACCTTCAAAATCTGCACATATCCAGAAGTTGGCTCATGATTTCTAGATATATGATAAAAGAATGGATGCAGCAGAGTCTCCACGAGAGATACGGTGTTACGCCGGGACAATGCAAGACTTCGCCGATTAAAAATACCCAGGCAAGAGCCGATTGTCCACACATGTGGAAGCATGTACACGAATGATCAAGGAACCGACCTCGATGTCTACAAGAACAACATGGAAAAATTATCGGGAGGATCATGTACACGAATGATCAAGAGCCGACCTCGATATCGACAAGAACAACACGGAAAAAGTGGCGGGAGCGGCCAGCTATCGACGGGAACCAGCCAATTTGATTCGCCGGCTGCGGACGAATGTACACAAATGATCAAGGAGCCAACCCTGATGTTAATAGAGGAGGGCCGTGCAAGCCGACGAGCCTGTGGCATGGAGCATCCATAGGTGACGACGGAAAAAGGCGATGTTATCATGTGTGTCCGCGGCTGCGAGAAGACAGCTCAGGTGCGTATAACCGGTGCCTGCTACGTATGTACACATGGCAAGATAATGTTGACACAACGTCAATTCTACCGTGTTTGTATGTTTCTATTGAATAAATAGTTTAATCAAAACTTCGCCTATTTCCATGTGCAGTTACAATGCTGAAGATATGCATTGAAAATATGTATAAATGCCAGGAGTTGTCTAGATGCTCACATGAATGTCGTTTGTAGGGTTTCCTACATTTAGAGGTACATTTATACTTTTTTATGTTTTCTTACCTTTAACATGATCATACTTGGATAATTTATTAGATAAAGTGCTCAACATGTCAATCTTATCAGCAAGGAAACATGAAAAATAAGGTGATGCCTAGACAGGGACCACAAACACATCGAGCCAAATAGGAGAGGGAGATGACATTGTAAACCTTGAGGTCCGGTCCATAAGGTTTTCCAACATCGCCGCCATCATGAGCAGTTTCCTCAAACATTCATGATCGGCCTTGGAAAGCTCGACAGTTTATCACAACTATTTCATTACCTCTTAGAACAGCAAATCATGTGTTTTAGCTAACGTGTAATTAAATTTACTTTTGATATGCTAACGGCTAAGTTGCAATTTAGCTGATGTCAGCATATGGATTATTTCTAGACCAATATTCTCTTTAACAACCATAATCTCATGCAACCCACCGTAGCAAACTTGATGGATAACTGTAGTGTTATTTGTAGATATCCCTTATGATGTGTGTATATCTATGTCTCTCCTTAATAATAAAGCAAATACTGTTTCTGGTCGTCGTGACATTTTTGTAAAAAGGCCCCTCCATTTTCAGTTAATAAACCCGCAGTCATTTCTTTAGTGAGGAAAATGTTTCACTTTTATGAATAAGACCCTATGTTTTCCGAGGAGAGGAGGCATGGCGGCAGCAGACGGCGCGCTCGCCAGATCCAATCGCGCGAGGCAGCTCACGACGGACGGCGCGACGGCTGGGCGCGGGGGCTTCGGCTCGGATTTTCTGGCCGGGGGAACGGGCGGCACGGCGATGTGGTCGCCTGGGGCGCGGCGTGCGGCGGGGCGGCGGCGGCGCGAGAGCTTGAACGGCGGGGCGACACTCGGGAGGAGGGATTAGGCGGAGCATCTGGCGGTGGAGGAGATCCTCACCGACGAGCGCCGGCGCCGCCCAGGCCCCAAATCGAGCTCGAGTTCCTCGGGGTAAGCCCTCGATGGCATCCGCTACCTCCGGCCTCCGGGCGGCGAGTGTTTAATTGACTTTCTGTGCCGTGCGTGCAGCCCAAGCCGGGCACCGACGGGTCGTACCCGGTGGACAGGTCAGCGGCGGTCAACAGCGACAAGCTCCTCCGGGACATCATGGTCGAGAACAAGATCGAGCTCTACGCGACATACGTGAGCCACCCTCCCTCACTACCCTCCGCACCTTCTCTAGCTCAATTCCTATGCAGATTTTCCTCTTCCACTATCTGTTAATTAATGGTTCCTCGGGCGCGCGTAGAGGAAGCTGATGAACTGCAGCGGCGGCGGCAGTTGCGGCACCTGCACCGTCGAGGTGCACCACTCCCTCTCGTCCTCAACTAACTCGCTGCATCATTTGCAGCACTGCAACTGAAAATAGCACGCTATCTCGTCGTGCACAATGGCTCCTCTGAACAGTAACTGATGCCACCAGAGTGTGAACCTTTGTGGCGCAGATAATCGATGGGAAGGAGCTCCTGAGCCCGAGGACGGACGCCGAGAATCGTTACCTGAAGAAGGTACGCAACAGTTTGTTCTGAAATTTTGTGCTACTGTCTCCACTGTGGTTCACAAGGAGAGGAGCTGTCGGTTAACTGTGCTCTCTGCATCTCGTTGCCTTTGCCAGAAACCGGAGTCGTGGAGGCTGACCTGCCAAACGATCGTCGGAAACAAGGAGAACTCCGGCAAGGCATGATCTCACTAAGCCTCACACACCGTCTCCGGCTTTCTTGTCATGACCGCCATTGTCTTCCTAAAAAAAATTGTGGTTCGTCTTGCAGGTCGTCGTCCAACGGCTGCCTGAGTGGAAGAAATGAGCGAACAATCTTGCCTGCACATTCGATGTTCTGTACTAACAACATGTGGTCGATCCAATGCCATGTACCTCCTGCTAAGAAGTGTTGAGCGAAGACGTCTATCCTGGCAACAAGTTACTGACAATTTAAATGTGCAGTTCTTCACTCCAGGAATGAACAAAAGAAGAACGCATCTGTAACTGCTGCTGGCATCAGTTACACAAACCTGTTATTGGCATGTAATCATCATTAGCCAGGAACAAGTGGTTTATTCCAAATATGAATAATTCCTCATATTTGTTTGCCAAAATCATATGAGTTTTACATATTTTACTTATTCCAAATATGAAAGCAACTTACCATGGTTGATTCTTCATAGGGTGTTCCTGTGGGAGATGTCAAATGAGTTCAGTTTGATGAGCTATTTGAAAAACACATGGGAAACTACATGCTGCTTTTAAAGCTCAAAAGAAACCGTTAGAACATCATGTGAACTCCTGGTAGATAAAATTTACATAATTTTGTTTCTAGATGGTTTGTTGTGCTTCGCCTACTATCAGTAGCAAAGCAAGCTGCTAATTGTTGGGGACAATGAGTACTCTGTGCACGACTAAGTTGTGACTTGTGAGCACCATCCACCCAAAGGAGAGACTCTCGCTCCTACCTTTTGTTACAAAAGTGTGCTGGTCTGTTGAAGAAAGACCACCTAGATTACCAACCAATGCCACCTATAAATAACGTTTTACAGGAAATCCTCACATGGGCCGGCCAAAACATAGGGACTACCTATACTATGCTCTGCTCCTGGAAAATAAACAGCACGCCCATTTGGGCCAGCCCATTGGCGGGGGCCTTTTTTTAATTATTATTTATCTGTTCCTTTTTTATTTTTTTAATTTAAATAAATCAAAAACAACTTTCGCAATTCAAAAAAAAATATTTACATAAACTTTTGATAAAACATAAAATGTTTGCGTATTCGAAAATTATTCGGGTTTTTTTGTAAAAATGTTTGCATATTAAAATAATTTTAATTTTGGAGAAAACATTCGTGAATAAAAAAAAGTCCATCATTTTGAGAAATTTCTTTAATGCAATTAAAAAATGTTTGATAATTCAAAAATTGAATTATTCCCCAATTCACAACAAAATACTTGAAAACAGTTCGTGATATAAAATATTGTTTGGAATTTAAAAAAAATGTTTATAAATAGTAAAAAGAATCTCCATTTTAAAAATGTTCTCAAATTTGTAAAAATGTTCACGAATGATTGAATGTATGCAGTTAAACAGTAATGCTTCTGTGTCTTTCTGATTATATACCTGAGTGAATTTTGAATAATTAATTGTCAGGGTGGATCGAAATATTATAGTATACGTAAAAAACGTTTCTTGAAATTCAGAATAATTCTTTGAGTTATCAATTTTTTGACAACCATGATATTTTTAATAAAATATAAACATTGTTTCAACTTGTGAATTGTGAATAAAATTAAAAGAAAAACATTTTCTTGCATTTGTGAACAAATTTTTGAAATCATGCGATAAGATATGAACATAATGTGTTCATCGTCATTAAAGATGGAAGTTTTTTTTCTCCCGTTGCAACGCATGGGCCCTTTTGCTAATAAATATGAAACAAGTTGGTATTTACAAGCTTTGATGTGGAGTAGAAGTTATCGTGGTTCATTCTGAAGGAGGTGATCGTGGGTTCAATCGCACTCCCCGCACACCTTTTTTAGGGTTTGAAAATAAAAAATAATGGCAAGATGGGCCGATGCCAAATCAGAGGCGCCTGCACGCAACAGGCACTTCAGCGCGAAATAGGATTCGGGAACTCCTATACGGCGCTACAGGCGCCGGTTTGCCATCCTGGCGCCTGCAGCGCACCATGTTGCGCCGGCCCATCAAATAGTTCGGCGACCCTGCAGGCCCTGAAGAGATTCATTGATTTTTGAAAAAATAAAATACATCGATTTTGCAAAATAAAAGTACTTGAAAAGGGAATTTTTTTGACAAATTTTAAATTTAATAATAATCAAATTTCAAAAAAGTTTATGACATTTGACAAAGGTTCATTATCTATTATAAAAAGTTCATTGATTTTGAAAAAAGTTCATCAAATTTGAAAAAAAGGTAATAGGTTTTCAAAAAAAGTTCAACGAATTTTAAAAAAGTTCATCGTAATTTTCAAAAAATGAAAAAAAGTTCATCAAATTTGGGAAAAAGTTAGTCGGTTTTTAAAAAACAAATAACGAATTTTAAAAAAGTTCATCGAAATTTTAGAGAAAGTTCATCAAATTTTAAAAAAAATCATCAAAATTTATAAAATTTCACCGAATTAAAAAAGAGATAATTAATTTTGAAAAAAAGTTCATCAAATTTTTAAAAAGCTCATTGAATGTGAAAAAAGTTCATCAATTTTTAAAAATAGTTCATATAATTAAAAAAAATCAATTTGATAAAAAAATTCATCAAATTTCGAAAAACTTTAATTCAATATGAAAAAAGTTCATCAATTTTGACAAAATTTTGGTGAATTTAAAAAAATCATCGATTTGAAGAGAAAGTTCACGAACTATAAAAAAAATCTTTGAGCCATGAAGAAAAAAAGGAAAAGCAGAAGAAAAAAAACGAAAAACAGAAGCAAAAAAACGAAAAGTAGAAGAAAAAACGAAAAACAGAAGCAAAAAACGAAAAATAGAAGAAAAAAACGAAAACCAAAGAAACAAAAAATAAAAGAGCAAAAGAAAATTATTAATCAAATAGTGTTCAGTGGCGTGGTTGTTAGTGCGTATTAAACAGTGCTGAAGTCCAGAGTTCGATTCATGACGGCATCAAGCCCTTTTTTTATGTAGAAGGGAAAGAAAAAAAATACTGACATGGGCGGGCCCAGCGCAGGTCGGTGTAGGCGCCTCTTAGCAGAATCGCACTGTAACGGACGCCTGTGACGCCAAATAGGAATTTTGATAGGATTCACCCTTCATTCGTGGTGGGTTGCTCTTCTGATTTCTTGTTTGCCGTTGGTTAATTTTTCCAATTCCTTTTTGATAGGTCGGCCCAACTACTGAGAGACGTGTTGCTAGCGTGGGAGGAGTTCGTTTTGAAAGTTCTAATTCCGCTGTTAAGTATTGGTAGAAAGAAATGACAATGTATACTTTTCATCATGCAAAATGTAGCAGTCAAGATGATAATAAATGTATCCTTTCAAGACTGTTCATGTGAATAGCTTACTTTTTGTGACTAGCGGGTTATAATAACAAACTTACACACATGAAGCCCTTGTTTTTCATATCACCAGCAAAACATATCATATATATATATGTAACGTACCGCCACGCGGGTATGGCCAATTATTACTACCTTGTATTGTTTTTCTCAATCAGTTGGGGGGGGGGGGGGAGGCTCCCGCTCGGTCCTGTCTCTACCATTGACACCGATGGCCTTCTGAAAGACAAGGAGGAGGCGACGACAACCACCACATTCGTGTTGTTCCATCACTCAAAATTTTTGGTTTTTGACGAGGGTGCCCTCGTAAAATTGCAGGAGCTATATCGTAATTTTGTACAAATCCCCCGCCCATCGCTACCCCATGAATAGTTATGATGTGGGCTCCACATGTCATAATCGTCATCAAATGGGTCAAAGTTGCCAACCAATGTTTTTTGCAAAACAAATAGGCAAAAAAATTAATGTTTTTGACACAAAACTATTATTCTATGTTTTGTTCAACTTTAGCCTTCAAAGTCGATGATTTTTGCAATTCACTCTAGCAGATCACCTGGGCGGAGGGAGAGAATTCTAGTCGTAAAACCCTCGGTGTGCGCCGCAAGAGATTGAAGATCGCATGCGCATCGCCTGTCCATTCACAAACCCTAGGAAAATATTTTGAGGGAAACATATAAGTTAGGCTGATCAAGTAACTTAGCTTGTAACATAACACATCTCAAGGTAAGTTTTTTATATGGCTAATTAGTGATGAGAGAGGTGTTTGTCGTAATATAATATGTTATTGTGACATATCACATCCCGAGGCAAAAGGAGTCTACATTTAAATAAAATAAGACTTGCATGATACCACACATTAGGCTTCTTTCAATGCATAGGTGCTTAAATAAGGTGTTAAGCACATTACAAAAGTTACCAACTAAAGGCCCAAACGCATAGGTGCTTAACTTATTGTAGCCATACTCTCTTTATTTAATAATTTAGCAACTAAACACTTGCATGCATTGGTGAGAATGTGGTTTGCTTAGGTTCATGAGTTTGGCTTTATTTTTTATCTGGTCACCAAACTCATGTCTTTTTTAAATTATCTTGTTATATCATATTTTTTGCCTACATGACAATTTTATTGTCGGTATAAGATAGAGCATTCTGAAGGGCCAAATGCACGGTATCATAGTAGTACATTTGTATCTTAAATGCCTTTATTTATTGCCTACATAGTAACGTAACATTTATTGTGATATTGTACCAAATCGCTCTGTCTTTATTTAATTTTATGCCACTTCATTCAAATTGCACCATTGATATGCATGATGTTAACCATGATATTGTATCATATGCATAATACTAACTTATGATATTACCCGCTATGAGCAGCCCTACTATAAATCATAAACATAGTAACATAGACTAAGGAAATCACTTTGGCACATGACAACATATGCTCCTGACATGGGTAAAATACTTCAAAATGTCAGAACCCTAAACATTCCGAACAAATATTTGGAATGCACATATTAATATTCTATGTGCGCACATCAAGTTTTACGGAAAACCAAATTTTATTGTGGCATATGTAGAAAAGGAAAAAATGTCTTGCGAAAACTCCCTATCCTCACCACTATCTCGATCCGCCGTCGTAGATGATGTTCAGTCCGTGCCCGACTGACGTGGCAGAGGTTGTGTCCCGTCCTTAACTTCGTCGTGCAAGCCAGAGAATATGACCCAGAAGATGGGGCGTCACCACCAGCTTCGCAGGAAGGTGCGGATATGGAAGAGGAGCTATCCCCCCTCCCTGCCACGGCAGGAACCTCGCACCCCGTACATCCTTCTGCTGATGCGGATTACGCCGTGGGACCAAGTTGAGAATACAAGAGGATCCGACGGTGCTTGGGCCATTCCGGACAGCTTTCCTCCCACACAAATGCGTGCAATGGACATATGCAACTCTCCGCAGCTCATTCGGACACGGATGAGCACGTGCCGGCAGGTAGACGCAACAGAGTGCCAAAGTGAATTATAACCTGTGGCTAATTTCAAGACCAGCAAAAGGAGCAATGATGGCTCAAGATCCCACCAATCAATTGGGTTGGAAGGTCATTTCTCCGCCAACGCCGGTCACGACGAGGCCGCCGCCAGGGCTCCGAAGGTCATGTCGTCAGTGTCCGCGGACACTCTGCGTGACATAACAAGGACGCTACGCTCCACAGCAGGCAGTCGCTCGACAAGGCTGTCGTGGTCCTTCGACGTCGTTCCGGCGCTGAAGGGACCACGACAATGACGATGACGACATGACCAAAGACGGCGGTGCGACAGGGCAGGACGGCTACACGTACAAGATGGTCGCCCGGTATAGGGTTTAGGTTTTTTAGTTAAACGATCGAAATATCGACCTTCTTATGTAAATTATATTCGAACTTGAATGAATTCCACCCTTTTAATCAAATTTCATGAGCTTGGTTCGAATTGTTAAACGGATATATGCTGCTGCGGTTGAATATCGTCCTTCTACATCTGTATCTACGAATTGGTCATTTTATCTATAAGAGCAACTCGAGTGGGGTGACCCATTTCGTCCACCGCCGTCTGTTTAGATCGGTGCGGACAAAAGAGGAGGCCCAACGCGCCGATCCAAATCCAAATCGAGTTTGCTTCGCGTCCGCGCCGACGCATTTGCGGCCCAAATTTACGCCCCAAATGCGTCGGCGCGGACGCTGGCGGTCGTCCAACTGCCCACGGCGTACCCGGTCAGCTTAGTTTATGACCTCGGGCCCACGCATCAGCAACGGCGGTCGTCCTTTTTTAAGCCGACCGTGTGGCGGGGCCGTCCTCATCCGCTTCCAGCCAGCCTCCGACCCATCTAGCCACGCTCGCTCCCCCAACGTCTGCAAACCCTAGCCACCCCACCGTGCCACCGGCCCCGCTCGTCGTCCGCAAGGAGGACCAGGCGGCCCTTGCGGTAGTCTACCGGGAAAGTGAGGAGGATGAGCGACATAGGGCGGCGGTGGCCGAGCAAGAGGAGGCGGCGTACGAGGCGACCATGACCCTTTCCGCGGCGGGCGACTACGTCCTACCGTCGGTGACCCCGCTGTCCCTTGTCAAAGCCGAGCCGGAGCTGTCCCTCATCGAGCGCTACTCCTGGACGGGAGTAGTGCGCGAGTGGGTCAGCGCGCCATCGGTCTGGGTTGGGGTGACGCCGACGCACGAGGCGGCGTACCTCGAACATTGGCGCCAGCGACGGCTCGCCAAGGAGCGCTGCCACGACGAGTACCTCGAGATGCTCGAGTGCGACGCCGAGTAGGAGGCGCGTCAGGCCGCGGCGGCATAGGCGGTGGCACAGCCCGCGCTCGTTATGAATGCCCCTCTGGAACATGGTGTTTCCTTGGGCCGGTTGTGCGCTGACGCTCATCGACCTCACAGACCCCGAGGACGACAATGACGACGTCTAGAGCAGCACGCCGCCTCGTACTTTAGTTTATTTTTAATTTTTTTAAATGCAAATATGGACGCCTGGACTCTCGCCAGCTTTAATGTTTAATTAATATTGTTTTTATTTTAAATATGCATGCATTTTTTTCTCACGGCATCAAAATCGATAGGACCAATGTTGAACGCATGCGTCGACCCAAATACGAAAGCGGACACTTGTGTGTGTTTGGTCGACCCAAACGAACAAAAAACGAACAAGATCGTCTATTTTGATTGATTTCGTTGGAGTTGCTCTAAACGGATATGAAAAGCAAATTTGGGTGTTACGGAGATGCCCTTATAGGAGTAGTTATGTACTCCCTCCGTCTCAAAATAACTATCTTAAGCTTAGTATAATTTTATATTAGAGTTAATACAAAATCAAGACAGTTATTTTAAAACGGAGGGAGTATATAACTACTATTGTAGTACCGCCTGACCGGCCGGTACAAACACCGTAATCGTTTGCGAATTGCGAGTCGCCATTGCACGTGCACCGACCGGCGACGGACTCGGGACAGCTACACTTGCATTTCCATTTTTCTTTTTCCGAAACGATGGTCAGGCAGGCCTGGTTGCCAGTTGCTTTTGCACCTTTTGTTCCCTTCTCCTCGTGTTTCGCGTTGGATTTTTTTTTCGGATGGTTTTCTGTTAGATGCTACTCCCTCCGTTTCAAAATATAAGACATTTTACGGATTTTACTAGAAGATTACATATGAAGTAAAATGAATGAATTTATACTCTAAAGTATGTCTATGTATATCCGTATATAGTTAATAGTATAATCTTTAAAATGTCTTATATTTAAGAATGGAGAGAGTATATTAGACGTCTACTGTTTGGTGAGATACATACACTTTCGTCGTCAGCCAGTGTGTATACCTCAATAACATGGGCACATGGCTTATTTGGCTTGAATGTTGTAAAATTATACTTCCTTTGTTCCTAAATACTATAAGTCTTTTTTTTTCTAGAGATCTACGTATGAAGCAAAATGAGTGAATTTGTAATCTAAAATATGTATATATACATCCTTAAGTAGTTTACTAATAAAAACCTTAAAAAAACTTATACTTCCTCCGTCCAAATATACTTGTCCTAAAGATGAATGTATCTAGATTTATTTTAATTATAGATATATTTATTATATCTATTTCTAAAACAAGTATTTTCGGACGGAGGGAGTATTTAGGAACGAAGGGAGTATATACTTTAAAAAATGGTTGGTACTTTGGGTGGTCGACGGTGGTTCACCACGCCGGGTTATTTGTCCACGTCGTCCTTCGTTTTCCTCCGTGTCCATCGCACCTACCAAGCTTGCCGCACCATCATGTGGCTAGCTAGCTACCACGAGTTTGGTCATGTACCGGATGTTCACTTCTCTGCCAACTTAATTACACGTATTGTGAAACTATGTTTTGAAACTTTTTAGTTTTGAAAAGCCCACATTTAATTGAAATCTTTAATTAAAACTGAGTCATCCGATTTTGATCGGATAAACAATTTCTTATAGCTCATTCAATTCTTTTATACTATAACTATGCTTTCTAATTTTTACGGCCTCACACTTAACTAATTTATAAATTTAGAATTGGGCCATTCGGTTTTGATCGGGTCAAGAATTTCTCAAGCTCTTCCATTTAATACTTTTAATTCACCATGTTCCTCAATTCTTCCAAGTTCAAAGCAAACATATCCACATCCCAATGGAAATTCATTTCATGATAAATCTAAAAATACCGATGTTATATTATGGATGTTGATATATTTCTTCATAAATATGAGCAAACCAAAAAAGATTATTTTTTGAAAAAAATAATACACCTTATGTTTTGAAAGAGGGTGATTAATTTTTAAAGAAACCCAACAACACTAATGGCATAGCAAAGCGCGTCAAACCCTTTAGTAAAAATCATGTCTAATCTAGGTAGTTATTGTCTAAACGGTTTCAAATTCCAAAATGTTTATTTTAGATACGCTAATACAAGGATTCTTTTTGTCCAAAAGGACCATCCGTCGAACGGAATTGCGAAAACAAACCACGT
Source organism: Hordeum vulgare subsp. vulgare (assembly GCF_904849725.1). Classification (NCBI taxonomy): domain Eukaryota; kingdom Viridiplantae; phylum Streptophyta; class Magnoliopsida; order Poales; family Poaceae; genus Hordeum; species Hordeum vulgare. The sequence goes on along the minus strand of NC_058519.1, from coordinate 181,056,673 downwards.
GTGGTACAAAATGCCACATTGGAAACCCCCTATTCTGGTGGCACGCGCGCCACGCGAAGCGTGTCACGTGCCGCCAAGGCAGGGGGCGACTGGGACCTGCCGTCACGGGCCCAGGTGGCCGACCCTGTCCCCCTTTTGCCCACTAGCGTGCAACGTAACGGACAAGGCAGTGGGCCCTGCCGCCGCTCCACCAGACGCCGGCTTTGTGAGATATCCTTGCGGCACTGATTCCCTCGTGACACGACACTAGCACTAGGATCCATTGCCCTGGAATCCGATGCCTGTAGTGTATTTTCCTGCCTGATTTTTCGTTCGTCCGTCCCTATTTTCCCGCCATTGCACTTGTCATCTGAGCCTATAAAACGAGGCATTGTAACTGTCATTTCCCATCGTCCAACCACACTTGATAACACCAATGCGCTAGTCATTATGAGTTTGCCTTGCTCAGATCAAAGCATTGGGCCTAGGAAAATGAAGTGTGTGAGTTTGTCTCGAGGGGTGGAAGTATTGCGTTGTTGGTGTGGCGATCTTTGCAAGGTGAAGGAGGTCACAGATTTTTCAGATTGGTTGGGCATGAAGTTTTTCATGTGCGCCAATTGTGAGGAAGATCCACCCGTAGCTAGTTCACCATACAACAAGCCTCTCGTATGCTTCAACCATCAAGAATAGACACATTCTTGATATTATTGTTGATTTGATATTTGCATTTCTATTTTTGTTGCAGTCCCCTCTGCCTCTGTGCATGCACTATCGTTGGATTGGGATGGAAATGCCGGACTCGGAGGTGACTGAGATTCGTGAAAGAGGTCATCATGCATGGGAAAGTTTGTATGCGGAAGAGCACCGTGGAAAGGCGACAAGAGAGGAGAAAGCAGAGAAAGAAAGAGAGAGAGAGTTAAAAGAGTATTATGCCAAGCAGAGATGTTTTATTGATGATATGCATAAGAAAAACCGAGAAGAGGGACGTTGACTGGAGGAGGTGCAATGACAACGACAGGAGGCCTGTGAGGCGGAGAGGCGAAGAAAGAAAGAAAGGGCACGTGCGGTCAAGGCATCAGAAGAAGCTATTGATGGAAAAAGAAAATATCCACGTTGGACTGAGTAGATTTATGTTATTGTATCTTAAAATTCGCAACGTAGCAAGTTGTCTCTTAAAATTCGAAGAAATTTGTATCTTAATTTCAGCAAGTTGTATCTTAATTTGAACTAGTTGTATTTTAATTTCAACATGTTAACGTATCTTAATTTGAACATGTTAATTCCTCCCATCTTCCTTTCCCATCATTTTTTGCCACCATTTTTTTCACGCCATTTTTTGCCACCAATTTTCTATGCCTGTTTTACCTGCCATATTTGCCCGCTTCTGACTTCCCGTCTATTCTGCGCTTCGGCACCTGTAAAACCCCCTCCACACTAAGGTGGGTAAGAAGTGTAGTCTAATATCTTACTCTCATCAAGAAGTCACATTATCCTTTCGATCGTAGTTTTCACTCTGGTATGTCCCAATGTCTTCTGGGCTTAGCTAGCAATTTTAAGATAGACAATAGAATAGTTTCATGGGACGAAGTCATGAGTACTGACACACTACTGAATGAGCTTGCTCACACATTAGCTAGGAGTGGGTGGCCTCCAAGGACCTTTGATGAGATACAAAAAGAACTTCTGAGGTTGAATGAAAGATGGAAGAAGAAAGGCCAATACCTACATGGTGGAGTAAATCATCCTTTTTATGGATGGACAACAGCGAGTGCGAAGACGATATATTCATGTGGAGTACCAAGGCCAAGATTAATGCATTGTATAAGGACAAGAGCTCTGCATCGGCGAAGGCCAAGACTAGCGCATCGTCGAAGGACGATGACGACTTTATGTAGTTTCTATTTGACGATGCATCTTAATTTCAACAGTTTAATGTATCTTATTTTATGTATGTTAATTTGAGTTGAGAAAAATGCTTCGAAGTAAACCAGGAACTTTTATTTTGTCATAGTACATAGATGTCTCGTACATACATCTAAAATTTGGAAACTAACATAGATAGATACAATAGTTCGCACACATAGATAGATTAATCACCCTACGCGATGAAGGCGAGCTGGCCATTCCCGATGACTCGAAGGTGACAAGCGATTAGGGGTTCGGTGTTCATGAAGACCACGATCATACTGCACCTCGTCTTCCTGTGTCTGCGACTCCTGCATAGCTGGTGGAGTCCGCAATCCATATTGAGATGATGATTCGAAATTATAGGTGTATGGTTGTGACCGTGGAGGTATATAAGTTGGGAAAATAATGTTCTCCTCGAAAAAGTCTACAATTAATCCTGGGATCCTGCATCGAGTATCAAGGAATTCTGTGAGTAGGTCTGGGTTTACACCATGTTGGGTTTCTTCGTCTTCTCATGATGTATCATTACTTTCCTGCACAAAAAAACCATATGCAAATAAAAGTCATGAAAATACTATATGCTTGTAATTGCTTATTATGGTTGAATATACTTGAGCGGTGTTGTAGCTTTGTCATACCTCGTCTCTAGTGTGTTAGTTTATCTCGCGCAAACGAGTCTCCTCGTGCATCATGATCCCTCGCGTGGAGGGATACGGCAGAGATCCGTTGCCTTGGGTGTATGCGCCATATCATGTGTATGCATTTGGGTCCATGAAATGAGTCTGCTCTGGCATCAAATCCAAGCCCGCACCATGTACCTCGGATGTCTGCCCCTCTAGTGGCACGGACGAGTCATGTTGTGGAAATGTGCTTGTAGTATCTGGACCGTCTCCCCACCGCTTGCACGACGACGCCGCCACACTCATTCTGTCTGACCTCGGTTCCGGCATGTTGTACACTCCAGTGGCAATATCGTTCTCTCTAGCGCATCTTATCTTTTGTGGCGACGAAGTCGCCAATTTTTTGAAAGACCGACATTACGTGAGCTGGTATGCCTCGGGCTCGCATGCCTTCCCTCACCATCGCTCCTACTTCGTTGCAAATATCAACTTGAAAAGAAATTGGTTGTTGGTTGCTTGAATGATTCATGAAATGATGGACCTGAATAGTAAGTTGATGATGATTACCATGGAGTCACGGTAGTAAGTTGATGATGTGTCCATCCGTCTCTGCAACTATTCCATCCTCGAAGGTGGTTGACAGTACACTCGTAATACGCTTGTGTTGTAGTTGCATCATATGGTCTGCATAATTAAATAATTACGTAAAATACCGTAAATAAAATTTATCTATGTTGATGGACTATATTTTCTAGTGCTTCATTTTTCCATTGGTTTATCCATTGAATGTTCTGTGCCGTCCAATCGACACCAGATCTATCCATATTGCTCATTCTAAAATTTATGTAACAAAACATAAGTTTTATGAATTAAAAAGACATTAAATATTTAGTGCGGTCACATCTTACTTATGAGTTTCTTCGTCGATACATCTCAGAAAAGGTGGTGGAATATCTTGATGTAAACCGAATTGTCTCATGACACGGTCAGGATTGTACGGTTCAACGAACCACAGATACAATAAGTTGCAGCGAGTCAACTAGAAGCCACTATCTCTCATGCATTCGACTAGGATGCGTTGTGAACCAAATACCATGTTAATGTGTAGCTCAGTCCACGGGTTCCATGTGATTAGTGAGTCGTCAATAAGCTCAAACTAATCATGGTATATGGGGTAGCAACTTTTCACAATTTTTGGAGACCATTTTTTTGACCAAGTGTCCCCTACTGGACATAGTTACAACGCCCCACCATTGTTGTATGGGGTTACCGGATATACTATCTGGGGTCGTCTTACAGGTAGGTATTCCCATGACCACAACCGTAGAAACTCGTACGAAACACAAAGTAATGGAGCTTTAGCTGCGAATGAATATTTTTGAGTGGCATCACATAAACCTCTATATGTGTGCGAGAGGATAGGAGAACCAAAGCTATATTTTGGATCCACGGGTAATGGTTCGTCCACTATCTTCGCAACAAAGTAGATAAGACCAGGGATAACTAGCTCACCGTGAGAAACCAGAGACATCAGACCAAATAGATACAACAAATATGGAAACAAGTATCTCTTCCTCGTCTCAAGATGAGCGTATCTAGATAACTCTTGAAAGTTAGTAAAAAGCCAACTGAGTGAGACACATATTTGAGCGTAGGTGCAAGATCTCCACAGCAAAAGTGAAAGGTGTGGGTCTCTGGTCTCCATTGGCCAGCAAGGGATGTCAAAAGCGATGGTTCAGAAGTGAAAGTGCGTGGACGAATTGCGAGGTTAGCAAAACCAATGAGTCCATAAGCCTGAAGGTGTTGAAGGAAACAATTTTGTATTTTCCATTTGTTCCTTACGGTTCGAAGCCTGAAGGTTTTAGGAGGATTTTCATGATTCAGGTTTAATAAAAGGGTGGTGGGCGTCGTGATGCGCCTGCAAAAGGTGTGGCATTTAGGCCATAACCCGTAATCACAATTAAATAACATTAAATATCTGAAGATTACATCATGATTAAATGTAATTAAATTTCCAAAGATTACATCATGATTAAATGAAATTAAATATCTGAAGATTACATCATGATTAAATGAAATTAACTATCCGAAGATTACATCATGATAAAACAAAATTAAATTACATAGCATGATTAAATATCATGCGGTGTTGTTGTTTCCATACGGGAACTCCCTACACAAGTGATGAGGGCACCTGCAAACACGACATCGCCTTGGTTCTCACAACTGGCTATGGTCCATGTCATTGCGATGACGTATAGACTAACACTGTCCCTTGGAGGTGCTCTTCAACGCGGGATCAGGAACCCATTGGGACCCGTCTAGCCACAATAGCTTGTAGTGCATATCAATGCCCCATGCCCAGAGCTCACCATTCCAGGTGTTGTATAAATTGTGCATGTTGAAGTATAGCAACACGTATGGTTTGGCACTGTTTTTTTTGATCTACAGCTGCCCGGAGGACGTGACTGCAAGGGTATCCCAAAAGCTTGGACTTGTTGCAAGTGCACTCACACGAGGTTGTGCCAAGGGTCACAACTTGTTTTTTGATCCTCTGTTGTGACCCTGAACATACTTGGCTCGCACATTGACTTCCCATATATTCCTAAGTGCATCTACCTTCCTACAACCATGGCTTTGGACTTCTTTGCTTTCTCATCCAGATGCCTTTGCTTCTTCTCAAATCAGGGCTTGTTTAACTCAACTTATGCCTTGGCGATGGTGACTCTGTCTTCAAAGTATGACACATCCCGGTTCCAATTTTCATCTATTAGGGTTGTGACAGGTAGGGCTCACACCCCTTTAAGAACACCATTGTACACCTCTGACATGTTGCTGGTCATTATACCATACCGAGCCCCAGTGTCATGAGACTGCGCCCACTTGTACTAATGAGGACAACTCTCGCTAATCCACTCGCTCAAAACTATTGATGTTTGACGACCCCTCCGGTCTTCTCTCTCCGGCACGGATGCGCACTCGACCTTGCTACCTCTTGAGCTTGCATTGGTTTTTCCCTTGAAGAGGAAAGGGTGATGCAGCACAGTAGCAGTAAGTATGTCCTTCAGTTTGAGAACCAAGGTATCAATCGAGTAGGAGTATCAAGGCAAGTGTCCAGAGTACCTGCACAAAAACAAACAAGCTTGCACCCAACACTATAACTGGGTTGTCAATCCCTTCAAGATTGATTGCAAAGTGAGATCTGAAGGCGGAAAGTGCAACAAAGTAAAAGTGTAGGGCTGAAAATATGATGTGAAGTAGACCCGGGGGCCATAGTGTTCACTAGAGGCTTCTCTCATGATAGCAAATATTATGGTGGGTGATCGAATTACTGTCAAGTAATTGATAAAACCACGCAAAGTCATGACGATATCTAAGGCAATGATCATACATATAGGCATCACGTCCGAGACAAGTAGACCGATACTTTCTGCATCTACTACTATTACTCCACACATCGACTGCTATCCAGCATGCATCTAGTGTATTGAGTTCATAACAAATAGAGTAACGCCTTAAGCAAGATGACATGATGTAGAGGGATAAATTCATGCAATACATATAAACCCCATCCTTTTACCCTTGATGGAAACAACACGATGCGTGCCTCGCTACCCCTTCTGTCACTGGGTGAGGACACCGCATGGTATGAACCCAAAACCAAGCACTTCTCCCATTGCAAGAACTATAGATCAAGTTGGCCAAACCAAACCCACAACTCGAAGAGAATTACAAGGATATGAAATCATGCATATAAGAGATCAGAAGAAACTCAAATAAGATTCATAAATAATCTGATCATAAATCCACAATTCATCGGATCTCGACAAACACACCGCAAAAGAGGATTACATCGGATAGATCTCCATGAAGATCATGGAGAACTTTGTATTGAAGATCCAAGAGAGAGAAGAAGCCATCTAGCTACTAGCTATGGACCCGAAGGTCTGTGGTGAACTACTCACGCATCATCGGAGAGGCAATGGTGTTGATGAAGAAGCCCTCCGTGTCCGAATCCCCCCCTCTAGCAGGGCACCAGAACGTGCCCAGATGGGATCTTGTGGAGACAGAAGCTTGCGGCGGCGGAAAAATATTTTTGTGGCTCGCTCCCGTGGTTTCAGATTTTTCAGGGATTTATAGGTGGAAGAAGTAGGGCAAAGAAGCCACGGGGTGCCCACAAGCCTGCTAGGCGCGCCCCCCAGGCCGTGGCTAGGGGGCTCGTGGCCTCCCGCGGGAGTCTTTGCCTTGGTTCCCAAGCTCCGTGCGTATCTTCTGTTTCGGAAAAATATTTTTGGAGGTTTTATTCCGTTTGGACTCTGTTTGATATTCTCCTCTGAAAAAGGTCAAAAACACGGGAAAAAACAGGAACTGGCACTTGGCACTGAGTTAATAAGTTAGTCCCAAAAAAGATATAAAATGCATACAAAACATCCAAAGTTTGACAAGATAATAGCATGGAACCATTAAAAATTATAGATACGTTGGAGACGTATCAAGCATCCCCAAGCTTAACTCCTGCTCGTCCTCGAGTAGGGAAGTGATAAAGAATGAATTTTTGATGTGGAATGCTACCTAACATATTTGTCCTTTGTAACTTCTTTCATGTGACATGAATGTTCAGATCCGTAAGATTCAAAACAATAGTTTGCTATTGACATGAAAACAATAATACTTCAAGCAGACTAGTAAGGTGATCATGAACTTTCGAAATAACAAGGCCAAAGAAAGTTATCCCTACAAAATCATATAGTCTGTCTATGCTCCATCATCCCCACACAACGAATTTAAATCATGCACAACCCCGATATTGGCCAAGTAATTGTTTTCGCACTCTTACTTTCTCAAACTTCTTCAACTCTCGCACAATACATGAGCGTGAGCCATGGATATAGCACTATAGGTGAAATAGAGTGTGGTGGAGGTTGTGAGGCAAAAAGGAGGAGATGGTCACATTGACTCAACGTATCAATGGGCTATGGAGATGCCCATCAATAGATATCAATGTAAATGAGTAGGGATTACCATGCAACGGATGCACTTAGAGCTATAAGTGTGTGAAATCTCCAGAGGAGAACTAGTGGGTGTGCATCCAACTTGCTTGCTCACGAAGACCTAAGACAATTTTTAGGAAGCCCATCATTGGAATATACAAGCCAAGTTATATAATGAAGATTTCCACTAGTATATGGAAGTGTCAAAACAAGAGACTCTCAATCATGAAGAACATGGTGCTATTATGAAGCACAAGTGTGGAAAAAGATAGTAACATTGTCCCTTCTCTCTTTTTCTCTCATTTTTTTGTTTGGGCTCTTTGGCCTCTTTCCATTTTTTTATTTCCTCACATGGGACAATGCTTTAATAATGATGATCATCACACTTTTATTTACTCACAGCTCAATGCTTAGAACAATGATGACTCTTTAGGAAATGCCTAGGCCTCCGGCAGTGTACCAGGATGTGCAACGATCTAGCTTAGCGTATGCCGTTGAAATATCTTGCTAGCTATCTTACGGTCATGCAATGGCAATCTGAAAGTGACGACACAAGTCATGAGACGGAATGGTGGGAGTTGCATGGCAATGTATCTCGGAATGGCTATGAAAAGGCCATGATAGGTAGGTATGGTGGCTGTTTTGAGGAAGGTATATAATGGTTTTGTGCACCAACGAAAGTTGTACGACACTAGTGAAGCTAGCAATGGTGGAAGGTGAAAGTGCATCTATACCATGGACTCACATTAGTCATGAAGAACTCATATACTTATTGCGAAAGTTTTATTAGTAATCGAAACAAAATGCTAAATGCATACTCCTAGGGGAAGGGTTGGTAGGTGTTAACCATCGCGCGATCCCGACCGCAACACAAAGGATGACAATCAATAAATCAATTATGCTCCGACTTCCTAACATAGCGGTTCACCATACGTGCATGCTACGGGAATCACTAACTTCAACACAAGTATTTCTAGATTCACAACACCCTACTAACATAACTCTAATAGACCAAATCCATGTCTCAAAACTAATTGAGAGGAATCAAACTTCTCTTACTAATCAATGCACATGAACATGGAATTTTTTTATTGTATCCTCTTTGGATGCCTATCAACTCAGGACTACTTTCGTAGCACAAGCCAATTACCAAGTTACTCAACGAGAGCACTCTCAATAAGATATAAGTGAAGATCGATAGTTCTTATTTCTCCAAAATATAACACCGCCGTGCTCTAAAAAGATCTAAGTGAAGCACTAGAGCAAATTTTTCTAGCTCAAAAGATATAAGCGAAGCACATGCGAGCTAAATTGCCTAACTCAAAAGATATAAGTGAAGCTCAATGAGTATTCTAGCAAGTTCACGATGAGTGCATGTATCTCTCAAAAGGTGTGCAGCAAGGATGACTATGACACAACAAAAAGAAAATATTCCTATAATACATGACACTCCAAGCAAAACCCATATCATGTGGTGAATAAAAATATAGCTCCAAGTAACGTTACCGATGGATTGAAGACGAAAGAGGGGATGCCTTCCCGGGGCATCCCCGAGCTTAGGCTTTTTGGTGTCCTTGAATTTGGCTTGGGATGCCTTGGGCATTCCCAAGCTTGAGCTCTTTCCACTCTTTATCTCATCGTCCATGATAACATCACCCAAAACTTGAAAACTTCACAACACAAAACTTAAACAGAAACTCGTGATATCATTAGCATAAGTAAGCAAACTACCACCTCTTTAGGTACTATAAAAAACTTGATTTCTATTTATATTGGTGTTAGGTTACTGTATTCTCACTTTTCCATGGCTAGTACCCCCCGATACTATCCATAGTTTCATAAAAATAAGCAATCAACACAATAAAAACAGAATCTGTCAAAAACAGACCAATCTGTAGCAATATGTATACTTTGTATACTTCTGGTATCTCAAAAATTCTAAACAATTACGACAATTTGGGAAATTGGCATATCAACCAGCAGCAAAAAGAATCAACTCAAAAGCTCTTTCTGGATAGAAATGAAAAAAATCGTGAGCGAAAAGTTTCTGTCTTTTTCAGCACGATCAAACAACCATCACCAAAACTAGTCTTAAAGGTTTTACTTGGCTCAAACACAAAAAGAAACACAAAAGACACAATCATAACAGAATTACGATGGTGTGGACACAACAAAACATAAAGCAAAAAGCAAAGATAAATTCATTGGGTTTCCTCCTAACAAGCGCTACTGTTTAACGCCCTTAGCTAGGCATAAGGCGATAGAATCACGTATCGTCGTCTTTGGTACTCAAACCATAAGTAGGGTGAAAACTCAACATTTTAAGATCTTCATCTCTCTTACTATATGGTTCACCACTGCTTTTAGGAACAAAGACAAACTTGGTGGCCTTATTGTGGGCAAGATTTGGAGTGTTCTGAACAGCGGCAAAAGCGGAACCCAAGTTGGTTATGACATCCTCTAGTTTGCCAATTCTAGCGGAATCATGACCTAGTTTTTCGTTAACTGTGGGTTCCCTCTCCTTTAAATTTTTAAAAGTCATTCCCACCTTGGATCCATACTAAGTGATTTGATTGTGGATCTTTTTATCCAAATTTTCAATGAGTTCAATCGTAGCAACTTTATTTTCGATGATATCCAGCCTACACATTACATGCTCCAAAGTTAAGGTAGTTCCATTGACCATGAGTGGGGGAGAGCCTACCAAATTTATTAAAGCACCATAAGAATCAACGGTATGGCTACCCAAGAAATTTCCGCCTACGATGGTGTCAACAACATACCTATTCCAAGGGGAAATACCCATATAAAAGCTGCGAAGTAGGACGGTAGTAGATTGCTTACGAGTAGATCTATTCTGAGCATTGCAAATCCTATACCAAGCATCCTTTAAGTTTTCTCCCTCAATTTGTTTGAAATTAAGAACTTCGCTCTCGGGAGTATAGTTTGAAGCGGTAGGTCTAGCCATGAGGACACGTAGACTATCCCACACAAGCAAGCGGAAAGCAAGCGAAAGAAAAGGGCGAACGAAAAAGGCAAATATTTTTTTGTAATTTTTGTTTTTAAGAAGTGGGGGAGAGGAAAACGAGAGGCAAAAAAAAGTAAATGCAAGAGATGAGTTTGCGACAGTTACTTGGATAAGCTTCACCTAGAATAGTCCCTGGTGCTAGAAATTGACACGTTGAAGGAAGACTATTCTTGACTTGATACTCCCCGGCAACGGCGCCAGAAATTGGCATGTTGATGGGAGACTATTCTTGACTTGATCCTCCCCGGCAACGGCGCCAGAAATTCTTCTTGCTACCTCTTGAGCTTGCCTTGGTTTTTTCCTTGAAGAGGAAAGGGTGATGCGACACAGTAGCAGTAAGTATTTCCCTCAGTTTGAGAACCAAGGTATCAATCCAGTAGGAGTATCAAGGCAAGTGTCCAGAGTACCTGCACAAAAACAAACAAGCTTGCACCCAACGCTATAAAGGGGTTGTCAATCCCTTCAAGATTGATTGCAAAGTGAGATCTGAAGGCGGAAAGTGCAACAAAGTAAAACTATAGGGCTGAAAATATGATGTGAAGTAGACCCAGGGGCCATAGTGTTCACTAGAGGCTTCTATAATAATAGAAAATATTACGGTGGGTGAACGAATTACTATCGAGCAATTGATAGAACCGCGCAAGGTCATGACGATATCTAAGGAAATGATCATACATATAGGCATCACGTCCGACACAAGTAGACCGATACTTTTTGCATCTACTACTATTACTCCACACATCGACCGCTATCCATCATGCATCTAGAGTATTGAGTTCATAACAAACAGAGTAACGCCTTAAGCAAGATGACATAATGTAGAGGGATAAATTCATGCAATACATATAAACCCCATCTTTTTGCCCTTGATGGCAACAACACGATGCGTGCCTTGCTACCCCTTCTGTCACTGGGTGAGGACACCGCACGGTATGAACCCAAAACCAAGCACTTCTCCCATTGCAAGAATTGTAGATCAAGTTGGCCAAACGAAACCCACAACTCGAAGAGAATTACAAGGATATGAAATCATGCATATAAGAGATCAGAAGAAACTCAAATAAGATTCATAGATAATCTGATCATAAATTCACAATTCATCAGATCTCGACAAACACACCACAAAAGAGGATTACATCAGATAGATCTCCATGAAGATCATGGAGAACTTTGTATTGAAGATCCAAGAGAGAGAAGAAGCCATCTAGCTACTAACTATGGACCTGAAGGTCTGTGGTGAACTACTCACGCATCATCAGAGAGGCAATGGTGTTGATAAAGAAGCCCTCCGTGTCCGGCAGGGCACCAGAACGTGCCCCAGATGGGATCCTGCGGAGACAGAAGTTTGCGGCGGCGGAAAAGTATTTTCATGGCTCTCTCCCGTAGTTTCAGATTTTTCGGGAATTTATAGGCGGAAGAAGTAGGGCAAAGGAGCCACGGGGGGCCCACAAGCCTGCTAGGCGTGCCCCCCAGGCCGCGGCTAGGGGGCTTGTGGCCTCCCCCGGGACTCTTTGCCTTGGTTCCCAAGCTCCATGCGTATCTTCTGTTCCAGAAAAAAAAATCTTTTTGCAGGTTTTATTCCGTTTGGACTCCGTTTGATATTCTCCTCTGAAAAAGGTGAAAAACACGAAAAAACAGGAACTGGCACTTGGCACTAAGTTAATAAGTTAGTCCCAAAAAAGATATAAAATGCATACAAAACATCCAAAGTTTGACAAGATAATATCATGGAACCATAAAAAATTATAGATATGTTGGAGACGTATCAGACCTCACCATCGATAACTACCCAGATAGCATTTATTTTGGCTTTAGTTTTTTTTGCATGCAAATCCTCTTGAATAGCTTCAACCAATCTTTGTTTTTGAATTTGGAGTAAAAATTAGGTGCCAAATGCCTCATGCAACACCTTGTCTCTAGATTGGGCCACTTCCATATTGTATCTTGTGAAGCCTTAATTATGTCGAGCGCGCTTAATAGCCCAGTGTTGCAATCAGAGATGACGCAAACACCTTCGCGATCTTTGACGACTCCTATCTTCAGGCAACTCAGGAACCACGACCATCTATGTTTGTTCTCGCTCTCGACTAGTGCATACACAATAGGAAGAAGTTGATTATTTGCATATGCTGCAATCGCGACCAAGAGTGTGCCCTTGTACTTTCCAATGAGAAATGTATGGGCGACGGTGCTTGAATGCTTGTATAGTCTAGGCAAATGCCAAGAATAACTGGTCCAGGATTAGCTTGTCCCGGTTCATTGGGTTTGGACGTTCTTTCCAGAAAACTTGAGTCCCCCTTTTAGAAGTTGCTATCTGATGCAGCATTCTGGGGGAAAAAGAATATGCCTCCTCATAGGTTCCATACAACCTCTGGAATATCTTTTCCTTTGCATGTCTAGCCATGTTGTAGCTGACAGGGAAGTCAATTTGATCACATGCAGTTTCTTGCAAAGCCCTAATACTAATATTAAGACGTTGATGCACTGTTGTTTGCATCATCTGTGACACATATTCTGCTGTCACATTTCCATGGTGTGAAAGAATCCCGGTTTGCTCATAGCCATGTTCCACTATTTTTGTGATATGCCATGGCTAACATACCCAATTCTTCCGGTGAGCAATAACTCTTCCACGACAACCCTCTTCGTGATGGATTCATATGACCTTCAACTCCTTTTTTATCAGACTGATTTACTCTATGTTGCCGGTGTATGGTGATTGCATAATTATTTATTGCTTGGTAAGCAGATTTCTTATCTGGGAAAATCTGCCAAACAGCCAGACTTCCCACTTCTAGGCCAGAAACAATTTGAAATTCATTGGTAATGTTCATAACGTGTAAAAAGTATGGGTTCATTGGTGCAGCGATCGCCCTCTCAGGAGGAAAAAATTCATCATCATCTGAGTTTGAAGAGGCAGAAGAATTACCATCATCATCATCATCTAGCGCCTCCGGATATCCCTTCACGTGTTCGCTCATGTCAATGACCACACACCAATATCCCATGTCATACACTTGTTGGCCGCCTGTTGGTTCCGATGGGCGGTGCTGGGGGCTACAGTGATGGCCAAGTGGGCCTCACCGCCCCCGCTATTGCACTCGGCGACATTAGTGATAGAAATAACTCCACATACACCATGGACAGTCAAAACATGGAGTTATTGCAATTACTTGCAAACCCCATGTACGACGCCCACGATTTTTCACCAATAACACGCCGCAGACCCCAACAGGGAAATGTCCCATCATTTCCTCGGTCAACCATGAAAGTCACCATGGTCATTTTTTCCATCCATAGTTGAACCAAACACCGGTCGGATGCACCTTCTAACTGTTGCATACCCTACATTGACCAGGTCTCTCACTACAACTGTAGTCATCCCACACCAAGACACATCCACGCCGGAAGGACCATCGCGTATGATGTGCCCATAGAAAACGAACAAAATTACAACAGTACCTAATGAGCAGCCATTTTTACATCGTTAGAGCATCTCTAGCACACCCCGTATAAAACCGACCCAAAAAAGTCGTTTACAATTTGCAAAAAACGGGTTTTGCGGGCCGGAGCGGGCACAGACGAAGTCACACCCTGCAAAACGGACCCGTAAAAAAGGATATTCGTAGAAGATGTTTTTTTATAGGTCAGTAATGCGGGGTCTGCTCGCGCGCCGTTGTATCGACCGCAAACCGGAAAACCTCCCAATAAAACATGGTTCGAATTTGATAGCGATTCCGACAAATGATTTCGAATTTGAACATTAAAACAAAGTTCGCGCGTGAAATGAAAGCATAGTTTAAAATACAAATGCAAAAGGACTTCATGCATCCTGGTTGCTCTTCACTCCACACCATCGAGGTCATCGCCACCCCCGAATCCATTGCCGGCAATTGTTCCTACTCGAGCACCAAAATCATCGGAGATATTGGTTCTGATTCCAGATGAGAAAATAACCACCATTGTAACACACAAGCATCCTCCTCTTCAAGATTTCTCTCCTTGTCATATCATGCCATTCTTTGTTGACGTCATCCATGTCATTGCGGTTCAAGGTCATGATCCTATTCTCTTCGGCAAGAAGGTTGGCCATGGTTTTGTTCTGAGCGGCACGTGCTCTTCTCTCCTCAACGTCCTTGAGCAATTTCCACCTCTCTTGCTTCTCTCGTGCCTTCTTCTTGGCCAACTCTATCTTTGCCACCAAAGACTTCGCTAGCAACACCTCATTTGATTGCACCATGGAATCTATCTTATCCCACAAGGTTGATGCTTCGTGTTCCCTTTTGATCTTCTCCTTTGTCTTTTTGTCACCATTGGGATTGTTCAAGTTTCTCGGGCCATCATCATATTCATCTTCATCCATATTCGTAAGTGAACCTCTGTTTGGTGGGGATTCTCTGTCAATCAACTTCCACTTGTCATAGTCTTTGAGCATGTCCCAACAATGCTCTAGTTTAAATTTTTTGCCTTCGGAAGCTTCCATGTCTTTGTACTGTTGTTGGGCATTTTTTTCCTACACAGTTAAAACAAAGTCAAATGATGGAACCATTTCACATGATGCAAATAGTGGGCACAACTTGGGACATGAAAATGAACTCACATAGTCGGATTCCATGGTTCCACTTGGAGGAGCATTGCGAACTTGTTCCAAGCAAGCTGCCCAATGTCTACAAGTCGTCTTGATCACATCCCAGTGACCTTAGAGTGACCGAAAGGTCCGTGCTGTCCTATTGGGATACTTGGCCATGAATTGGAAGTATTGATCTTCAATTCTTTTCCAATACGACTTGGCGGTTTGGGACAACTCGTGCAAGCATCCATAGACACCGTACTTCAAGACTTGATCAAGATTTGATCTTCTAAGATCGTGTAGTTCTTTGATCTCACACTTTTTTTTGCTTGCGATTGCTGATACGTCCCCTCATCTACCTCCTCCACTTCATATTCACCACCGTGGTCATCCACGCCACCCTCCAATTCATTGTAATCAAAACCTACAATCGGGGCTTGATCGACTTCGACGGCGTTGGTGTCCAACAAGTTCACGAACTCAGCAATGGCATTGTTCGAACCACCGCTACATTGAGTGACATCACGTCACGAGCTATCACAATGGCGAAAAATAAAGGCAAGAATAAGGGAGGGAAGATGCATACCTTCTGATAACCCACAAGTATTCAACCCAAATTTATAGATTCGACACAAGGGGAGCCAAACAATATCTGAAGGTATTAGCAGCCGAGTTGTCAATTCAACCACATCTGGAGATTAATTATCTGCATCAAAGTGATTAATAGCATAGTAATATGATAGTTTTGACGATAGTAGCAGCAACAATAATAATGGTAAGAGTGATAACAATGATTTTGTAGCAGTAACGATAGGAGTAGCAACAGTAGTAACTTAGCAAGAACAATATAAGATAAATTCTTAGGCATTGTATCGGTGACTCGTTGGATCATATTCAACATGAGACAACTATAACCTAGGGTGATACGGCACTAGCTCCAGTTCATAAATATAATGTAGGCATGTATTCCGTAAATAGTCATACGTGCTTATGGAAAGAACTTGTATGCCATCTTTTGTCCTACCCTTCCGTGGCAGCGGGGTCCTATTGGAAACTAAGGGATATTAAGGCCTCCTTTTAATAGAGAACCGGAACAAAGCATTAATACACGGTGAATACATGAACTCCTCAAACTACGGTCATCATCGGAAATGGTCCCGACTATTGTCACTCCGGGGTTACCGGATCATAACACGTAGTAGGTGACTATAACTTGCAAGATCGGATCTAGTACATGGATATAATGGTGATAACATAAACAATTCAGATATGAAATCATGGCACACGGGCCCAAAGTGACAAGCATTAAGCATGGCAAAGTCATATCAACATCAATCTCAGAACATAGTGGATACTTGGGATGAGGCCCTAACAAAACTAACTCGAATACATGATGAATCTCATCCTACTCCTCACCGAACAGCGAGCCTACGAAGGGATTACTCACTCCTAGTGGGGAGCATCATGGAATTAGCGATGGAGATGTGTTGGTGATGACGAGGACCAAAGATCCCCATCTCCGGAGCCCCGAACGGACTCCAGATCTGGCCCCCCGATGAAGAATAGGAGACGGCAGCGGCTCCGTCTCGTGAAACGCGATAATTCTTTCTCCCTTGATTTTTTTTCTGGAATAATGTGATTTTATAGTGTCGGTTTCAGGTTCATAGGGGCTGCCGCATGGGGACAACCCACCGGGGCATGCTTGGGGGGACAAGCACGCCCTGGTGAGTTGTGCCCACCCAGGTGCCCCCCTTAGGTGGCTCTTGGCTCCAAAAATTCTCTTTATTGATATAAAAATTCCTCGCAAAGTTTTGTTCCATTCCGAGAACTTTTATTTCTGCACAAAAACAACAACATGGCAGTTCTGCTGAAAACATCGCTAGTCCAGGGTTAGTTTCATTCAAATCATGCAAATTAGAGTCTAAACCAAGAGGAAAAGTGTTAGGAAAAGTAGATACATTGGGAGACGTATCAACTCCCCCAAGATTAAACCTTTGCTTGTCCTCAAGCAATTGAGTTGATAAACTGAAAGTGAAAAAGAAAAACTTTTAGGAACTCTTTTGCTCTTGTTTCATAAATAAGCTTAAACTACACTCAGGTTTTCAACAAAGATTATAACTAACCATGTCGACAATAACTCTAACAAATTATATTAACTCATATCAATGACATAATCAACTAGAGGGCAATAATAAGATTTCTCAAACAGCAACACATTGTCAAAACAACCATGATACAATATGACAATAATGGTATCTTGCTAGCCCTTTCTGAGACCGCAAAACATAAATGCAGAGCACCCCGAAAGTTCAAGCAGCGACTAAACATTGTAATTCATGGTAGAAAAGATCCAGTCATGATGCACCCAACATTAGCTACACATAATGCATCAGCATGACATCAGTGCTCTCAGGTTCTGGCCCTTATTTTAGAAGTTTATGACACAACATAAAATTAAATAGATAGTCCCTTAATAGAGGAAAGCAGTGATTTGTAGAGGTGCGAGAGCTCAAGTTTTTAAGACTTAGGTAAATGAAATTTTGAGACATGCACCCTTCTCATTTACTTCATGAACATAAGTTATCAATATGTCCCATGCTAAGCACGCTAGTGGGGGTTCCCAGGCGGAAAGGTAAAAGTTATGTCTTCATTGGGAGTTTTTGTTTGATTATTTGAGAGATCATTTCTTTTTACAGTTTGGGACTGGGCATCCCTATTACCGCCCTTTTCTCGTGCGATGGCGAGTGAATAAACACTTGACGTGAGAACAACCCGCTTAGCATGGAGGATACCGACTACCTCATGTCGCTCCATGAACGATCCAGGCACACGAAAAGGATATTTATTTGAAGTTTTTAGACATGGCACATGCAAATTTACTTAGGATGGCAGGGTAATACCGCATATAGGTAGGTATGGTGGACTCATCTGGAATAACTTTGGTTTTAGGTTTTTGATGTACAAGCAGAGTTCCCACTTAGTACAGGCGAAGGCTAGCAAATAGGTTGAGAAGCGGCCAGCTAGAGAGCAACAACGGTCATGAACATGCATTATGCATAAGTAACATTGGATACTAGCATGAGTAGGATATGAACACCATGAACATAAATATCATAGAGGCTATGTTGGTTTTGATTCAACTACATGCATGAACATGTGGCAAGTCAAGCCACTCGAATATTCAGAGGAGGATACCATATCATCATACTACATTACACTAATTTTAACGCAATGTTGATATCCAAGATAAGTCATTAATCACTCCTAGCTACTTATGCATGGCATGAGGAACTATAATCTCTAATTGTTATTGCAAACAAGTTTGATCATAATAGGCTGAATCATGGATACTAGGTTAAACATATTTACAAAAACAGAACAAGTCGAGTTCATACCGGTTTCTCTCTGCCACGGTCAGTTCATCTAATATCGTCATTATTGCCTTTCACTTGCACAACAGAACGATTTGAAAATAATAATAGTGCAAGACTGCCATGGACTAAGCTGGAATATGCAAACATTTTATTCAAGAGGAGAAGACAAGGTAATATGGGCTCTTTATCAAATCAATAATGATGCAAATGGGAGCCACTCAATATTTTCATCGTGGTCTTCTCCTCGGTATGACTAAATAAAAGAAAAGAAATTCAGAGAAACACACCAAAATGTTTTTGGAGTTTTTGGTTTTTTGCAAACGAGCAAATGAAAAGAGAAAAGCAAAAACGAGAAAAAATATTTACAGGGGAAAGCTCCCAACAAGTAACAGAAGAACAAGGAAATCTTTTTGGGTTTTCTTTTTAGTGCTACAATAATTTAAACTAGGAAGAAAAAAATCAAAAAGAAGCAAGAAACATATCTTTGGATATTCTCAAAGTTTTTCAAACACACAAAAGAAAGCGAGAAAATAAATTAAACATGGATGATACAATGAAAAACTGTTGACACCGACAGCTGGGATGAAATGTGTGAACATGAATGTAATGTCGGTGGGAATACGTACTCCCCCAAGCTTATGATTTTGGCCTAACTTGGTAATCACTAGTCGTAGAAGCCGTGAGGTCCAATTTTGAAGTGCTGGGGAGCACGCACCATAGGGTCCCATTGCTGAGGCTCCTCCTGTGCCGCATCCAGGTTGTTGCGGTAAGCGACAATGTCCTCAAGCATAATCCTGTATCCGCCCTGTTCGCATTAAGCTGCAATGAAGTCGGTGAGGCTGGCATTAGCAGCATATTGTGTGAACTCTTGAAGGATTCCAACCCCTTCCATGAACACATTATGCGGCCACTCGCACGGCCGTAGTTCCGCCAACCTCGAGGTATGGAGATCATTGTGAGATGACTCCTCAATAACCCCCTTGGAGTTCTTCCTAGAATCAAACTTCTTAAAGAAACTCATCTTTTTTCCTATGAAGAAAATTCTGAAATTTTTAGTCCACAAAAGTTTTCTCAACAGAACTTAACAAAAATGATAGCAACTACTCATAGGGATGTATAGAGGCCATAAGAAGCATTCAAACTACTTAGAACTCTAAGAATTCAACATGCAAGCTCATCTACACTAGCACCAAGAGTAGCTAATTAATCCAAATATGAACCACTAAAACAAAAACTAAATGGACACATGGAGGAGTCACATATCAAGCAACAAATCCCTGAAACAGTTTTGGAAACAGAACTTCGAGCAAAGAGATTGAAATCCACGGTTTCGGGAGCAAGAACATGAGAGAGAGAGAGAGATACTGATTTTTTCTGGGTGAATAGAGTGATGTGGGAAGAAGAAGTAAGTGAGGGGGCCCACGTGGGGACCACAACACACCATGGCGCGCCTAGGTGGGTTGTGCCCACCTGGTGCACCTCCCTCTGATATTATTTGCACCAGAAATTCATAGATATTTATAAAAAAATCGTGTTAAATTTTCAGGGCATTTTGAGGACTTTTATTTTTGGGTCATTTTTTTATTGCACGGAATACTCACAAAACAAACAAAGCATGGCATTTTATTTTATTTAACTAAGAAAAAGAAAACAAAAGGTAGGGACAGAAGGTAGTGCTCACTAAATTCATCAACTTCATACCTCTCAAAAATGATCCATTAATAAGGTTGATCAAGTCTTATTAACAACCACTTTTGATTAATATGAAACTGAAGAACTTTCGTAAATCACTAAGTTACCTCAATGGGGATATGAATGTCCCCCACAATAAGCATTTCATATTTTTTTTAACAGTAGGTAGAGGTAGTTGAAAACTTCCAATATTGATTTTCGAAGATTTTTCAATAACATTAATACCATTCACTTGGAATTGTTTCTTCGGAAAGTGCACCGTATGCTCATTACCATTGATATGAAAAGTGACCTTGCTTTTATTGCAATCGATAACAACCCCTACAATATTCAAGAAGGGTCTACCAAGGATATTCGACATGTTGTCGTCCTTGGGCATCTCTATAACAAAGTCAGTCAAAATAGTAACATTAGCAACAACAACAGGCACATCCTCACAAATACCGATAGGTATGACACTTAATTTGTCAGCCATTTGCAAAGATATTTCAGTAGGTGTGAGTTTATTCAAATCAAGTCTTTTATATAAAGAGAAAGGCATAACACTAACACCAGCTCCCAAATCACATAAAGCAGTTTTCACATAATTTCTTTTAATGGAGCAAGGTATAGTTGGTATTCCCGGATCTCCAAGTTTTTTAGGTACTCCATCTTTAAAAGTATAATTAGAAAGCATAGTGGAGATTTCAGCTTCTGGTATTTTTCTCTTATTGGTGATGATGTCTTTCATATACTTTGCATAAGGAGGCATTTTTAAGATACCAGTCAAGCGAGTTCGCAAAAAGACCGGCCTTAGCATTTCAGCAAAGCGTTCAAATTCTTCATCATCTTTCTTTTTAGTTGACTTAGGTGGAAAGGGCATAGGCTTTTGAACCCATGGTTCTCTTTCCTTTCCATGTTTTCTAGCCATAAAGTTTCTTTTATCATATCCTTTATTCTTGGGTTGTGGGTTATCAAGATAACAACTCGTTCTATCTCAACATCTTTATCTGGTTCTTTATCATTTGTTTGAGTGTCTTCATGAACCTCATCATTATCTTTTTCATTATCATAAGGTGAGTGTTCATTACCAGATTGAGTTTCAGCATCACAGATAGAAACTTCATTATCATTATCAGGAGGTTTTCTATTTCAGGTTCACTAGAGGCAGGCAAAGTCCTATTATTTTTCTTCTTCTTTTTCTTTTTAGAAGGACTAGGTGCATCAGTGTTAATTCTTTGAGAGTCTTGTACAATTATCTTTGCGTGTCCCTTAGTATAGTGTGGTTCCTGAGTCATTTTACCTCCTCTAGTGGCTACTCTAACAGCAAAGTCACTTATATTATTGTTCATTTCATCGAGTAACTCCCTTTAAGATTTAGCAACTTGTTCTAATTGAGTTTGAACCATAGAGGCATGCTTTCCTACACCTCTAACATCATTTGAGATTCTAAATAACAAGTCACTTAAGCGAGAAATCATATCAGAGTTGTATTTCAATTGTTTCATAACATTTGCATTGAAGTGATCTTGCTTTCTAATGTAATTATCAAACTCATAAAGGCATTGACTAAGATGTTTATTACGAGGATCATCACTATCATTGAATTTCATTAAAGATTTTACCTCTACCACTTCAGGTGGTAGTGGTGCTTCAAGCCCATGTATTTCTTCGATAGGTGGTAAATTTTTATCATCCTCGGCTTTAATACCTTTTTCCTTCATAGATTTCTTTGCCTCTTGCATATCTAATATCATTTGAGATTCTAAATAACAAGTCACTTAAGCGAGAAATCATATCAGAGTTGTATTTCAATTGTTTCATAACATTTGCATTGAAGTGATCTTGCTTTCTAATGTAATTATCAAACTCATAAAGGCATTGACTAAGATGTTTATTACGAGGATCATCACTATCATTGAATTTCATTAAAGATTTTACCTCTACCACTTCAGGTGGTAGTGGTGCTTCAAGCCCATGTATTTCTTCGATAGGTGGTAAATTTTTATCATCCTCGGCTTTAATACCTTTTTCCTTCATAGATTTCTTTGCCTCTTGCATATCTTCAGAACTAAGATATAAGACACCCCTCTTCTTCAGAGTGGGTTTAATAGGTGTTTCAGGAGGAGTCCAATCATCATAAGTTTTCAATACATTATGCAATAGTTCTTCACCTTGCCCAATAGTTCGTTCCCTGAAAACACAACCAGCACAACTATCTAGGAAATCCCTAGAAGCATCGGTTAGTTCATTATAAAAGATATCAAGTATTTCATTTTTCTTAAGAGGATGATCAGGAAAAGCATTAAGCAATTGGAGAAGGCTCCTGAATCTTGTGGGAGACTCTCTTCTTCAATTTGCACAAAGTTAAATATTTCCTGCAAGGCAGCTTGTTTCTTATGAGCAGGGAAATATTTTCCAGAGAAGTAATAAATCATATCTTGGGGATTGCACACACAACCAGGAGCGAGAGTATTGTACCAAGCTTTAACATCACCCTTTAATGAGAACGGAAATAACTTGAGAATATAGTAATAGCGAATGTTTTCACGATGAGCAAAAAGGGTGGCTATATCATTCAACTTAGTAAGATGTGCCAGAACAATTTCAGTTTCATAACCATGGAAAGGATGAGATTCAACCGAAGTGATTAATTCTGGGTCGACAGAGAATTAATAATCCTTATCATCAATAAAGATAGCTGAAGTAGCAAACTGAGGATCACATTTCATTCTAGCATTCAGGGATTTTTCCTTATACTTGAATAAAAATTTCTCTAGATCATCTCTATCCTTACAAGCAAGAATATATCTCTAGTTGCCTCCTTACTCATATTATAACCTTTTGGTACCTTTGGCAATTCATATCTAGGAGGACTAGTTCTGGTAGGTGTTTCAATATTCTCAGTTTCAAGTTCATCATCCGATTCAACAATATCATGTTGTCTTACTTTTGTTCTTTAAGAAATTCATCTAGTGGCACATCATAATTAAGCAAGTTACTAGCATCATCTTGAGTAGTATTCATAGCATAAGTATCATCATCAATAACATGCGACATATCAGAATTAATAGCATGTTGTGGTGTTGCAAGTTTACTTATAACAGAAGGTGAATCTAAAGCGGAGCTGGATGGTAGTTCCTTACATCCCCTCGTCTTAGAGGAAAAAATCTTAGTCTTAGCATCCTTCAGATTCTTCTTAGTGATAATATGATAATAATGCAAAGCGACTCAACAAATATAGCTATGCTCCCCGACAACAGCGCCAGAAAAAGGTCTTGATAACCCACAAGTATAGGGGATCACAACAGTTTTCGAGGGAAGAGTATTCAACCCAAATTTATAGATTCGACACAAGGGGAGCCAAAGAATATATGAAGGTATTAGCAGCTGAGTTGTCAATTCAACCACACCTGGAGACTAATTATCTGCAGCAAAGTGATTAGTGTCACAATAATATGATAGTTTTGACGATAGTAGCAACAACAATAATAACGGTAACAATGATAGGAGTGAATTTGTAGCAGTAACGATAGCAGTAGCAACAGTAGCAACTTAGCAAGAACAATATAAGGTAAATTCGTAGGCATTGGATCGGTGACTCATTGGATGATATTCATCATGAGACAGTTATAACCTAGGGCGATACAACACTACCTCCAGTTCATAAATATAATGTAGGCATGTATTCCGTAAATAGTCATACATGCTTATGGAAAGAACTTGCATGACATCTTTTATCCTACCCTCCCGTGGCAGCGGGGTCCTATTGGAAACTAAGGGATATTAAGGCCTCCTTTTAATAGAGAACCGGAACAAAGCATTAACACACGGTGAATACATGAACTCCTCAAACTACGGTCATCATCGGGAGTGGTCCCAACTATTGTCACTCCAGGGTTGCCGGATCCTAACACGTAGTAGGTGACTATAACTTGCAAGATCGGATCTAGAACATGGATATAATGGTCATAACATAAACGATTCAGATCTGAAATCATGGCACCCAGACCCAAAGTGACAAGCATTAAGCATGGCAAAGTCATAGCAACATCAATCTCATAACATAGTGGATACTAGGGATTAGGCCCTCACAAAACTAACTTGATTACATGATGAATATCATCCAACTCCTCACTGACCAGCGAGCCAACGAAGGAATTACTCACTCGCGGTGGGGAACATCATGTAATTGGCGATGGAGATGTGTTGGTGATGACGAAGATCGAAGACCCCCCTCTCGGGAGCCCCAAACGGACTCGAGATCTGGCCCCCTGATGAAGAACAGGAGACGACGGCGGCTCCGTCCCGTGAAACGCGATAATTCTTTCTCCCTTGATTTTTTCTAAAATAATGTGATTTTATAACGTCAGTTTCATGGTCATAGGGGCCACGAGGTGGGGACAACCCACCGGAGCGCGCCTGGGGGGGGGGGGGGCTGGCCTGCCCTGGTGGGTTGTGCCCACCCACGTGCCCCCCTCAGGTGGCTCTTGGCTTGAGAAATTCTATTTATTGATATAAAAATCCTCGCAAAGTTTCGTTCCATTTCGAGAACTTTTATTTCTGCACAAAAACAACAGCATGGTAGTTCTGCTGAAAACAACGTCAGTCCGGGGTTAGTTTCATTCAAATCATGCAAATTAGAGTCCAAAACAAGAGGAAAAGCGTTAGGACAAGTAGATACGTTGGAGACATATCACCTTCCGACCCTTTCATCGAACACCTCGCATGCGGTGGAAGCAGTGCTGTAGAAAGGCACCATCGGGGAACGTCTTGCCGGGGCGGAGGGAGTGGACGAAGGATTTTTCGTAGGAACCTACTTCAGCTTCACGCCCGGAACTTGCTCATCTTCCCCACCGACGGCCGGGCAGATCGCGCACTTGCGGTGGCGCCCGACACGAGTTCCTTTCCGGGCGGACCAGACAGAATGCCGCCCTGCACGACAAAGTTGCCTTGCCGCTTGCGGGCAGGCGCTTTGGTGCCTTGGGTGACGGAGGGGCGACATGCCGGCGACAAGATCCGTCAGACGGGATTGCGCGTGTGCGACCTCCACGTTGACAAGATTAGCCGGCTGGGAGGCTTCCATGGCAGTGAAGAATGGCGGGGAAGATGGTCAGGAGCGTGCGGTGGCGGGGCAATGGCTGACGAGGAGGGGGGGGGGGAGCAGGTACGACAACGTGGAAATTTCCCTCTTGATAATCTTGTTGTGGATAAGGAGCGAACTCGGGTCGGCCTCCCACCCCGTGAATCTAAAGGTTGAGGGCAAACTTTTGCTGCGCCCCGCAAATTTTTTTATGGGTCGTACGCGTTTGCGGGGCTGGTCTGGCAACATTTTCCGCTCGTACTCGTATTTTTTGGCGGTTATTTGGCTGATCGGGGCATTATACGGGGTCTGCTAGAGATGATCTTAGTCGATTCAAACTTAAAAAAATGAAACACGCATATCTTTATTTATTTTTTAAATATCAACCGCAAAATCATATAATAATTTATTTAGATATAGTAATTTGACATGTAATAATTTGACAAATATTCACAAACAACAGTAACATCATTTGCAACAGTACACAAAAAAATATTCAAAAAATTACACGACGTGATGTATACCTATGGTTCAATAAGGATATCGTTCCGAATAAAAAATATCCATCAGCATGAACATATCACCAATAATATATCAACGGAGTCGACCTATTATCACATGAACAAATATATTACACACACAATTTTTTTCTGAATATTGAAAAAGTACGATTCAATTGCCTAACTTGAACACCGTGGTGCTTGACATCCGTGAGCTAATATAATAAAGATGGACGGGGGTAAAACAAGCACTGATGATCGTGTACTTTGAAAGATTAATGATTTGATGCTTATACCTATAAGTATTGCTATGTTAATGTTTGTTAATTCATATTTTCTCAATGAGCATGCATGCATAAAGTTACATCATGGAAATCATCTCACATCAAAAATTCTGTTTTTATAATTTACCTACTCGAGGATGAGCAGGAATTAAGCTTGAGGATGCTTGATACGTCTCCAACGTATCTATAATTTTTGATTGTTCCATGCTGATATATTATCATTCTAGTATGCTTTTGGAGTATTTATTTACCATTTTATAGTATTTTTGAGTACTAACCTATCGACCCGGTGCCAAGTGCCACTTGTAGTTTTCTGTGTTTTTTTCACTTTACAATTTTTCCATACCAAACAAGGTCCAATTGCTCTGAAACTTTTTGATTATTTTTTTGGATCGAAAGAAGACCAATGAGCATCGGAAGAAAGCTCGAGGCCTCACGAGGGGCCCATAAGCTATTAGGGCACAATTTGGGGGGGGGGGTCCTCATAGCTTGTGCCCCCTCGTGGCCCACCCGACTCTGTTCTTCGGCTTATAAATTATTATTTACCCTAAAAAACTAGAGGGAGTTGTGAAACACTTTTTACGCTGCCACAAGTCTCCCTTTCGACGGGAGGCTGATACGTCTCCAACGTATCTACTTCTCCGAACTCTTTTGCCCTTGTTTTGGACTCTAATTTGCATGATTTGAATGGAACTAACCCGGACTGACGCTGTTTTCAGCAGAATTGCCATGGTGTTGTTTTTGTGCAGAAATAAAAGTTATCGGAATGTCCTGAAAATTTACGGAGAATTTTTCTGGAATAAAAGAAAAATACCTGCGCAAAGATCCACCGGAGGGGGCGTGCCAGTGGGCCACAAGCCCCTGGGCCGCGGCCACCCCCTAGCCCGCGCCGTGAGGGCTTGTGGGACCCACGTGGCACGACCGCACCCAAACTCAGCTCTATATCTTCCGTCTCGCTCGGAAAAAAATCAGAGAGAAGGTTTCATCGCGTTTTACGATACAGAGGAGGCGCCACCTCCTGTTCTTCATCTGGAGGGCAGATCTGGAGTCCGTTTTGGGCTCCGGAGAGGGGAAATCGTCGCCATCGTCATCATCAACCTTCCTCCATCAACAATTCCATGATGCTCTTCATCGTTCGTGAGTAATCTCATCGTAGGCTTGCTGGACGGTGATGAGTTGGATGAGATCTGTCATGTAATCGAGTTAGTTTTGACGGGGATTGATCCCTAGTATCCACTATGTTCTAGATTGATGTTGCTACTACTTTGCCATGCTTAATGCTTGTCACTAGGGCCCGAGTGCCATGATTTCAGATCTGAACCTATTATGTTGTCGCCAATATATGTGTGTTTTAGATCCTATCTTGCATGTTGTAGTCACCTACTATGTGTTATGACCCGGCAACCCCGGAGTGACAATAGCCAGAACCACTCCCGGAGATGACCATAGTATGAGGAGTTCATGTATTCACCGCGTGTTAATACATTGGTCCGGTTCTTTATTAAAAGGAGGACCTTAATATCCCATAGTTTCCATTAGGACCCCGCTGCCACGGGAGGGATGGACAATAGATCTCATGCGAGTTCTTTTCCCTAAGCACGTATGACTACATACGGAATAAATGCCTACATTAGATTGACGAACGGGAGCTAGTTACTTATCTCTCTGTGTTATAGCTGTTACATGATGAATCACATCCGTCATACTCATCCATCACCGATCCACTTCCTACGAGTCTTTTACTACTGGTCCTTGCTACGTTACTTTGTCCAGGCTTGTCCCTTGCTACAAAAGGGATTGGGCCACTTTACTACTACTATTGCTACTGTTGTTACTCTGCTTCTGCTACTATTTCTGTTCCTTGCTACTTTGCTGTTGCTTGTTGCAAGACTTTTTCGACACCATTGCCGTGGAAGAATAGTTCCCCATCCACGTGCAACCTACTGGCGCCATTGATACAACAATTAGGAATAGTTTGCCGTCAACAGATCTTTTTCCGACGCCGTTGCTATCATACTACTTTGCTACTGATACTTTACTTGTAGACACTAATCTTTCAAGTGTGGTTAAATCTGACAAACTCAGCTGCTAATAATTGAGAGTATTCTTTCACTTCCCCTTGTGGCGAATCAAAAAATTTGGGTTGAATACTCTACCCTCGAAAACTGTTGCGATCCCCTACACTTGTGGGTTATCAAGACCTTTTTCTGGCGCCGTTGCAGGGGAAGCACAACTATATTCTCTGAGTCACTTGGGATTTTCGTCTGCTGGTCACTATGAGGAATCCGAAAGATCCAAGAACTAAAATCTTGCCTTCCACTACGAGGAGAGGTAAGGAACTGCCATCTAGCTCTGCACTTGATTCACCTTTAGTTTTGAGTAAGTTGCCGACTTCACCTCCTGCTAGAAATCTTGATATGTCTCCTGTGTTTGATGATGCTACTTCTGCTGCCCATGAGGCTTATGATGATGCTATGCTTGATACTATGCCTGATGATGCTATGCTTGATACTATGCCTCATGATGCTATGCTTGATACTATGCTTGATGATGCTATGCTTGATACTATTCGTGATGATGCTATGCTTGATACTATGCCTGATGATGCTATGCTTGATACTATGCCTGATGATGCCATGCTTGATACTGCTTTGCCACTAGGTGCATTCCTTGATGCACAAATTACTAGAGTTGCTGCTAGACATTATGATACTTCTGAAATTGCTGATACTATTGAAGTAGAACCTGCTACTATGCCTGAATTGCCTGTTATGCCTGATACACGTTATGTTATGGAGGGAGAGATAGCTGAGGACTTTCTTGCGTGTAAGGATAGCTATGATGTTGAGAAATTACTGCGCAAGTGGAAAGAAAAATCTCTGAACGCTAGGATGAAATACGACCCGAAGTTTTCCATTTCACCTATCTTTGTGACCGATAAGGATTATGAATTCTCTGTCGACCCTGAGTTAATCACTCTGGTCGAACCTGATCCTTTTCCCTGTTATGAGTCTGAAACGGTTTTAGCCCATCTTACCAAACTGCACGATATAGCCACCCTATTCACTAGTGAGGAAAAGATCCCCACTACTATATCCTCAAGCTGTTTCCTTTCTCGCTATAGGATGATGCTAAGACTTGGTTCACTTCTCTTGCTCCTGGTTGTGTGCGTAGCCCCCAGGATATGGTCTACTACTTCTTTGAAAAATATTTCCCTGCCCATAAGAAGCAAGTTGCCTTGCAGGAAATATACAACTTTGCTCAAGCTGAGGAAGAGAGTCTCCCACAAGCTTGGGGGAGGCTCATCCAGCTACTGAATGCTTTGCCTGATCACCCTCTTGAGAAGAATGAAATACTTGATATCTTCTATAATGGACTTACCGATGCTTCCAAAGACCACCTAGATAGTTGTGTTGGTAGTGTTTTTAGGGAACGAACCGTAGAACAAGCTGAGATTCTGTTGAATAACATCTTGTGCAATGAGAATGCTTGGACTATTCTCGAACCACCTCCTAAGACAACTCCGAAGAAAAGAGGTATTCTATTCCTCAGTCCTGAAGATATGCAAGAAGCCAAGAAATCTATGCGAGAGAAAGGCATTAAATCTGAAGATGTCAAAATTCTACCACCTATCGAAGAGATCCATGGTCTCGATAACCCGATACAGGTAGTAGAAGTAAATTCTCTGCGTAGGTTTGATGAGAGTGATATTCCTTTTTCTAAACCTGCTAGCCTATGCATGGATGAATTTGATAACATTGTTGTCGAACAACAGAGTTTCAATGATTATGTTAGCAGACAATTGGAACAGAATGCTCATATGCCTAGTCATTTAAGTGCTTGTGTGGACAGAAATGTCAATGATCTTAAACTTCTGAGTAGGCATGCCTCTATGGTTACTACTCAGGTAGAACAAGTACTTAAAGCTCAGAATGACTTTCTCAATGAGTTGAATGACAATTCCGTCAGAGTCGTTACTAGAGGCGGTAGAATGACCCAGGAACCTTTGTATCCTGAGGGTCATCTGAAGAGAATTGAACAAGATTCTCAAGGTGGTAGCATTTATGCACCTAATCATCCTAGAAACAAGAAGAAAGATGATATGAACCTGCACGCTAACAACCCTGTTGCTGCTACCCCTGAGAGTCCAAACGATGCCTCTGTCTCTGATGTTGAGACACAATGTGGTGATGAACATGAGCCTAATGATGATATCAATAGTAATGTTCATGAAGATGCTCAACCTAGCAATGAAAAGGATGTGGAGATTGAACCTATTGATCTTGATAACCCACAGCCTAAGAATAGAATATACGATAAGAATGACTTCACTGCTAGGAAGCATGGTAAAGAAAGGGAGCCATGGGTTCAGAAACCTATGCCCTTTCCTCCGAGACCATCCAAGAAAAAGGATGATGAGGATTTTGAGCGATTCGTTGAAATGATCAGACCTGTCTTTCTGCAAATGCGTTTGATAGATATGCTCAAAATGTCTCCGTATGCTAAGTATATGAAAGATATTGTGACTAATAAGAGGAGGACACCTGAGATTAAGATTTCCACCATGCTCGCTAATTATACCTTCAAGGGTGGACCTCCTAAGAAACTAGGTGATCCTGGTGTGCCCACTATACCTTGCTCCATTAAAGGCAACTGCGTTAGAACTGGTTATGCGACCTTGGAGCCGGTGTTAGTGTTATGCCTCTCTCTCTTTATCATAGACTTGAACTGGATAAGTTGACACTCACTGAAATCTCTGTGGAAATGGCCGACAAATCAACTGTTTTCCCTATCGACATTTGCGAGGATGTAGCGACCCGACTCAAGACGAGTCAAGCCTCTCGTGTTTCCGTACCATCCCAAGATCATGCTGGTACACACTCAGTACATAATGTATATATTCAAGAGTTCAACCACACAGCTTTATTAATCAAAATCTCATAAAGAGTACTTTATTACAATAAAGGATTACAATAAAGTGGCTGAAGGCCATCTCATGAGATATCTAACGAAGACTAGCGGAAGCATCAGGTAGACGAGTCCATCCGACTCCAGGGCATGTCGCTGAGCGTAGATCGTAGCCTCACTCCTAGTCGGAAAAGTACTCTGCAACATGATACGTTGCAGCCGTGTAGGTCAGCATGTGGAATATGCCGGCAAGTCATCAAAGAGAGGAGTAAAATAATAATCAACTATCTCTACATGCATATTCGGCCGGTAGGGCTATAAGTTTTGCATAAAACCAGTTTTATCCTACAACAAGAGGGGCTGGAAGCAAAATGTTACT
The DNA here is from genome assembly GCF_904849725.1 of Hordeum vulgare subsp. vulgare. Classification (NCBI taxonomy): domain Eukaryota; kingdom Viridiplantae; phylum Streptophyta; class Magnoliopsida; order Poales; family Poaceae; genus Hordeum; species Hordeum vulgare. Next base: position 181,025,378 of record NC_058519.1, on the reverse strand, counting down.
ACATTGTTTGTCATTAACGAGATGGTTCCACCAACCAATTCTCGTACCCGAATAGTTGTTAACACCCACATCATAATTAAGTTATGTCGAGAGTTCAGGGGAATTTCAATGCCTTCGGCTCAAGTTGTCCATGACCGTGGACACGGCTAATCGATTAGGTTGGGCACTCTGCAGAGTTTTGCACACGTTCCCCACAAGATTTGATCGCCTCCGTGTTTATCCTCGCACTTCAGGGTGTTTGAAGACCGGATGATCAAAACATGGTCTTTCAACGGGTCCCTCTGAATCCCTCTCGGTGCCCATCCATTCCTACCGTTCTTCTACATCTGCTAGCACCGCCTGTCCAGAGTCGCAGCGTTGTCCAACCAAGCCAGAGCCCATAATGAATTGTGGCTGTGCAGGTAAGCCTTGAGTCTTGAAGTCTTCGTCCGTCTCTTCGAGCCTGGGTGAAGCTTTCCGCAGGATGTCATGACCGTCTCGAGCATCCCGGGCCATCCACTGGTTTCTCCAGGGAGCCGATCAACCGTCCTTCACCCAGAGTTGCATTGCGTCCGAGGTCTTGAAAAATCTTGTCTTAACCGGTCTTGATTATTTAATCAACCTCGCATCACTCGTGTTATGCACTCAACCGAAATCCCGTCTACTCAAGCATAGCAATAAGAAATTTGTCGTCTCGGGGCCAAGTATCAGGGTTGTTGTGTGCCTACCACATGATACTACAAACTATACTAAAATTTCCAAGTACCTAGGCAGAATGCAATTGGGCAAAGAAAGGTGAACTACCATCCATCGAAAACATAGGAAATAGAATGATCAAAATGATTGCCTTGATGATAGTTGTCTTGATCGAGCGCTTCTAAGTAACAAGCTTCGCACTCCGGGTGATCTACTGATACAAACAAAATACACACCATAAGCACTACAATCAAGCAACAAGTAAAAATAACATGACGAGGAAAAGTTTGCTATGGCCTAAGTGAAAGAATTCAATACGCGTCACTAAGGCAGAAACTTGTTTCTGTTAAAAACCCAAGTAAAATTATTTGCAATTTTTTGAAACTTCTACCACAATAAGATATAATCACTAGGAAGCAGTAGAAAAAATAATCAACTCAAAATAATTTTTTAAACTCCTGGAATAAGCAAAACAAGGTTTAAACTAAATCTGATCTAATTCATATTTGAAAATTTCAAACAGAGACAAATTATATGTTTTTAAAAACGACAGAAAAATTGGGATCTACTGGAACAAGAATCAACATCATTGGACTTCGGTATCAAGAACTATGGTCAAAACAAAACTGAAACTATTCTATTTTTGGAACTAAACAGAAAAAAAGAAAGCAATAGCTAACAGACACGTGGCGCTCACTGATTTGCTAAGGGGTGAGTGCTGCGTAGCTAATCCAACGAACGCTCGCAAAGTAAAGAAAAACTGCTCGGCTAACTAATACTAATAGAAAACCGAACGGTTTTCTTAACAGAACCGAAGAGTTATCTAGGAATTAATCTGGTGCGTCGGTGAAAGATCCAACGGTGCTGGAGGGAGATGGAGTGCTCACCGGCGGGGATGACTCCGGCGAGGTCTTGGCAGCGGCCGAAGGTGGTGGAGGCGGCTGCGGTGCGTCCCGACGGCGGCCGAAAGCTTGGGGAGGCGGCGGTGACGGTCCCGCGTCCAATGGCGGCGTCGGTGAGGCGAGGGGGGGGGCTCGGGGTGGCTGCCTCGGGTGCGGCCGAAGGTGGTGGAGCTCGGTGCTCCGGCGAGGTCTGCGGCAGGGGGCTCGGGGCGGCGGGACGGCGCGGCGGTGCGAGGAACGGGGTGCGGGCGGCCGGGGGCTGTTTATATAGGCGGAGAGGAGCTCGGGGAAGGAAAGGAGAGGGGATCCGGGGAGATCCCGGTGAACTGGGACTCAGGCTTAGGGTCGGGCTTTGTTTAGGAAGGAGAGAGGTGGGAGGTGGAATGTGACCGAGCTAGGGGGTTTCGGCCAGGGGGACCCACCTGGCAGGGAGAGGGGGGTTGGGTGACTAGGGCGGTCGGCCGAAGCTTAAGGGGATCGGGATCCCGGGCTCACGGGGATTTGGCCCACGGCTAAGATGCGCCCAGGCGGCGGTTGCCTTTGGAAAAAATTCTTTCCTAATTCTAGTCTTTTTCCGAAATAGAAAATAAAAAGGAACCAAATCAAATATTTAATATGGGGTATTATATACCAAAAAAATCATAAAAATATCCTCTATTCGAATAACATTTTTCCAAAGCAAAAATAAAAACTTAAAAAATGTTTTTTTTTCAGAAATTTCCTAAATGCTTTATTTTCTTTTTGCAAATATTTTTGCAAATAAATTTTGGATTTCTTGGCTCCAAATATTTCAGAAATGCCCGCACTTTGGAGGGTCATTTTCCTCCGCTCTCTCTCTTGCGTGCAAGAGAGTATTTTCCCGACATTTCTCGTGTGAGGAAAAATAGAAAATGCAAAAACAGAAGTCGAAAGAATTCAAATGCCATCTTTATTTCAATCAATATGCATAGATGCTTAGCTACAATGTAAAACATTCCCAATTAGGAAAATTGGGATGTTACAAACCTACCCACCTTAAGATGAATCTCGCCCTCGAGATTCGGGTTGGCTAGAAAATAGGTGCGGGTGGTCTCGACGAAGATCCTCTTCTCGTTCCCAGGTGGCTTCTTCCTCGGTGTGATGGCTCCACAACACCTTGCAGAACTTGATGATCTTGCTGCGGGTAACTCTGTTGGCAGTCTCGAGAATCCTGACGGGTTTCTCCTCATACGTCAGATCACTGTCAAGCTGTATGGCCTCTAGGGGCACTGTATCTCTCAACGGAACATCGGCCATCTCAGCGTGGCATTTCTTCAACTGGGAAACATGGAAGACATCATGAACTCCGGACAATCCTTCTGATAGTTCCAGTTTATATGCAACTTCACCTCTACGCTCAAGAATTTTGTAGGGGCCAATGAAACGGGGTGCTAACTTTCCTTTCACACCGAATCTCTTGATTCCTCGAAGTGGAGACACCCGAAGATATGCTCGGTCTCCCACTTCGTACATTACTTCCTTGCGTTTGCTGTCAGCATAACTCTTCTGCCTGGACTGAGCTATCTTGAGTCGGTCACGAATTAGCTTGACCTTCTCTTCAGAATCTCGGATAAGGTCGGGACCAAAAAGTTGTCGGTCTCCAACTCCATCCCACATCAACGGTGTTCTGCACCTCCTTCCGTATAGAGCTTCGAAAGGGGCCTTCTTCAAACTGGTCTGGTAGCTGTTGTTGTATGAGAACTCGGCATAAGGCAAATTGTCATCCCAACTAGACCCGTAGTCTAGTGCGCAAGCTCTCAACATGTCCTCCAGAATCTGATTGACTCTCTCGGTCTGTCCATCAGTCTGTGGGTGAAAAGCTGTACTGAACTCCAATCTCGTTCCAAGGTTTCATGCACTTGGTGCCAAAATTTTGATGTGAACTGAGTCCCTCTATCTGACACAATGCTCTTCGATACTCCGTGCAGACATACGATCCTCGTCATATATATCTTGGCCAGCTTGGCACTCGTGTAAGTAGTCTTCACAGGGATGAAGTGAGCTACCTTGGTCAAACGATCGACCACAACCCAAATAGAATCATAGCCAGAACGGGTCCTGGGTAATCCTGTGATGAAGTCCATACCAAGCTTTTCCCATTTCCACTCGGGTATCGGCAGAGGTTGGAGCAAACCTGCTGGCTTCTTATGCTCGGCTTTTACTCGCTGACAAACATCGCATATTGCTACGAACTCGGCAATGTGTTTCTTCATTCCTGTCCACCAGAAACTTTCTTTCAGATCGAGATACATCTTGGTGTTGCCGGGGTGTATCGAGTACGGGGAATCATGGGCCTCCTGAAGTATCAACTTCTTGAGTTCGGGATCATTGGGCACATAGATGCGATCCTCAAACCATAAAGTTCCGTGTTCATCCTCACGAAAACCTTTAGCCTTCCCGTCTTCCATTTTCTGCTTAATCTCAGCTATCTCCTTGTCTGATTTCTCTGCTTCGTGGATCTTTTCTGTCAAAGTGGACTGAATTTCTAGTGTGGCAACAAATCCTCTTGGAACTATTTCCAATTTGAGCTCTCGGAGGGCATCGACTAATTCCTGGGGTAATCCTCCAGCTGTGAGTGTGTTCACATAACTCTTGCGGCTTAACGCATTGGCTACAACATTTGCCTTGCCTGGGTGATAATGCAATCTCATGTCATAGTCCTTGATCAACTCTAGCCATCGCCTCTGTCTGAGGTTCAACTCCTTCTGCGTGAAGATATATTTCAGGGTCTTGTGATCAGTGTAAACATCACAACTATTTCCGATCAGGAAATGTCTCCAGGTCTTGAGAGCGTGCACTACGGCTGCTAGTTCCAAGTCATGTGTGGCATAATTCAACTCATGAGGTATGAGCTGTCTGGATGCATAGGCTACAACTTTACCTTCTTGCTTGAGCACTCCTCCGAGTCCTTGACGAGAAGCGTCACAGTAAACCTGGAAATCCTTCCGAATGTTCGGCAATATCAGCACTAGGGCTGTAACAAGACGTTTCTTCAGCTCTTGAAAACTGGTTTCACATTCCTCAGTCCAAACATACTTGGATTCCTTCTTCAATAACTCTGTCATGGGCTTGGCGATCTTTGAGAAATTCTCAATGAACCTCCGGTAATATCCGGCAAGTCCGAGGAAACTGCGGATCTCCTTGACTGAAGTGGGTGCTACCCATTCGGTGACTGCTGCGACGTTGGCAGGGTCCACTGATATTCCTTCTCCTGAGATGACGTGTCCGAGGAATCCGACTTCCTTCAACCAAAACTCACATTTGCTAAACTTTGCATATAGCTTATGCTCTCGAAGCTTCTCCAGAACTAGACGCAGATGTTCCTTGTGTTCCTCTTCGTTCTTGGAGAATATCAGTATGTCATCGATGAACACCACGACAAACTTGTCCAAGTATTCCATAAATACCTTGTTCATCAGATTCATAAAATATGCCGGAGCATTAGTCAGTCCAAATGACATGACCGTGTACTCATACAAGACGTACCGAGTGGTGAAGGATGTCTTGGGTATATCCTGTTCACGAATCTTCAACTGATGATACCCGGATCGAAGATCGATCTTTGAGAATACGCGAGCTCCAACTAACTGATCAAACAAATCATTGATCATCGGCAAGGGGTACTTGTTCTTGATGGTCACCTCGTTCAATGCACGATAATCGACATCCATTCTCAAGGACTTATCCTTCTTTTCAACCAAGAGCACTGGGGCTCCCCAAGGTGAAGAACTTGGGCGAATATACCCTTTGTCCAACAACTCCTTAATTTGCTTCTTGATTTCTACCAAGTCATTTGCGGGCATCCGATAGGGTCTCTTGGATATCGGGGCTGTTCCGGGTAATAGCTCAATCAAGAACTCAATCTCCCTATCAGGTGGCATGCCCGGCAATTCCTCCGGAAATACATCTGGGTACTCCTGTACAATCGGTACTTCCTCCTGGACTACTCCAGTGAGAGAGTTTACTCGTTTACTCCGCGTCGGGCGCTGAGACACGTACTTAATCCGCTTCTGCTCGGGGGTGGTGAGCAAAATAGACTTAAGGGCACAATCAATATTCCCTTCATACTTGGCCAACCAATCCATGCCTAGGATTACATCCAATCCTTGGGACTCTAATACGATGAGGTCGGTGGAGAAATTATGGTTCCCGATGTTGAGACTCAAGGCATGGTATCCTATCCCGGCTGTCATCATGCCTCCTGGGGAACCGACCTTAATAGGCTGGCTGAGGGTTCTAGTTGGCAAACTATACTTTTCCACAACTACCCTTGATATGAATGAATGTGTTGCACCAGAATCAAAAAGTACCAATACTGGACGTGAATTTAGCAAAAACTTACCAACCACAGTATCGGGGTGATCATAGACCTCTTCAACATCAATGTGATTCACGTGAGCTCGAGGAAAAGGATTGGGCTTCTTTGCTGCAGAGTTGCCGTTGCCGTTTCCATTTCCGTGCTTGTTCTGGGGACATTCAGTGGCATAGTGTCCCGTCTTCTGACACTTGAAGCAGGTGATGTGATTCAGATCCTTCTGAGCTGGAGCTGAATGCTGCTGAGTGCCAGTACCGCCATTCTTGAAGTTGCTGTTGTTGCGGTGGTTCCCATTTCCTCCATGGTTGTGGCCTCCATGGTTGTGCACTGGGTGGTTATGCTGGACGTGTCCTCCAAACTTACCGGATCCAGTCACGGTATTCCCTGAATAGGGGGTGTAGCGAGGCTTCTGCTGAGTGCCGGAGTTGAACTTTCCAATCCCATACTTCCGCTTGCGGTTCTCCATCTGCTGGTGTTTCCCCTCCAAGATGAGGGCCTTATCTACCAGCTCCTGGTAGTTGTTGAAGGTGGCTACAGTCAACCGAATGCTCAGCTCATCATTGAGTCCCTCCAAGAACTTTTCCTGCTTGGCCGCATCATCGGCCACATCTCCAGGTGCATAACGGGCGAGCATGCTGAATTCATCGACATACTGGGCCACAGAGCGATTCCCCTGGCGTAAGTTGCGAAACTCACGCTTCTTCGGACTCATTGCACCAGCTAAGACATGTGCGGTGCGGAAGGCTTGCTTGAATTTCTCCCAAGTGACACCAGCAATGGGGTATGTGGTGGTGTAGTTCTCCCACCATGCAGCAGCAGGGCCTTCAAGTTGATGCGCGGCAAAGCGCACCTTCTCAGCTTCAGTACAACCAGGAGTGATAAGTTCACGCTCCATCTTGCGGAGCCAATCATCTGCCATAATGGGCTCAATGCTGCTGGAGAAAGTCGGAGGGTTCAACCTCAGGAAACGGGTGAGATTGTCGGCCTGGGGTGGATGATGGTTGTTGTTATTGTTCTGGTTCTGGATGATCAGCTGCATCAGGGTGTTCTGTTGCTGGATCAACTGGGTGAGTTCCGGCGGAAAGTTGGACTCAGGGGCGCGTCTCGGAGGCATCTGATGTTTGTAGAGGGGTGAGATTAGCATAGAACAATGGTCTAAGAGTAATTACACTACCCATATGAATGCAACAAACAAGTATCACACCACACATTTTATTCAATACCATCACAAGGTTCACACGAGGATACAAAATTCGATAATCCTAAACATCGGCCTAAGCGTATAACGATAAAGTAAATTTGGTGGTCTAGTCTAAGTGTCCTCCTCAGAAAAGCATGGTGATGGGTCCTTTGGTGGATCTTTCTTCATAGTCCTCGTCGTTGCTGATCAAGGGGGCTACGTCACCTTCGGGATGAAGGTTCTCGCCCATGTCCAGTTCCTCCTCCAGGTATGCAACTCGAGTCTTCAGCTTCTCGATCCTCTCCAGAAAGTCCTTCACCTCCAGTTCGTGCTCATAGTGGGCTTCCCGGGCTGCTTCTTTGAGTTCGAGTTCGCGGAGCGACAGTTGCTTGATCTTCCTGGCGTCCTTGATCACACGATGCTCCAGAGTCCCGCTGTGCTTCTCCAAGGTCTGGGCATAAGACAAGAGAGCGTCCTTGGTATTGCTTGAGATGATTTCTCCGTCTTCATTTCTCCGGGATACGGTGAATAGGTCTGGTGAAATAGGGCAGCCTTTGTACTCTTCCTTGATACGTCCGAGTGCACAGTGGACCGCCATGTCCCTTCCGAGAATCCAGTTGGGTGCGATGAACTTGAAATCCACCGGCTCAGTGCGCGGCTCGAATGTCCTTCCGGGAACGTGCACCTCGATCCTGTTACTACATTGTTTGTCATTAACGAGATGGTTCCGCCAACCAATTCTCGTACCAGAATAGTTGTTAACACCCACATCATTATTAAGTTGTGTCGAGAGTTCAGGGGAATTTCAATGCCTTCGGCTCAAGTTGTCCATGACCGTGGACACGGCTAATCGATTAGGTTGGGCACTCTGCAGAGTTTTGCACACGTTCCCCACAAGATTTGATCGCCTCCGTGTTTGTCCTCGCACTTCAGGGTGTTTGAAGACCGGATGATCAAAACATGGTCTTTCAACGGGTCCCTCTGAATCCCTGTCGGTGCCCATCCATTCCTACCGTTCTTCTACATCTGCTAGCACCGCCTGTCTAGAGTCGCCGCATTGCCCAACCAAGCCAGAGCCCATAATGACTTGTGGCTGTGCAGTTAAGCCTTGAGTCTTGAAGTCTCCGTCCGTCTCTTCGAACCTGGGTGAAGCTTTCCGCAGGATGTCATGGCCGTCTCGAGCATCCCGGGCCATCCACTGGTTTCCCCAGGGAGCCGATCAACCGTACTTCACCCCGAGTTGCATTGCGTCCGAGGTCTTGAAAATCTTTTCTTATCCGGTCTTGATTATTTAATCAACCTCGCATCACTCGTGTTATGCACTCAACCGAAATCCCGTCTACTCAAGCATAGAAATAAGAAATTTGTCGTCCCGGGGCCAAGTATCACGGTTGTTGTGTGCCTACCACATGATACTACAAACTATACTAAAATTTCCAAGTACCTAGGCAGCATGCAATTGGGCAAAGAAAGGTGAACTACCATGCATCGAAAACATAGGAAATAGAATGATCAAAATGAATTGCCTTGATGATAGTTGTCTTGATCGAGAGCTTCTAAGTAACAAGCTTCGCACTCCGGGTGATCTACTGATACAAACAAAATACACACCATAAGCACTACAATCAAGCAACAAGTAAAAATAACATGACGAGTAAAAGTTTGCTATGGCCTAAGTGAAAGAATTCAATACGCGTCACTAAGGCAGACACTTTTTTCTGTTAAAAACCCAAGTAAAATTATTTGAATTTTTTTGAAACTTCTACCACAGTAAGATATAATCACTAGGAAGCAGTAGAAAAAAGAATCAACTCAAAATAATTTTTAAACTCCTGGAATAAGCAAAACAAGGTTTAAACTAAATCTGATCTACTTCATATTTGAAATTTCAAACATAGACAAACTATATGTTTTTAAAAACTACAGAAAAATTGGGTTCTACTGGAACAAGAATCAACATCATTGGACTTCGGGATCAAAATCTATGGTCAAAACAAAACTGAAACTATTCTGTTTTTGGAACAAAACAGAAAAAAAGAAAGCAATAGCTAACAGACACGTGGTGCTCACTGATTTGCTAAGGGGTGAGTGCTGCGTAGCTAATCCAACGAACGCTCGCAAAGTAAATAAAAACTGCTCGGCTAACTAATACTAATAGAAAACCGAACGGTTTTCTTAACAGAACCGAAGAGTTATCTAGGAATTAATCTGGTGCGTCGGTGAAAGATCCAACGGTGCTGGAGGGAGATGGAGTGCTCACCGGCGGGGATGACTCCGGCGAGGTCTTGGCAGCGGCCGAAGGTGGTGGAGGCGGCTGCGGTGCGTCCCGACGGCGGCCGAAAGCTTGGGGAGGCGGCGGTGACGGTCCCGCGTCCAATGGCGGCGTCAGTGAGGCGAGGGGGGCTCGGGGTGGCTGCCTCGGGTGCGGCCGAAGGTGGTGGAGCTCGGTGCTCCGGTGAGGTCTGCGGCAGGGGGCTCGGGGCGGCGGGACGGCGCGGCGGTGCGAGGAACGGGGTGCGGGCGGCCGGGGGCTGTTTATATAGGCGGAGAGGAGCTCGGGGAAGGAAAGGATAGGGGATCCGGGGAGATCCCGGTGAAGTGGGACTCGGGCTCGGGGTCGGGCTTTGTGTAGGAAGGAGAGAGGTGGAGGTGGAAGGTGACCGAGCTGGGGGGGTTTCGGCCAGGGGGGACCCACCTGGCAGGGAGAGGGGGGTTGGGTGACTAGGGCGGTCGGCCGAAGCTTAAGGGGATCGGGATCCCGGGCTCACGGGGATTTGGCCCACGGCTAAGATGCGCCCAGGCGGCGGTTGCCTTTGGAAAAAAATATTTCCTAATTCTAGTCTTTTTCCGAAACAGAAAATAAAAAGGAATAAAAAGGAACCAAATCAAATATTTAATATGGGGTATTATATACCAAAAAAATCAGAAAAATATCCTCTATTCGAATAACATTTTTCCAAAGCAAAATTAAAAACTTTAAAAAATGTTTTTTTTCAGAAATTCCCTAAATGCTTTATTTTCTTTTTGCAAATATTTTCGCAAATAAACTTTGGATTTCTTGGCTCCAAATATTTCAAAAATGCCCGCACTTTGGAGGGTCATTTTCCTCCGCTCTCTCTCTTGCGTGCAAGAGAGTATTTTCCCGGCATTTCTCGTGTGAGGAAAAATAGAAAATGCAAAAACAAAAGTCGAAAGAATTCAAATGCCATCTTTATTTCAATCAATATGCATAGATGCTTAGCTACAATGTAAAACATTCCCAATTAGGAAAATTGGGATGTTACAGAGGATGTGCCTGTTGTGGTCGCTAACGTCACTATCTTAACAGACTTTGTTATCTTGGATATTCCTGAGGACGATGCCATGGCGGTCATCCTCGGAAGACCCTATTTAAACACTGCAGGGGCTGTTATAGATTGCAACAAAGACAATGTCACTTTCCATGTCAACGGTAATGAGCATACGGTGCACTTTCCGAAGAAACAATATCAAGTACATTGCATCAATGCTATCGAAAAAACTTCATCAATTCTTATTGGGAGCTTTGAATCCCCTATTCCTTGTGTCAATATGAAGTATGATTTGCTTGTTGGGGGAGATACACATCCCCATTGAGGTAACCTAGTGACTATTCAAAAATTCTCCGTCTTCTTTTGCGATTCGAAAAGGTTTGTCGAGGAGACTTGATCAACCTCATTGGCGGATTTTCTTTCGATGACAATGAGATGGATGAATCAAGGAGTCACGAACCTCTCTTCCAAGCTTTCACTTTAGGTTGCTTAGAAGAAAAATGATAGATTTAGTTTAGTTTTCCCTGTTTTCGGTTTTAGCGTCCGGTAGAAAAGTACCCCGAAAATAAAAGTTCTCCGAACGCCGTGAAAATCTAGTATGATTTTTTCTGGAATTTTTGAAAAATACTGGGACGAAGAGCTTGTGTGGGGACTGCACCAGTGGGCCACAAGCCGTTGGGGCGCGGGCACCCCCCTGGACACGCCATCCAGGCTTGTGGGGCCCACAGGCACCCCCTCCACTCATTCTTGCTCTCATCTGGTTCTCCTACCTCCAGAAAAAATTGTTTCGCAGCTCAAACCCGTGTTCTTGCTCCTCTTGCTGGGATTTTTGATCTCTTTGCTCAAATCACCGTTCTCCGAACTGTTTTGGGGAAATTACTCCTTGGTAAGTGACTCCTCCATTGGTCCAATTAGTTTTTGCTCTAGTGCCTTATACTCTGCGTATTTTTGCTGCCTTGGTGACCATGTTCTTGAGCTTTGCATGCTAATTATAGCTGGTCCTAAGTAGTTTTGATCCGTAATATGGCCTATAGGCACTTGTGGGAGTAGTTGCTACGAGTTTCGTTGAGCCTTGTTTACTTTTCCTTAGAGTCACTAAAAATTTCAGAAATTTTCACAGATAGAAAAGGGAAAAGATGAGGAGGTTCTTAAGAGGCTCGTCAAGCCGTGACCCCAAGGATGATGGAAGTGAGAAGAAGCCCAAGTATCTGGTCCCTCGAGTCGCAGAAGTTCGAGCGTGCGAGTGGCCAAGCGACACGTTCTTACGCGTCGCTGGAATTTATGAGGACTTTTATCACTTGGTGGAAAACGCAGGCCTTACCGCCTTCGTTGAAGATAAGCGTCCGCAATACCTCCTCCTCACTAATATCTTCGTACAAAGCTTTAACTTCTATCCAAGGAAGAATCCTCCTGTGGTTGAGTTCAAACTTTATGATATCCCCCAGCGCATGTCACTCCGGGATTTTTGCAATGTTTGCAAATTACCTTTTGTTGGGGATATTCATGAATCTCGTCCACGGGACTTGGAAGCTTTCATCGGTACTATTGTTGTAGGAGAGGAGAGAGGAGTGTCTTGCGCTAGAGCTGCTAGCATTCATTTTCCCGTGCTTCGGTACTTCTCATTATTTGTGGGAAAATGTTTGATTGGCCGTGGGAAGGCTGGGTCACTTAGTTCCCCAGATCTTGTGGTCTTGCGTGAAGTCCTTTATAACGATAAAACTTATAGCTTGGGCGCTATAGTAGCTCAACGGTTGAACCTAAACCGTTCTAAAGGTGTTGTATATGGAGGTATCTATGCTACCCGTCTTGCTAGACACTTTGAGATACCCATTAGACTGGAGGAGGAAGAAGAGGTTCTTCTTCCCGAGAGATATCTAGATTACGATAGCATGGTTCGCCATGACTTTCTTGATAGAGATATAAATAGAAGGATGATTTATAACCTGGTATTTATTCAGGGTACTCGTGAGACTATTACTTTTCCTGCTCCTTCTTTGTTCAATCTTCATGCAGGTAGGTACATTATTATGCCCTCGGACATCTACGCATATTGGGGTTAGCCCAACCACAGGTGCCCGTGCCCGAGCCACCAGTCGAGTACCAAACGCCAGTTTATCAGTGGGAGCCAAATGAGCTCACACAGCAGTGGCATCCTCAGTCCACTCGGGAGTACCCCGGAGCTGGCTATTTCCCTCATTGGGAGTAGACCAACTTAGGCCAAAAGCCTAAGCTTGGGGGAGTACGTGTTCTCACCGACTTTACATACTTGCTTATGCTTTCACTTTGTTAGCCGGTGTTCACACTTTGCACTGTATCATCCATGCTAGTTTATTTTATTTTTCTCGTTTTCTTTTCATGTGTCTTTCTAGTTTGAAAAAACCAAAAATATTTTCTTTTCTTCTTTTGCTTGTTGGGAGCTTTCCCGTGTAGATAGTTTTCTTTTTCTTTGGGTCAAGGTAGAAGATTTTGGTTACAATGTTTAGTGGCTCTTGCATGCATACCTGTTTAGCTTTCAAAGAGCCATATGACTTTGTCTTCTCCTTTGTGTTTGCCTGCAGATTCCAGCGTAGTCCAATGCACAAGCACGCTTATTATTGTTCACATCACTCTGTCGAGCAAGTGAAAGGTAATAATGACGATATATGATGAAGTGACTGAGCCTGGAAAAGCTGGTATGAACTCGATCTATTTTGTTTTTGTAAATATGACTAGCTCATCATGCCTGATTCAGCTTTGTTGTGAGAGAAACATGTTTGCGATGACAACTTAGAGATCATAGTTTCTGATGCCATTCTTAATTAGCTAGGAGCTTATAATGGTTTGTCTTGGATGCCCACATGAATGATGAGATAACTGTGTTGTAGTATGATAGGATGGTATCCTCCTTTGAATGTTTCAAGTGGCTTGACTTGGCGCATGTTCACGCATGTAGTTGAAACAAAATCAACATAGCCTCTATGATGTTCATGTTCATGGTGATTTATGTCCTACTCATGCTTGCACTCAATGTTAGTTAATCTCAGTGCATTTTGATGACTGTTGTCGCTCTCTAGTTGGTCGCTTCCCAGTCTTTTGCTAGCCTTCACTTGCACTAAGCAGGAATATTGCTTGTGCATCCACTTCCATAAACCCAAAGTTGTTCCATATGAGTACACCATACCTACCTATGTGCGGTATCTACCTGCCGTTCCAAGTAAATTTGCATGTGCCACTCTCTAAACCTTCAAGAACTAATCCGTTTTGCGTGCCCGAACCGCTCATGCGGTGACAGGGAGCTATTGGTATATTCCATGCTAGGCGTGTTATCCTCGATATATGTTTATTCACTATCACTCACGAGAAAGGGGCCAGTAATTGGAATTCCCAGTTCCATGCTCAAATAGGAAAGATAATTGCAAACAAAACTCCCCCGGGATTGATGTTGGTATGGACGGTACCCGAGCATTCGGCTAGCCGTGGAGTGTGATTGATTGGTGGTGGGGGAGTCAAAACTTTACTTTTCTGTTTGGGAACTGCCAATAGCATGTGTAGCGTGGAAGATGTTGAGAACTCTTAGTCATTGTGTTGACAATGAAAGCATGCCACCCAATTTTTTTTTAAAGCTTGAGCTCTGGCACCTCTGCAAATCAATGCTTCCCTCTGCGAAGGGCCTGTCTATTTATGTTCCTGTTGAGTCATCCTCCTCTCATGAAAGCACCAATTAGAGAGCACCTCTGTCATTTTTATGCTTTGCTTTTAACTGTGTTGAGTATGACTGTGACTGGATCTTCTTTGCCATGAATTACAATGTTTAGTCAGCCCTTGGTCTTTGAATGTGCTCTGCATTTATGTTTTGCGGTCTCAGAAAGAGCTAGCGAGATACCATCTATTCATACTGCTTCATGTTGTTTTGATTGAAGTGTTGACACTTGAGGCTTATTATTATTGCTCGCTAGTTGATTATGCCATTGATATGAGTTTACCGTGAGACCTAGATGTCATTTGCTTTTGTGGTTTGCTTGTGATCTTGCTGAAATTCTGGTTATGAGTTAGAGATAGTTGCAACAACAAGATCAAACAAAGTTCGTCAAAGTTTTTCTTTTGTCTCTTTCAGTTTGTCAACTGAATTGCTTGAGGACAAGCAAGGCTTTAAGCTTGGGGGAGTTGATACGTCTCCAACGTATCTACTTTTTAGAACTCTTTTGCCCTTGTTTTGGACTCTAATTTGCATGATTTGAATGGAACTAACCCGGACTGACGATGTTTTCAGTAGAATTGCCATGGTGTTGTTTTTGTGCAGAAATAAAAGTTCTCGGAATGTCCTGAAAATTTACGGAGAATTTTTCTGGAATAAAAGAAAAATACCTGCGCAAGGATCCACCGGAGGGGGCGTGCCAGTGGGCCACAAGCCCCTGGGCCGCGGCCACCCCCGTAAGCCGCGCCGTGAGAGCTTGTGGGACCCACGCGGCACCACCGCCCCCAAACTCAGCTATATATCTTTCGTCTCGCCCGAAAAAAAACCAGAGAGAAGGTTTCATCGCGTTTTACGATACGGAGGTGCCGCCACCTCCTGTTTTTCATCTGGAGGGAAGATCTGGAGTCTGTTATTGTAGGGGAACGTTGCATGGGAAACAAAAATTTTCCTACGCGCACGAAGACCTATCATGGTGATGTCCATCTACGAGAGGGTATGGTTGATCTACGTACCCTTGTAGACCGTACAGCAGAAGCGTTAGTGAACGCGGTTGATGTAGTGGAACGTTCTCACGTCCCTCGATCCGCCCCGCGAACCGTCCCGCGATCAGTCCCACGATCTAGTGCCGAACGGACGGCACCTCCGCGTTTAGCACACGTACAACTCGACGATGATCTCGGCCTTCTTGATCCAGCAAGAGAGACGGAGAGGTAGAAGAGTTCTCCGGCAACGTGACGACGCTCCGGAGGTTGGTGATGATCTCGTCTCAGCAGGGCTCCACCTCAGCTCCGCAGAAACGCGATCTAGAGGTAAAACCGTGGAGATATGTTGTCGGGCTGCCGTGGCAAAGTTGTGTCAAATCAGCCCTAAAACCTCCGTATATATAGGGGGAAGAGGGGGAGCCTTGCCTTGGGGTCCAAGGACCCCTAAGGGCTTCGGCCGAGCCAAGGGGGGGGGGAGATCTCCCCTTCCAAACCGAGTCCAACTAGGTTTGGAAGGAGGAGTCCTTCCCCCTTTTCCCACCTCCCATTTTTTTCTTTTCTCTTTGATTTTTCTTCCTATGGCGCATAGGGCTCTTTTGGGCTGTCCCACCAGCCCACTAAGGGCTGGTGCGGCACCCCAATGCCTATGGGATTCCCCGGGGTGGGTTGCCCCCCCGGTGAACTCCCGGAACCCATTCGTCATTCCCAGTACATTCCCGGTAACTCCGAAAACCTTCCGGTAATAAAATGAGGTCATCCTATATATCAATCTTCGTTTCCGGACCATTGCGGAAACCCTCGTGACGTCCGTGATCTCATCCGGGACTCCGAACAACATTCGATAACCAACCATATAACTCAAATACGCATAAAACAACGTCGAACCTTAAGTGTGCAGACCCTGCGAGTTCGAGAACTATGTAGACATGACCCGAGAGACTCCTCGGTCAATATCCAATAGCGGGACCTGGATGCCCATATTGGATCCTATGTATTCTACGAAGATCTTATCGTTTGAACCTTAGTGCCAAGGATTCATATAATCCCGTATGTCATTCCCTTTGTCCTTCGGTATGTTACTTGCCCGAGATTCGATCGTCAGTATCCGTATACCTATTTCAATCTCGTTTACCGGCAAGTCTCTTTACTCGTTCCGTAATACGAGATCCCGCAACTTATACTAAGTCACATTGCTTGCAAGGCTTGTGTGTGATGTTGTATTACCGAGTGGGCCGTGAGATACCTCTCCGTCACACGGAGTGACAAATCCCAGTCTTGATCCATACTAACTTAACGAACACCTTCGGAGATACCTGTAGAGCATCTGTATAGTCACCCAGTTACGTTGCGACGTTTGATACACACAAAGTATTCCTCCGGTGTTAGTAAGTTATATGATCTCAAGGTCATAGGAACAAATACTTGACACGCAGAAAACAGTAGCAATAAAATGACACGATCAACATGCTACGTCTATTAGTTTGGGTCTAGTCCATCATGTGATTCTCCTAATGATGTGATCGAGTTATCAAGCAACAACACCTTGTTCATAATCAGAAGACACTGACTATCTTTGATCAACTGGCTAGCCAACTAGAGGCTTGCTAGGGACAGTGTTTTGTCTATGTATCCACACATGTATATAAGTCTTTATTCAATACAATTATAGCATGGATAATAAACGATTATCTTGATACAGGAATTATAATAATAACTATATTTATTATTGCCTCTAGGGCATAATTCCAACAGTCTCCCACTTGCACTAGAGTCAATAATCTAGCCCTCACATCATCATGCGAATTACGTTGTAATAAATCTAAGACCCATACAGTTCTGGTGTTGATCATGCTTTGCCCGTGGAAGAGGTTTAGTCAGCGGGTCTGCTACATTCAGATCCGTGTGCACTTTGCATATATTTACGTCCTCCCCTTCGACGTAGTCGCGGATGAGGTTGAAGCATCGTTTGATGTGTCTGGACTTCTTGTGAAACCGTGGTTCCTTTGCTAGGGCAATGGCACCCGTGTTGTCACAGAACAAGGTTATTGGATTCAGTGCGCTTGGCACCACTCCAAGATCCGTCATGAACTGCTTCATCCAGACACCCTCCTTAGCCGCCTCCGAGGCAGCCATGTACTCCGCTTCACATGCAGAATCTTCTACTACACTCAGCTTGGAACTGCACCAGCTTACCGCACCCCCATTAAGAATAAATACGTATCCAGTTTGCGACTTAGAGTCATGCGGATCTGTGTCAAAGCTTGCATCGACGTAACCTTTTACGACGAGCTCTTCGTCACCTCCATACACGAGAAACATCTCCTTAGTCCTTTTCAGGTACTTCAGGATATTCTTGACCGCCGTCCAGTGATCCACTCCTGGATTACTCTGGAACCTACCTGCCATACTTATGGCCAGGCTAACGTCCGGTCTAGTGCACAGCATTGCATACATGATAGAACCTATGGCTGAAGCATAGGGGACGGAGCGCATATGCTCTCTATCCTCATCAGTTGCTGGGCACTGAGTCTTACTCAATCTCGTACCTTGTAAAACTGGCAAGAACCCTTTCTTGGACTGTTCCATTTTGAACCTCTTCAAAAGTTTATCAAGGTATGTGCTTTGTGAAAGTCCTATCAGGCATTTTGATCTATCCCTGTAGATCTTAATGCCTAGAATGTAAGCAGCTTCTCCTAGGTCCTTCATAGAGAAACTTTTATTCAAGTAATCCTTTATGCTCTCCAAAAACTCTACGTTGTTTCCAATCAGCAATATGTCATCCACATATAATATTAGAAACGCAACAGAGCTCCCACTCACTTTCTTGTAAATACAAGATTCTCCAACCACTTGTATAAACCCAAATGCTTTGATCACCTCATCAAAGCATTTGTCCCAACTCCGAGATGCTTGCACCAGTCCATAAATGGATCGCTGGAGCTTGCACACCTTGTTAGCATTCTTAGGATCGACAAAACCTTCGGGTTGCATCATATACAACTCTTCCTTAAGGAAACCGTTAAGGAACGCCGTTTTGACATCCATCTGCCAGATTTCATAATCGAAAAATGCAGCTATTGCTAACATGATTCTGACGGACTTAAGCATCGCTACGGGTGAGAAAGTCTCATCGTAGTCAACTCCTTGAACTTGTGAAAAACCCTTTGCCACAAGTCGAGCTTTATAAACGGTCACATTGCCGTCAGCGTCCGTCTTCCTCTTAAAGATCCATTTGTTCTGAATAGCCTTGCGGCCCTCAGGCAGTACTTCCAAAGTCCACACTTTGTTCTCATACATGGATCCTATCTCGGACTTCATGGCTTCTAGCCATTTGTTGGAATCTGGGCCCACCATTGCTTCTTCATAATTTGCAGGTTCATCGTTGTCTAACAACATGATTGATAAGACGGGATTACCGTACCACTCTGGAGCAGCACGTGGTCTCGTCGACCTGCGTGGTTCGACAGAAACTTGAACCAGAGTTTCATGATCATCATCATTAACTTCCTCCTCAACCGGCGTCGCAACGACAGAGGTTTCCCCTTGCCCTGCGCCACCATCCAGAGGGATGAGAGGTTCGACAACCTCGTCAAGTTCTATCTTCCTCCCACTCAATTCTCTCCAGAGAAACTCCTTCTCGAGAAAAGCTCCGTTTTTAGCAACAAACACTTTGCCCTCGGATTTGAGATAGAAGGTGTACCCAACTGTCTCTTTTGGGTAACCTATGAAGATGCACTTTTCCGCTTTGGGTTCCAGCTTTTCAGGCTGAAGCTTTTTGACATAAGCATCACATCCCCAAACTTTAAGAAACGACAACTTTGGCCTTTTGCCATACCACAGTTCGTATGGTGTCGTCTCAACGGATTTTGATGGTGCCCTATTTAAAGTGAATGCAGCTGTTTCTAATGCATAACCCCAAAAAGATAATGGAAAATCGGTAAGAGACATCATAGATCGCACCATCTCTAATAAAGTACGATTACGACGTTCGGACACACCATTACGCTGTGGTGTTCCAGGCGGTGTCAACGGTGAAACAATTCCACATTGTCTTAAGTGAGCACCAAACTCGAAACTCAGATATTCACCCCCACGATCAGACCGTAGGAACATGATCTTCTTGTTACGATGATTTTCAACTTCACTCTGAAATTGCTTGAAATTTTCAAATGTTTCAGACTTATGCTTCATTAAGTAGACATAACCATATCTACTCAAATCGTCAGTGAAGGTGAGAAAATAACGATATCCGCCGCGTGCCTCTACGCTCATCGGACCACACACATCGGTATGTATGATTTCCAACAAGTCACTTGCACGCTCCATTGTTCCGGAGAACGGAGTTTTAGTCATCTTGCCCATGAGGCATGGTTCGCACGTGTCAAGTGAATCAAAGTCAAGTGACTCCAAAATTCCATCGACATGGAGTTTCTTCATGCGCTTTACACCAATATGACCTAAGCGGCAGTGCCACAAAAATATGGCGCTATCATTGTTAACTCTAACTCTTTTGGTCTCAATGTTATGTATGTGTGTATCACTATCAAGATTCAATATGAACAATCCTCTCACATTGGGTGCATGACCATAAAAGATGTTACTCATAGAAATAGAACAACCATTATTCTCTGACTTAAAAGAGTAACCGTCTCGCAATAAACAAGATCCAGATATAATGTTCATGCTCAACGCAGGCACTAAATAACAATGATTCAAGTTCATAACTAATCCTGATGGTAACTGAAGTGAAACTGTGCCGACGACGATTGCATCAACCTTGGAACCATTTCCTACGCGCATCGTCACTTCATCTTTCGCCAGCCTTCGTCTATTCCGCAGTTCCTGTTTCGAGTTGCAAATATGAGCAACAGAACCGGTATCGAATACCCAGGCACTACTACGAGAGCTGGTTAAGTACACATCAATAACATGTATATCAAATATACCTGATTTTTCTTTGGCCGCCTTCTTATCAGCCAGATACTTGGGGCAATTGCGCTTCCAGTGACCCATACCCTTGCAATAGTAACACTCTGTTTCAGGCTTAGGTCCAGCTTTGGGTTTCTTCATCGGATTGGCAACGGGCTTGCCGCTCTTCTTTGAATTACCCTTTTTGCCTTTGCCGTTTCTCTTGAAACTACTGGTCTTATTCACCATCAACACTTGATGCTCTTTACGGAGTTCAGACTCTGTGACTTTCAGCATCGCAAACTACTCGCCGGGAGACTTGTCCATCCCTTGCATGTTGTAGTTCAACACAAAGCCTTTATAGCTTGGCGGTAGTGATTGAAGGATTCTGTCAGTGATAGCTTCTTGCGGGAGTTCA
This sequence comes from Hordeum vulgare subsp. vulgare, assembly GCF_904849725.1. NCBI lineage: Eukaryota > Viridiplantae > Streptophyta > Magnoliopsida > Poales > Poaceae > Hordeum > Hordeum vulgare. The sequence continues at coordinate 181,005,016 of NC_058519.1, read as the reverse complement.
ATCCCTAGCTCAGCTAGACGGTTTGAGTACCCAGACATTTTGAGCACATGTTCACTGACAGACGAGTTCTCCTCCATCTTGCAAGCATAGAATTTATCAAAGGTCTCATACCTCTTGATCCGGGCGTTCTTCTGAAAGATAAACTTCAACTCCTGGAACATCTCAAATGCTCCATGACGCTCAAAGCAACGTTGAAGTCCCGGTTCTAAGCCATACAAGACTGCACATTGAACTACTGAGTAGTCCTCCTTACGTGCTAACCAAGCGTTCTTAACATCCTGATCAGCCGTAGTGGGTTGTTCATCTCCTAGCGCAGCATTAAGGACATAATCCTTTTTCCCAACTTGTAAGATTAGCTTAAGATTACGAGCCCAGTCTACAAAGTTGCTTCCATCATCTTTCAACTTAGATTTCTCTAGGAACGTATTAAAATTCAGGGTGACTGTCGCGTGAGCCATGATCTACAACACAAATATATTCAAAGTGGACTTAGACTATGTTCAAGATAATTAGAGTTTAACTTAATCAAATTACTCGCTAAACTCCCACTCAAAAAGTACATCTCTCTAGTCATTTGAGTGGTTCATGATCCACTTACACTAACTCAAGTCCGATCATCACGTGAGTTGAGTATAGTTTCAGGGGTAAGCATCCTTATGCTAATCATATCATCTATATGATTCATGATCGACCTTTCGGTCTCATGTGTTCCGAGGCCATGTCTGCACATGCTAGGCTCGTCAAGCTTAACCCGAGTGTTCCGCGTGCGCAACTGTTTTGCACCCGTTGTATGTGAACGTTGAGTCTATCACACCCGATTATCACGTGGTGTCTCGAAACGACGAACTGTAGCTACGGTGCACAGTCGGGGAGAACACAATTTCGTCTTAAAATTTTAGTGAGAGATCACCTCATAATGCTACCGTCGTTCTAAGAAAAATAAGGTGCATAAAAGGATTAACATCACATGCAATTCATAAGTGACATGATATGACCATCATCACGTGCTCCTTGATCTCCATCACCAAAGCACCGGCACGATCTTCTTGTCACCGGCGCCACACCATGATCTCCATCAATGTGTTGCCATCGGGGTTGTCGTGCTACTCATGCTATTACTACTAAAGCTACATCCTAGCAAAATAGTAAACGCATCTGCAAGCACAAACATTAGTATAAAGACAACCCTATGGCTCCTGTCGGTTGCCGTACCATCGACGTGCAAGTCGATATTATCTATTACAACATGATCATCTCATACATCCAATATATCACATCACATCGTTGGCGATATCACATCACAAGCATACCCTGCAAAAACAAGTTAGACGTCCTGTAATTTTGTTGTTGCATGTTTTACGTGGTGACCATCGGTATCTAGTAGGATCGCATTTTACTTACGCAAACACCACAACGGAGATATATGAGTTGCTATTTAACCTCATCCAAGGACCTCCTTGGTCAATTCCGATTCAACTAAAGTTGGAGAAACTGACACCCACCAGTCATCTTTGAGCAACGGAGTTACTCGTAGCGATGAAACCAGTCTCTCGTAAGCATACGAGTAATGTCGGTCCGAGCCGCTTCGATCCAACAATACCGCGGAATCAAGAAAAGACCAAGGAGGGCAGCAAAACGCACATCACCGCCCACAAAAACTTTTGTGTTCTACTCGAGAAGACATCTACGCATGAACCTAGCTCATGATGCCACTGTAGGGGAACGTTGCATGGGAAACAAAAATTTTCCTACGCGCACGAAGACCTATCATGGTGATGTCCATCTACGGGAGGGGATGGTTGATCTATGTACTCTTGTAGACCGTACAGCAGAAGCGTTAGTGAACGCGGTTGATGTAGTGGAACGTCCTCACGTCCCTCGATCTGCCTCGCGAACCGTCCCGCGATCAGTCCCACGATCTAGTGCCGAACGGACGGCACCTCCGCGTTCAGCACATGTACAGCTCGACGATGATCTCGGCCTTCTTGATCCAGCAAGAGAGACGGAGAAGTAGAAGAGTTCTCCGACAGTGTGACGGTGCTCCGGAGGTTGGTGATGATCTCGTCTCAGCAGGGCTCCGCCCGAGCTCCGCAGAAACGCGATCTAGAGGTAAAACCGTGGAGATATGTGGTCGGGCTGCCGTGGCAAAGTTGTGTCAAATCAGCCCTAAAACCTCCGTATATATAGGGGGAAGAGGTGGGCCTTGCCTTGGGGTCCAAGGACCCCTAAGGGCTTCGGACGAGCCAAGGGGGGGGGGAGATCTCCCCTTCCTAACCGAGTCCAACTAGGTTTGGAAGGAGGAGTCCTTCCCCCTTTCCCCACCTCCCTTTTTTTTTCTTTTCTCTTTGATTTTTCTTCCTATGGCGCATAGGGCTCTTTTGGGCTGTCCCACCAGCCCACTAAGGGCTGGTGCGCCACCCCAATGCCTATGGGCTTCCCCGGGGTGGGTTGCCCCCCCGATGAACTCCCTGAACCAATTCGTCATTCCCGGTACATTCCCGGTAACTCCGAAAACCTTCCGGTAATCAAATGAGGTCATCCTATATATCAATCTTCGTTTCCGGAGCATTCCGGAAACCCTCGTGACGTCCGTGATCTCATCCGGGACTCCGAACAACATTCGGTAACCAACCATATAACTCAAATACGCATAAAACAACGTCGAACCTTAAGTGTGCAGACCCTGCGGGTTCGAGAACTATGTAGACATGACCTGAGAGACTCCTCGGTTAATATCCAATAGCGGGACCTGGATGCCCATATTGGATCCTACGTATTCTACGAAGATCTTATCGTTTGAACCTTAGTGCCAAGGATTCATATAATCCCGTATGTCATTCCCTTTGTCCTTCGGTATGTTACTTGCCCGAGATTCGATCGTCAGTATCCGTATACCTATTTCAATCTCGTTTACCGGCAAGTCTCTTTACTCGTTCCGTAATACAAGATCCCGCAACTTATACTAAGTCACATTGCTTGCAAGGCTTGTGTGTGATGTTGTATTACCGAGTGGGCCCTGAGATACCTCTCCGTCACACGGAGTGACAAACCCCAGTCTTGATCCATACTAACTTAACGAACACCTTCGGAGATACCTGTAGAGCATCTTTATAGTCACCCAGTTACGTTGCGACGTTTGATACACACAAAGTATTCCTCCGGTGTTAGTAAGTTATATGATCTCATGGTCATAGGAACAAATACTTGACACGCAGAAAACAGTGGCAATAAAATGACACGATCAAGATGCTACGTCTATTAGTTTAGGTCTAGTCCATCACGTGATTCTCCTAATGACGTGATCCAGTTATCAAGCAACAACACCTTGTTCATAATCAGAAGACACTGACTATCTTTGATCAACTGGCTAGCCAACTAGAGGCTTGCTAGGGACAGTGTTTTGTCTATGTATCCACACATGTATATAAGTCCTTATTCAATACAATTATAGCATGCATAATAAACGATTATCTTGATACAGGAATTACAATAATAACTATATTTATTATTGCCTCTAGGGCATAATTCCAACAGTTTTGGGCTCCGGAGAGGGGAAATCGTCGCCATCGTCATCATCAACCTTCCTCCATCGACAATTCCATGATGCTCTTCATCGTTTGTGAGTAATCTCATTGTAGGCTTGCTGGACGGTGATGAGTTGGATGAGATCTATCATGTAATCGAGTTAGTTTTGACGGGGATTGATCCCTAGTATCCACTATGTTCTAGATTGATGTTGCTACTACTTTGCCATGCTTAATGCTTGTCACTAGGGCCCGAGTGCCATGATTTCAGATATGAACCTATTATGTTGTCGCCAATATATGTGTGTTTTAGATCCTATCTTGCAAGTTGTAGTCACCTACTATGTGTTATGACCCGGCAACCCCGGAGTGACAATAGCCGGAACCACTCCCGGAGATGACCATAGTATGAGGAGTTCATGTATTCACCGCGTGTTAATGCGTTGTCTGGTTCTTTATTAAAAGGAGAACCTTAATATCTCATAGTTTCCATTAGGACCGCGCTGCCACAGGAGGGATGGACAATAGATGTCATGCAAGTTCTTTTCCCTAAGCACGTATGACTACATACGGAATACATGCTTACATTAGATTGACGAACGGGAGCTAGTTACTTATCTCTCCGTGTTATAGCTGTTACATGATGAATTACATCCTTCATACTCATCCATCACCGATCCACTTCCTACGAGTCTTTTACTACTAGTCCTTGCTATGTTACTTTGTCCAGGATTGTCCCTTGCTACAAAACGGATTGGGCCACTTTGCTACTACTATTGCTACTGCTGTTACTCTGCTTCTGCTGCTACTGCTGTTCCTTGCTACTTCGCTGTTACTTGTTGCAAGACTTTTTCGACACCGTTGCCGGGGAAGAATAGTTCCCCGTCCATGTGCAACCTACTGGCGCCATTGATACAATTGTTAGGAATAGTTTGCCGTCAACAAATCTTTTTCTGACGCCGTTGCTATCATACTACTTTGCTACTGATACTTTACTTGCAGACACTAATCTTTCAGGTGTGCTTGAATCTAACAAACTCAGTTGCTAATACTTGAGAATATTCTTTCGCTTCCCCTTGTGGTGAATCAACAAATTTGGGTTGAATACTCTACACTCGAAAACTGTTGCGATCCCCTACACTTGTGGGTTATCAGAGGCCATCTGGAGCTCCGTTCCAATACCCTACCAGAGGGGGGGTCGATCACGGAGGTCCTCTTCATCAACCTTGCTGCAATCGCGATGATGTGTGAGTAGTTCAACATAGACCTAAGGGTTCACAGAGGGCAATCTCTCTCTTTGATCTTCAATACAATGATCATCTCATCTTCGCTTTGATCCATATGATGTAATTCCTTTTGTGCGGTGCGTTTGTTGGGATCTGATGAATTGTAGGTTTATGTTCAGATTATTCATGATAAATATTTGAGTCAGCTCTGAATACTTATATGATTCTTATGTGCATGATTATGATAGGTTCGTAATTCTGTCCGATCTATTGAAATAGTTTGGCCAACTAGATCGGTATTTCTTCAGTGAGAGAGGTGCGTTCTGGTAGGTTCAACCTGGTGAGTTTCTATATCCTACGGATAGAAGGGGACAAGATGCGTCTTTGTGTTGCCGCTACTAAGGATAAAACGATGGGGTTTATTCATATTGCTTGAGTTTACTTGTCTACATCATGTCATCTTACTACATGCATTACATCGTTCGTCAAGAACTTAATACGTTGAGAGGCAAGCATAGAAGTGCTCTTGAAGTGAGTAATAATAATAGGTGCACGCAGGAGTCAACCTATTTGTTTATGAACATGATGCCTACATACAAATGCTCATTGCCGTGAATATCACATAACTATTCACTTTTCTGCCAATTGCCCAACAATAATTTGTTTACCCGCCGTATGCTATTTTTTCATGAGAGATGCCATTTGGGAAAGCTATGCCCCCCGGGTCTATTCACAAAATATGGATAAAACCTTCATGACCTTGCTATTATTTACTTGTTTTTATCTTATCTTACCATCTACAATTATCTACACACCTCACTTGCTTGCAAATAACAAGGCGAGAGGATTGACCACCTTATTGCCCGCGTTGGATGCAAGTTATTTGTTATTTTGTGTGCAGCCGCTGAAGACAGTTGTGTTTGATATTCCTAGTGGTTCGATAGAACTTGGTTTCATAACTATGGGAAATACTTACCCACTTTGTGTCGCGATAATCCATTCCTCTTCATGGAAAACCCAACGCAGATCATGCATATCAGAGCTCTACCACACGAGGATGCAACTGCTGCGCACGGGCAACAGTACGTCTGCCGTGAAGAGGAGTTGGCCAAGCAGGAGGGGCCATCACTGTTCGTGAGGGGGACATGGCCATCTGAGAGGAGGAGGCCGCTTGGACCACCTCTGACCAGGATGCGGAGCGCGAGCGCCTCTTGAACCTAGAGACCCAGGTCTACGTCGACAAAGCCGCCTTCAAGAAGGAGCCCGCCAAGGCCAACGCCAAGCTTGACAAGGAGACCACAATCAATGCCGAGACCGATGCCAGGATCGCCAGGGAGTAGGAGGCCCTCCTGAAGGAGCACCATGGCAAGATGGAGCGGTAGGAAACCTTCTTCCAGTCGAAGCGCGATGAGCTCCATAAGGAGGTCGATGTGCTCAAGGCCCAGCTCCAGGACGTTGTGAAGAACCTCCAACTTGCCCTCAAGGGAAATTGAGTTGCTGAGGTGGAGATGGCAAGCGCAGGTTGGTGATGTCTCCAACACCATTCAGAAGGACAAGGACGACACTGCCGAGGCGCACATGATGGAGACACATCAAGTCCAGCTGTTCTTGGGCCTCGCCATGCATGCCAGAAGAAGGCTCCACCTCTTCTTCGAGGATGCCCTCGTGCTGCCTGATAACCCACAAGTGTAGGGGAGAGGCACACGCTAACACACTTTCCATACTTGGATCATATGCACTTATGATTGGACCTCTAGCAAGCATGTGGAACTACTAGAAATCATTATGGTAAACTCAACCATATCTTTAAATATCAAGTCCTCTTTACTCCCATATGAACACAACTCCCTTACTCGGGTGTAAGCTTTTGTCACTCTAGCCACCCACTATAAGCGAAACATGAACATATTGCAAACCCTCCAGCATGTATCCTTCATGTGTGCGCCTCACGGAAGGCACCTTAGGACAACACCATATCAACACAAAACTTGTATCAATAACATCATATCACAATTAACCCGTGGGACAAAATAAATCTACTCAAACATCATAGGATAGCCACACATCATTGGATAATAATATATAGCATTATGCACCATGTTTAAGTAGATATTACAACGGGGAAGAGAGGTTTTACACCACTTCATAGAGGTGCAGAGAGTTTGTGGTGACGACGTCGAAGCTGTTGGTGTAGATTGCCGTCATGATGGTTGCCCCGGCGGTGCTCCGGCGCCATCGGGAGTGAGGGGGAGAGATACCCCCTCATTCTTCTTCTTCCTTGGCCTCCTCCCTAGGTGGGAGGAGGGTTTCTCCTGTGGTCCATGGCCACCATGGCAACCAGAGGGTAGCAGCCCCTCTAGAATTGGATCTCTCTCTCTATTTCTCTCCTATTTTCTGGACCTTCACCCTTTCTTAAATATCCGGAGGACCATAACTCCAATCGGTCTGAAGTTTTGAGGATATTTTAATCGGAAAATTATCTTTCTTGCAACCAAAGGAAAGTTCCAACCGACTGAAGGGGTGGGCACAAGCCATAAGGGCACGACCCCCCGGGTCATACCCTGTTGGCTTGTGCCTTCCTGGGGCATCAAGTTGCGTTGATTCCGACTCCCAAAATTAACATATGTTCCAAAAAAATCTCCGTAAGTTTTTATCGTGTTTGGAGTCTGTTTGACATGGAATTTCTGCGAAACAAAAAACATACAAAAAATAGGAACTGGCACTGGGCACTAGGTAAATAGGTTAGTGCTCAAAAATAATATAAGTTGGTAAATAAATACTCCAAAAGTATCCTTTAAAGATAATATAATAGCATGGAACAATAAAAAATTATAGATACATTGGAGATGTATCAAGCGTCCCCAAGCTTAATTCATGCTTATCCTCGAGTAGGTAAATGATAAAAACAGAAATTTTGATGTGATATGCTATCCAATATGTAATCTTTTGCATGTATGCTCACTGATAAATGATGAATTAACAAATATTGACATAGTCAAACTTATAAGCACAAGCAACAAAATTATCAATCTTTCAAAGTATACGATCCTCAAAGAATGTTTACCCCCATTCATCTTATTATATTAGCAAGAATGGCTCCATCTTCACCGCATTAATACAAACGTTAACCACAACGGTGCCCAAGTGAGGCAATTGGATCATACTTTTTCAATATGCATGAACTTTTTATTCTTCACGCAATACATGAGCGTAAATTATGGACACACCATATAGGTGGAAGAGAATGTGGTGGTAGGTTTCAAACGGGTAAAAGTGGAGAAGAATGTATCGCATTAACTTGTTGTATCAACATGATATGGAGATGCCCACAAATAGATATCAAAGCAAGGAGTAGGGATTGCCATGCAACGAATGATGAGAGCTATAAGTGTATGAAATCTCGACTAAATCTAAGCGGGTGTGCATCCAACTTCCTTTCTCATGAAGAACTCGGACTTTTGAGGACACCCATTATCGGAATATACTAGCCAAGTTCTATGATGAAAAATTCCCACTAGCATATGGAAGTGACAAAACAAGAGACTCTATATGAAGAACATGGTGCCACTTTGAGGCACAAGTGTGGTAAAGGATAGTAGCAAACTCCATTCTCTCTTTTTCTATCATTTATTTATTTATTTATATTTTTTCATGGTGGGCTTTTTTTTTGCCTCCCCCATTTTTTATGGTGGGATCATTTGGCCTCCTCCATTTTTATTTCGTCACTGAGATAATGCTCTAATAATGATTATCATCACACTTTTATTTACATATAACTCGATATGAAAAAATGGTAGGAAGATATGACTCTATATGAATGCCTCTGACAATGTACTAGGATGTGCAATGATCTAGCGTAGCAAAAGATATCAAAAACCATACAAGCCATGTAAATATCATGCTAGTTATCTGATGACCCACAAGTATAGGGGATCAATCGTAGTCCTTTCGATAAGTAAGAGTGTCGAACCCCACGAGGAGGAGAAGGCTCTGATAAGCGGATTTCAGCAAGGTAATAACTGCAAGCACTGAAAGTAGCGATAACAAGTGATTATGTGTAACATCCCAATTTTCCTAATTGGGAATGTTTTACATTGTAGCTAAGCATCTATGCATATTGAGTGAAATAAATTTAGCTCGTAAATTTCCTTCGTCTTTGATTTGCATTTTTCCATTTTTCCTCGCACGAGAAATGCCCGGAGAATACTCTCTTGCACGCAAGAGAGAGAGCGGAGGAATATGACACTCCAAAGTGCGGGCAATTTTTGAAATGTTGGAGCCAAGAAAACCCAAAGTTCTTTTGCAAAAATAATTGCAAAAAGAAATAAAGCAAATTTGGGAATTTCTGAAAAAACATTTTTTTAAGTTTTTATTTTGGCTTTAAAAAAATATTATTCGGGTAGAGATTCTTTTTCTGATTTTTTTGATATATAATACCATATATAGATATTTTTATTTATTTCCCTTTTATCAGCCTTTGTTTTCTGTCTCGGAAAAAACTTAGAATTAGGAAACCTTTTGTTTTTTTTAACCGCCGCGTGGGCGCTAGATAGGCTGGGCCAAGATCCCCATAGTCCTGGGATCCCAGATCCCTTAAGAACCGGGAGACCGACCCTTATTTCCCTGCCCCCTCCCACTGCCCGTGGACCCCACCCTTGCCGAACCCTCTCCCTCCACGTCACCTTTCTCCTACCTCCCTCCCCCTTCCTTTTTTGTACCAGTACCGAAACCGAGCCGCACCACCAGGGATTCCTTCCCCCGTTTCTCCCTCTCCCTTCCTTTCTACCCCCTCTCCCTGGCCTATATAAGTGCCCCATCTCCACCGACCCCGTTCCCACCCTAAGCACATCGAACCACCGCCCCGTCCCCTCGCCACCACCGCCGCCGGCAGCAAAGCTGCTGCCACCCCCGTCTACCCCTGGGAGCGCCCCTCCCCGAGCCCTCTCACCCCCGCCGCCGCCTCCCCCGAGGAGGAGGAACCCCACAGCCGCCGCCCATCTCCCCCACCGCCCCGGAGTCCCCCTCCCCCTCGCCGGCCAGCCCCTCCCTCGCCGGAGCTACTGTCCCAGCCGGTACTCTCTCCTCCCCTCTGTTATTTTCTCTCTCTTTGTTTTATAACCGTTGGATCTAAGAGGATGGTCTAGATTAGATCACTAGTACCTCTTCGGTTTATCTTAGAAAACCAGTGGGTTTTTTTGTCACTTATGAATTAACCAGCGAACTTTGCTTAGCCTAGGACGTTTGCTCAAAGTCATGAAACAAACACCCCCGCAGCCAATAGCCTCAGGCCACGTGTACCCCTCTTTTTAGCACTAGTAGTTTTATAATTTTCTGCCTGTTTGCAAAAACAGAAACTTTTTCTGTTTTGTTTTGGCCACAACTTTTTATCCCTAAGTCCAATGACATTGATTCTTTTTCCAGTAGCTCACAAATTTCCTGTAGTTTTTAAAAACATATAATTTGTCTATGTTTGAAATTTTTAAATATAAGTTAGAGCAGATTTAGTTTAAACCTTGTTTTGCCTATTCCAGGAGTTTGAAAAATGATATTGAGTTGATTCGTTTTGCTACTGTTTTCTAGTGAGAAAATCTTACTGTGGTAGAAGTTTCAGAATTTTTTTAAAGTATTTTTACTGGTGTTTTCAACAGAAACAAGTTTCTGCCTTACCAGCGCGTGTTAAATTCTTTTGCTTAGGCTTTAGCAAATCATATCTTGTGATGTTATTTTTACTTGTGGCATGATTGAAGTGCTTATGGTGTGCTTTGTGTTTGTATCGGTAGATCATCCGGAGTGCGAAGCGTGTTACTTAGAGACGCTCGAGCAAGACAACTATCATCAAGGCAAGTCATTTTGATCATGTTATTTTACCTATGTTTCGATGCATAGCAGATCACCTTCTTTGCCCATTTTGCATGCTGCCTAGGTACTTGGAAACTTTAGTGTAAGTTGTAGTATCATGTGGTAGGAACACAACAACCCCGATACTTGGCCCCGGGACGACAATTTCTTAATGCTATGCTTGAGTAGACGGGTTATCGGTTGAGTGTTTATCACGAGTGATGCGAGGTTGATATAATAATCAAGACCGGACTAAGACAAGATTTTCAAGACCACGGACGCAATGCAACTCTGGGTGAAGGACGGTTGATCGGCTCCCTAGAGAACCCAGTGGATGCCCGGGATGCTGGAGAGGCCATGTCATCCTGCGGAAAGCTTCACCCAGGCTCGAAGAGACGGACGGAGACTTCAAGACTAAAGGCTTACCTGCACAGCCACAAGTCATTATGGGCTCTGGCTTGGTTGGACAACACGGCGACTCTGGACAGGCGGTGCTAGCAGATGTAGACGAACGGTAGGAATGGATGGGCACCGACAGGGATTCAGAGGGACCCGTTGAAAGACCATGTTTTGATCATCCGGTCTTCAAACACCCCAAAGTGCGAGGACAAACCCGGAGGCGATCAAATCTTGTGGGGAACGTGTGCAAAACTCTGCAGAGTGCCCAACCTAATCGATTAGCCGTGTCCACGGTCATGGACAACTTGAGCCGAAGGCATTGAATTTCCCCTGAACTCTCGACACAACTTAATAATGATGTGGGTGTTAACAACTATTCGGGTACGAGAACTGGTTGGCGGAACCATCCCGTTAACAACAAACTTTGTAGTAACATTTTGCTTTCAACCCCTTTTGTTGTAGGATAAAACTGGCTTTATGCAAAACTTAGCTCCACCGGCCAAATATGCATGTAGAGATAGTTGATTATTATTTTACCCCCTCTCTTTGATGACTTGCCGGCATATTCAATATGCTGACCTACACGGCTGCAACGTATCATGTTGCAGAGTACTTTTCCGACCAGGAGTGAGGCTACGATCTACGCTCAGCGACATGCCCTTGGAGTCGGATGGACTCGTCTACCTGATGCTTCCGCTTAGTCTTCGTTAGATAATCTCATGAGTTGGCCTTCAGCCACTTTATTGTACTCCTTTATTGTAATAAAGTACTCTTTATGAGATTCGATTAATAAAGCTGTGTGATTGAACTCTTGAATATATACATTATGTACTGTCTGTGTACCAGCATGATCTTGGGATGGTACAGAAACACCAGAGGCTTGACTCGTCCTGAGTCGGGTCGCTACATTATGTAGCAAGGTGAAATGTAGCAAGCAAAGAGTAACAAGTAACAAGTACTAGCAACGGTGCAGCAAGTGGCCCAATCCCTTTTGTAGCAAGGGACAAGCCTGAACAAAGTCTTATAGGAGGAAAAACGCTCCCGAGGACACACGGGAATTTCTGTCATGCTAGTTTCATCATGTTCATATGATTCACGTTCGTTACTTTGATAGTTTGATATGAGGTTGGACCGGCACTTGGGTACTGCCCTTACTTGGACAAGCACCCCACTTATGATTAAGCTCTCTCGCAAGCATCCGCAACTACAGAAGAAGAATTAAGACAAAGTCTAACCATAGCATTAAACTAGTGGATCCAAATCAGTCCCTCACGAAGCAACGCATAGACTGGAGTTTAAACTTCTGTCACTCCAGCAACCCATCATCTACTTACTACTTCCCAATGCCTTCCTCTAGGCCCAAATATGGTGAAGTGTTATGTAGTCGACGTTCACATAACACCACTAGAGGAAAAACAACATACAACATATCAAAATACCGAACGAATATCAAATTCACATGACTATTATCAGCATGACTTATTCCATGTCCTCAGGAACAAAAGTAACTACTCACAAGACATAATCATAATCATGACCAGAGGTGTAATGAATAGCATCCAAGATCGGAACATAAACTCTTCCACCAAGTATTCCAACTAGCATCAACTATAAAGAGTAATTAACACTACTAGCAACCTTACAAGTACCAATCGGAGTTGCGAGACGAAGATTGGTTACAAGAGATGAACTAGGGATTGGAGAGGAGATGGTGCTGATGAAGATGCCTCGCCTTCGACGAAAGGAGTGTTCGAGATGACGATGGCGACGGTTCCCCCCTCCGGGAGGGAAGTTTCCCCGGCAGGATCGTCCTGCCGGAGCACTAGATTGGATCTGCTGAAGTTCCGCCTCGTGGCGGCGGCGAAACCACGAAAAAGCTCCCTCTTTATTTTTTCCAGACCAGAACGCTTCATATAGCAAAAGAGGGGGGCTAGTGGGCCTTCAGGCAGCGCACAAGCTTGCCCACCGCCCTGGTGGCCCCCCTCCGGTAGTTCTTCCGCCCAGTATTTTTAATATATTCCAGAAAAAATCCACGTAAATTTTCAGGGCATTTGGAGATGTGCAGAATAGTGGACTAGGATTTGCTCCTTTTCCAGTCCAGAATTCCAGCTGCCTGAAATCTCCCTCTTCAAATAATCCTTGCAAGATAAGATAGAAAAGGCATAAATATGGTACTACAAGTAATATAACAGCCCAAAAAGCAATAAATATCAACATGAAAGCATGATGCGAAATGGATGTATCATTATCTTACGATCATGCAAAGAGATATAACAATGAACGCTCAAGTCATGTATATTATGATGATGGAAGATGGATGTCAATATATCTCGGAATGGCTATGATAGGTAGGTATGATGGCTGTTTTGAGGAAGATATAATGAGCTTATGTGCAAAAGAGAATATCATTTCATGAGGTTTGGATTCACCGACGAAAGTTGCACCGATCCTCGAGGTGAGAATGGGCAATGCATGGTACCGAAGAGGTTAGCAAATATGAGGAGGTGAGATTGCATATGTCCATTGTGTCACATTAGTCATAAATAACTCATATACTTATTGCAAAGTTTTATTAGTTTTATCCCAAATCAAAGTACTACTCGCATGCCCCAAGGGAGAGGGTTAGGAGGAATTAACCATCATGCGACTCCAACTCGAAACAACACTAGGATTTCAATGAGAAATAGAAATGCTCACACATCCTCACCATGCCTTTTTAATTTTTAGACAAACAAGGATTTAACACCTCTTAAAACAGACACTTCTATGAATCAACAATGATGCACTCACACCCTTTCACATTACTACATCAATATCATTAACGCATAATTTCTCTTTATTGTGCTACATGAAGGTTTTGATTATCACTCCTTGAATACCTATTATATTTGGACTAGTCTTTTAACCCATGCAAATTACCTTCACTATTTATTAACAATCAAACAAATATAAGTGAAGAATGAGAGTTTAATTCTTTCTACAAAATACATATAAATACTCCAATAAATAGAAGTGAAGAACAAGAGCATTTTACAAATAACGGTTTTCTATATGTAGAGAAACACACATCCAACTTCAAATGATATAAGTGAAGCACATGAAGCATTCTATAAATCAAATCAAAAGATATAAGTGAAGTGCAAAGAGCATTCTATAAATCAACCATGGACTTTCCATACCAGCATGGTTCATTGCTAAAAGAAAAATAAAAGGCACACATCGCTCCAAGAATTTATATATATCATGTGAACCAAACAAAAATCAAAACATACTATAGTTATTGAAGAAGAAAGATGGGATGCCTTCTGGGGCATTCCCAAGCCTACACGCTTGACTTTCCTTGAATAATTACTTGGGGTTCCTTGGTAATCCCCAAGCTTGAGCTCTTGCCTCTCCTTATTCTTCTCATATCAATACCTCCTCGATCTTCAAACACTTCATCCACACAAAACTTGACAGAACTTTTATTAGAGAGGTTAGTTCATATAACATCAAATCTCTTCATGTCCTTCCATAACATTATTGTATACTTATAATATAACATTACCCTCTGTATGCTATCACAATTCTATGGCTCACAAGTGAATGGGGATCAATAAGAATTTAAATAATAAGCACGCAAAGCAACTACAACAACAATTTGTGAAAAACAAGATAGTCTAGAAAGGTGCAAATGAAACCAATAATTATCTAAATAATAAAATTCAGAAAACTTAGAACATGTTAAAAAACTTGTATAGGAGTACAATGTAAAAATTTCAGATTTTTTTTACGCTCGAGTAAAATATGAAAAATCAAACACTACAGCCAAAGTTTCTATTTTTGTGCAGCACATATCAAACAAGCAATTTAAACATCATAAAGGTAAATCTTGGCAAATTATTTTTATAATACAATGGATTTGCACAAGGGGATAATTAGTTTTGTTGAAAAGTTTCTGTAATAAAGATTCTCAAAGTTTCCATAGGCATGACCAAAATTCAAGGCTAGCCCCCACTTCAGCGATGCTCGTCCTTATCACTTTCACTTATCTTTTTGAAAAAGTTTTAGGTTCTCCACTTTATTTTTTTGTTTTTAATTATTCTAAAATAACACAACAGAAATAAATGACTCTCAAAACCTTCCATGTCGTCTCCCTAACAACACCTTCTTTAAAGCCATTAAGCTAGGAATATAGTGCTCAAGTAATTGACCCACCCGGATCCCAAGATATATCAAAGACAATTTTAATTAACAATGATTTGTAATTTAGTAGTGAGCACAAAGTGATATATATATATATCATGTAACAACGAAGTCTAACTCTCTTTCTATGCATTGGCATGTCATAAAAGAACAATTCATTCACACAAAGTAAAGGCCAATACATAGCGTAGGTAGTTTCTTGCAATTTTATCATATTGGAAACAAAGAGAGGTGAAGATTGGGTTCCTCTCTCATAATAATTGCAAGTAGGAGCAGCAATCACATGGATATTATATCCTTAAAAATCAGCACATGTAGTGGTAAAACGCTTCCCATCAATGTAATCCTTAATAAGTGCAAACTTTTCCGATATGGTGTAGTTGGGAGAATTCAAAAATAAAATAGGACTATCATGTGTGGATGAAGTAGCAACAATTTCAAGAAAGTTCATCTCATAAGCGTAATTCATATTGGTATCATGGCCACAAGCATAGAAAGCATCAAGTTCATCAAAACATGATATTTCAAACGAATCCAAGGGATCATAGCATTCATCCTTCGGTAAGCACAAAGGTAAATTAAACAATGTATGAGTTGAAGAGTTACTCTCATTAGAAGGTGGGCACGGGTAGTTATTCCACTCTTCCTCCTTTTGTTCTTCGCTCTCCTCCTCATCCTTTTCATCTAATGAGCTCATAGTTTCAACAATTTCTTCTTCCATAGATTCCTGCAAAATATTAGTCTCTTCCAAGGCATTGATCATTCTTTCAATAAATTCATTAATATTGGCATTGTATTCATAATTCTCATGGAAATATTTAAGTATGGTAAATTTTTTAGATTTGTATGGAATATGATCATACTTTTCAATCAAAGAAGCATTTTCATATGCATCCTTAAAAGCAACAAATTCTTCTATTTGTTCCACATCATAGTAATCATAGATACCATTAGCATAAGAAGACAAGGTTTTATTATCATTAACTTCACATTTAAAGGGAATATGTAGACGCTTACTCTTAGAGCAACAAGTATAATCACTTCTCACACAGAAATCCCAAGCCTACCAACACAACATTTTAATTTGATCCCATAAGTGTTTCCCTTTTTGAGACAAGCGGCAATCCCTAAAGTACTCACGTTGATTGAACGTGTATCCCATTATTGAATGAGGATTTCTTAGGATTATCAAAGCAGTAATTAATGTGTTTCACATAACCAACATCGAGGGTTTTAGGAGGTTCCCCATCTCCATGAGTAGCAAGTACAACTATTTTTTTGGTGTTTCGTCTTCCATATCCATAACTAAAGATATAAAATAAATAATTGTTCCAAATATGCCCTAGAGGCAATCATAAATTAGTTATTATCATATTTCCTTGTTCATGATAATAGAGAAATGAACTGCCTTGCAAACCCCTGGACGGTCGCGAGCACTGAGACGCAGTAGGCTGTCAAAAACTGCCCTTCATCGACCCGTCCCGTTTTACTGTTCGCGAGGCGGAGACGAGCTCGGTCCTGCGGCACTGGGCGCGAGACGAGTTCAGTCCTGCTACACCCGGCGCGTGACGAGTTCGGTCCTGCTACTCCGCACGGAATAGGAAAGATGGGCCGCAACTGGGAGAGGCCCAACTCTCCGGTGCACGTAGCAAGCACATGAAGAGAGGGTGAAGCAAGGATCAATATAGTTTGCCCGGTGACGGACCGACGCCAGAGTAGACGCCAACCATCACCGCAGGTTGAGCCGTCGAGCCACTGTGTATCCGCTGCGCTACCGAGAGGCCAACGCACCTGCTGGGCCTCCACACACTACGGCCGAAGCACCAGCCACGGCAGGCCGCTACCCCACCTGTGCCACCATGAGGTCTGATCTGACTGTGCCACCGTCTGTGACCCCCGGCCCGCAACACCACCACCTACCTACGTGCGAAGACAGGAGCAAGTCCAAGACACACCGGACCCTGCCACCAATGCCCAGCCTCGCCGCGACAGCCGCCATCGCTAGATCTTCCCACCACCTTGAACACCCGCACTAGCTGCTCGCTGGCCTTGTCGCTCCATGATTGGGCGAGGGCTCGCATCCATCGCATCCATTAAGGCCACCCACACTGCCCGCCCGACTGACCATGATGCCATCGCCGCACCCCGAGGGCCCTCCACATCCCGCGCTGCCGGGGACCGCCAGGGAGGAAGACAACCCCGCCGTCGTCTACGCCAACAGCGGCAAGGAGGAGGGAGGTGAGAAGGTGGCTGGCGGTGGCGCTTCCTAGGTTCCCCCAACACGCTTGTCGGAGTGAGTCAGGCGAATAGGTCCCTGCACCCCCTCGGACTACTTCAAATTTTTTCTTGTGTTCCAGCAAACAATACCTAGGGTTACCATTCGACATGAATGGTGAGATATATCCAAAGCTATAACTGTAATTACTTCAGCTCACTTCATACTGAATAACGATGATGTCCCCGTATTTTTTGGTAATGTCAGAAACAGTTTCAATTCTTTTTCCACTACCACTAAAAAGGAAGAGAGGGAAGACCCAACTACAAATCTAGAGCGTCTAATCATGTCATCATTGGTCTAATATCTTCATTAACAAAACTGGTCGCTAACGAAACGATCGTTGTAGAAACGATAATCCCGTGCTTTGTCTCTCCTCCCAAAACCTAGCCATGCGTTGAGGCAGTCGCAGCCGGGCTAGGTGGTACGTCTCAAACGTATCTATAATTTTTGATGGTTTCACACTGTTATCTTTTCAACTTTGGATGTTTTGTTTACCTTTTATATCTTTTTTGGGACTAACTTATTAACTCAGTGCCAAGTGCGAGTTCCTGTTTTTTCTGTGTTTTTGACTCTTTTCAGATCTGATTTTGGAATGGAGTCCAAACGGAATAAAATCCCCGAAATGAATTTTTCCAGAACGGAAGAAGATCGGGAGGCTTGAGGGCCAAGCAAGTAGGCTCACAGGGGCCCACAAGCCATGTTGCCGTGGCCAGGGGGGTGCCGCGACAACCAAGCTTGTGCCCCCTGGCGCTCCCTTGCCCTAGGTCTTTGGCCTATAAATTCCCTAAAAACCCAGAAAAAATCAGGGCGTCCATGAAAACACTTTTCCGCCGCCGCAAGCTTCCGTTTCCGCGAGATCTCATCTGGAGACTATTCCTGGTGCCATGCCGGAGGGGACTTTGGAGTTGGAGGGCTTCTTCATCAACATCATCGCCCCTCCAATGACTCGTGAGTAGTTCACTTCAGACCTACGGGTCCGTAGTTAGTAGCTAGATGGCTTCTTCTCTCTCTTGGATCTTCAATACAAAGTTCTCCATGATCTTCATGGAGATCTATCCGATGTAATCCTCTTTGGCGGTGTGTTTGTCGAGATCCGATGAATTGTGGATTTGTGATCAGATTATCTATGATATATATTTGAGTCTTTGCTGATTTCTTATATGCATGATTTGCTATCCTTGTAAGTCTCTCCGAGTCTTGGGTTTTGTTTGGCCAACTAGATCTATGATTCTTGCAATGGGAGAAGTGCTTGGTTTTGGGTTCATACCGTGTGCTGACCTTTCCCAGTGACAGAAAGGTCAGCAAGGCACACATCGTGTTGTTGCCATCAAGGGTAACAAGATGGGATTTTATCGTAGATATGAGATTGTCCATCTACATCAGGTCATCTTGCTTAAGGCGTTATTCTGTTCTCATGAACTTAATACACTAGATGCATGCTGGATAGAGGTCGACGTGTGGAGTAATAGTAGTAGATGAAGAAAGTATCGGTCTACTTGTTTTGGACGTGATGCTTATAGATATAATCATTGCCATAGGTAACGTCATGACTTTGCGCGGTTCTATCAATTGCTCGACAGTAATTCGTTCACCCATCGTCTACTTGCTTTCATGAGAGAAGCCACTAGTGAACACTACGGCCCCCGGGTCTATTCACACCTATCGTTTCCACTTTCGCTTTTACTTTGCTTTGTTTCTTTGTTGCCTTCAGTTCTCACTTGGCAACCAATCTATAAGGGATTGACAACCCCTTCATAGCATTGGGATCAAGCTCTTTGTGTTTGTGCAGGTAATTGTGATATCCCTTCACTGGATCGATAGCTTGGTTCTCGAAACTGAGGGAAATACTTACCACCGCTGTGCTACATCACCCTTTCCGCTTCGAGGGAACACCAACGCAAGGCTCCAAGGCCATGGGGGAATCCTTTGCATATTTTCCTAGGAAGTCCCTAAAGGCGTAGCCGTAGCAGAAGGATTCCTGGTGCCGTTGCTGAGGAGTATCAAGACAAGAATAGTCTCCCGTCAGCACGCTTGTTTCTGGCGCCGTTAGAAGGTCTTTTGTTGTAGTAGCAGAAGTATTTCTGGCGCCGTTGCTGGGTAAGGAGAGATCTATCCAAGTAGGTCTCATAAACTCAGCTCTTGCATTTACTTTTTTGCCAGTTGCCTCTCGTTTTCCTCTCCCCCACTTCACATTTTCCGTTCTCTTTCTCCTTTCTCCTTTGCCGTTTTGTTTTGCCTTTTTGCCGTTTTCCTTTGCCGGTTTTGTTGCTTGCTTGTGTGTTTGTTTGTTTGTTGAAGTCATCATGGCTGAAAACACCAAACTTTGCGACTTCTCGAGTACCAATAATAATGATTTTATTAGTACTCCGATTGCTCCCGCCACTAGTGCGGAATCGTATGAAATCAACGCAGCTTTGCTGAATCTTGTTATGAAAGAGCAATTCTCTGGCCTTCCTAGTGAAGATGCTGCATCCCATCTCAATACCTTCATTGAGCTTTGTGATATTCAAAAGAAAAGAGATGTGGATAATGACGTGATTAAGTTGAAGCTTTTTCCTTTCTCGTTGTGAGATCACGCAAAAACTTGGTTTTCTTCTTTGC
The DNA here is from genome assembly GCF_904849725.1 of Hordeum vulgare subsp. vulgare. Classification (NCBI taxonomy): domain Eukaryota; kingdom Viridiplantae; phylum Streptophyta; class Magnoliopsida; order Poales; family Poaceae; genus Hordeum; species Hordeum vulgare. The sequence goes on along the minus strand of NC_058519.1, from coordinate 180,984,965 downwards.
CTAAAAATAGTATCGATTCTTGGGATAAGTGCAAAGATGCTTACATATCCAAGTATTTTCCGCCGGCTAAGATTATCTCCTTATGTAACGTTATCATGAATTTCAAGAAACTTGATCATGAACACGTTGCACAATCTTGGGAGAGGATGAAGTTAATGATTAGAAATTGTCCCGCTCATGGCTTGAGTTTGTGGATGATTATACAAATCTTTTACACGGGTGTGAATTTCGCTTCTCGCAATATCTTGGACTCCGCCTCAGGTGGAACGTTCATGGAAATCACGTTAGGAGACGCTACAAAACTCCTAGACAATATCATGACCAACTATTCTCAGTGGCACACTGAAAGGTCACCTGCTAGCAAAAAGGTACACGCTATAGAAGAAATTAACTCGCTTAGTGCTAAGATGGACAAGTTGATGAATTTGGTTAATAGTAGAAACACTCCTTTAGATCCTAATGACGTGCCACTATCCTCCTTGATTGTGAGTAGCAACACTAGTTTGGACGTTAATTTTGTTGGTAGGAACAATTTTGGCAACAACAATGCTTTTAGAGGAAACTATGTTCCTAGGCCTTTTCCTAGTAACTCCTCTAACAATTATGGCAATTCCTACAACAACACTTATGGAAATCACAACAAATTACCCTCTGATTTAGAGAGTAATATCAAAGAGTTCATCAACTCTCAAAAGATTTTCAATGCGTCCATAGAGGAAAAACTACTCAAAATTGACGATTTGGCTAAGAGCATTGACAGGATGTCTTGTGATATTGATGCTTTGAAAGTTAGATGTGCTCCTCCCAAGGTCAACTTGGATGAAACTTTGAAAGCTATGCGTGTCTCCATGAATGAGAGCAAAGAAAGAAACGCCCAAATTCGTGCTAGGCATGAATGGTTTAAAAGGGTGCGTTCTAGTGATGCAAATCATGAAGATGTTAAAGTGCTTGGTGTGACTCCTCTTGAATCTTTGTTTTCGCGTGTCAAACCTATTGATGAAGGGGCTGGATATGAATCCACTTTGGTTGAAAAATGCCCCAATGATTCGGAGTCCACCTATCTTGATGATAAAGGTGTGGAGAGTGGCGTAGAAGAAATAAAAATTTTGGGTAGTAATGAAACTCCCACTTTGGATTTCAAGGAATTCAATTATGATAGTTGCTCCTTGTTTGAATGCATTTCTCTGATGCAATCCATTGCAAACTCTCCACACGCTTATAGCCAAAGCAAAGCCTTTACCACGCATATCGTAGATGCTATGATGAAATCTCTTGAAGAGAAGCTCACACTAGAAGTCTCTATACCAAGAAAACTTCATGATGAGTGGGAAACTACGATCAAAATCAATATCAAAAACTATGAGTGCAATGCTTTGTGTGATTTGGGTGCTAGTGTTTCCGCGATTTCAAAGTCTTTATGTGATATTCTTGGTTTTCATGAGATTGAAGAGTGTTCTCTTAACTTGCATCTTGCGGATTCTACTGTCAAGAAACCCATGGGAAGGATCGATGATGTTCTTATTGTTGCAAATAAGAACTATGTACCCGTGGATTTCATTGTACTTGACATAGATTGCTATCCTTCATGACCCATTATTCTTGGTAGACCTTTCCTAAGGACTATTGGTGCTCTCATCGATATGAAGGAAGGGAATATTAGATTTCAATTTCCTCTAAAGATGGGCATGGAGCACTTTCCTAGAAAGAAAATAAGATTGCCTTATGAATCTATGATGAGGGCTACTTATGGTTTGAGCACCAAAGATGACTATACGTGATTCCATCACCTTTTGCCTAGCTAAGGGCATTAAACAATAGCGCTTGTTGGGAGGCAACCCAACGAATCTATCTTTTTTATTTCCATTTTGTGTTTTCCACACTTTCATAATTCTGTTATGATTGTGTTTTTTGTGTTTCTTTTTGCGTTTGTGCCAAGCAAAACCGTTATGATTAGTCTTGGGGATGATCGTTTGGTCATGCTGGAAAAGACAGAAACTTTCTGCTCATGAAAAGATTTTTCATTTTTTTCTGTTAGAGCTTTTGAGTTGATTCTTTTTTCTGCTGATTTCTAAGCAAATTCTTCAGACTGTGGTAATGTTTGAGAATTTGTGAAATAACAGAAGTATACGAAGTATACAGATTGCTACAAACTGTCCTGCTGTTAACAGATTCTGTTTTTGTTGCGTTGGTTGCTTATTTTGATGAAACAATGGATAGTATCGGGGGGTATTAGCCATGGAAGATTGAAAATACAGTAACCCAACATCAACATAAGTAGAATTTAAGTTTTCTACAGTACCTAAGGAAGTGGTGGTTTGCTTTTTTATACTAATGTTATCACGAGTTTTTGTTGAAGTTTCGTGTTGTGAAGTTTTCAAGTTTTGGGTGAAGTTCTTATGGACAAAAAGATAAAGGGTGGAAGAGCTCAAGCTTGGGGATGCCCAAGGCACCCCAAGTTGATTCAAGTATGTCGTAAAAGCCTAAGCTTGGGGATGCCCCGGGAAGGCATCCCCTCTTTCGTCTTCAATCCATCGGTAACGTTACTTGGGGCTATATTTTTATTCACCACATGTTATGTGTTTTGCGTGGAGCGTCTTGTGTCGTAGGAGTCTTTTATTTTTGTTGTGTCACAATCATCCTTGCTGCACACCTAGAGAGAGAGACATGCCCTCACCATGATTTTGTCGAGCTTCACTTATATCCTTTGGTAGAAAATTCAGCTCACATGTGCTTCACTTATATCTTTTGAGCTAGTTGATTTTGCTCTATGTGCTTCACTTATATCTTTTAGAGAACGGCGGTGCGTGGCTTGGTAGTTGATCTATGCTATGAAAGTAGTCTCAAAAGGGGCAGTTATCCAAAGGGATACGAAAACTTCCACCTTCATGTGCATTGAATAGTTAGAGAAGTTTGATTCATCTCAACTAGTTTTGAGTTGTGGTTATGGTAATATTGAAGTCATGCTAGTAAGGTGTTGTGGATCTAGAAATGCTTGTGTTGAAGTTAGTGATTCCCGTAGCATGCATGTATTGTGAATCGCTTTGTGATGAAGTCTGAGCATGATTAGTCTACTGGTTGTCATCCTTTGTGTGGCAATCGGGATCGCGCTATGGTTTATACCTACCAACCCTTCCCCTAGGAGTATGCGTTGAATGCTTTGTTTCGATTACTAATAAAACTTTTGCAACAAGTATATGAGTTCTTCATGACTAATGTTGAGTCCATGGTTTAGATGCACTTTCACCTTCCACCATCACCATCTTCTTTAGTGCCGTGCAACTTTCGCCGGTGCACAAAACCCGCCATTAGCCTCCCTCAAAACAGCCACCATACCTACCTACTATGGCTTTTTCAAAGTCATTCCGAGATATATTGCCATGCAACTACCACCATGACATGTGTCACCACGTCTACATTGCCATTGCATGATCGTAAGATAGCTAGCATGATGTTTCCATTAATGTCCATGCCATGCTAGATCATTGTCACGGTACACTACCGAAGGCATTCCATATTGAGTCATCATTGCTCTAAGTTTTGAGTTGTAAGTGTGATGATCATCATTGATGGAGCATTGTCCCATGTGAGGAAATAAAAGAGGCCACAGATGCCCACCAAAGAAAGAGGCCAAAGAGCCCATCCAAAAAAATGAGAGAAATAGAGAGAAGGGACAATGCTACCACCTATCCACACTTGTGCATATTAAGCACCATGATCTTCATGATTGAGAGTCTCTCGTTTTGTCACCACCATATAGCTAGTGGAAAAATTTCATTGTATAACTTGTCTTGTATATTCCAATGATAGGCTTCCTCAAAATTGCCTTAGGTCTTCGTGAGCAAGCAAGTTGGATGCACACCCACTAGCTTTCTTTAAGAGCTTTCACATACTCCTAGCTCTAGTGCATCATTTGTATGGCAATCCCTACTCATTCACATTGATATATATTGATGAGCATCTCCACAGCTCATTGATATGCCTACTTAATGTGACAATCTTCTCCTTGTTTGTCTTGCAACCTCCATGATGTTAGCTGTGCTTCCCATGCAAC